>NC_057407.1:3536025-3862665 GCF_019320065.1 Cervus canadensis | reverse complement strand
GAATCATGGTAACCTATTACTACTATCATCTGCCCACACTCCCACCCACTCACCGCCCTGTTGTTCACTATTTCCTAACACATACCTGAAGTTCTATTCAAAAGGATGTATCTACCCATTCTGAGGTACCTGTGGTATACAGTAGGTGTTCAATACATGTTGAATGGATTCATTAACATGTGAATCAATGTGTATACTCCTATTTTCTATCATCTGCCAGGACTTGTTTCTGGCTTCCTGATCTTATTTCTGCTATAACACTTAATGATATGTTTTTCTTGATGGAAGCAAAGTAAATGCTGTTTGAAGGTCAGTTCATTAGTTCTTACCCTTAATAATAAACTGTACACAGAGTCAATACCACATAGTTTGCTGCCTGTTGCTAAGTCATGTCTGACTCTTTGCGACCCCATGGACTGTGGTATGACAGGCTTCCCCGCCCTTCACCATCTCCCAGAGCTTGCTCAAACTCAAGTCCATCGAGTCAGTGATGCCATCCAACCATCTCGTCCTCTGTCATCCCCTTCTCCTGCCTTCAACCTTTCAGGGTCCTCAAGACCCCGTTTTCCTGACAGCCAGTCCCTCCCACCAGGAAGTCTGCACAAGCCTCTTATCCTGATCCATCAGAGGGCAGACAGAAGAAGCAAGAACTACAATCCCACAGTCTACAGAACGAAAGCCACAATCACAGAAGGCTAACCAAAATGATTGCATGGATCACAGCCTTGTGTAGCTCACTGAAGCTATCAGACACGTTGGGCAGAGGCCCCGAGACAGACGGGTCCTGGTGGAGAGTTCTAACAAAACAGGGTCCATGGAGAAGGGAATGGCAAACCACTCCAGTGTTCTTGCCTCGAGAACCACAGAATTTACCCTGAGCTGTTTCACATGTGTGTTTTACTCCTTCAGGTATAAGTCCTTTGAAAACATGAGAAGGTATGTTTTACTTCATTTATTCTTCTTAATATAGCATTAGAGATTCAAGACTTGATTGACTATTAATTCTAAACAGATAGTACACTATCTTTTCAAAGGCCTTCAGGAAAGTTCCCTACCCCCAAAGGACTCAGCCCCCTTGTTACACTTTCAGAAGAGGTTCTAGGAAAGATGGTTATCACTCTTTGAATACTACCCCTCTACAAACCTAAAGACCATTCTACAAAAACACCACTCCTCTTTCCTTACTTTCTTTTCCCACCTGACGAATTAGTTTCTCATAATTAGTTCTTTAGACCTGATTCTATTTTGGAGGACTTAAAAGTTCTAGTATAAGAAATTTCTCAAGTGGTACACAGAAAGAGTCTTGGACTATGAAAGAACCAGGAGTTCTAATGAAGCATCTACTACTTACCAATGTCTTTGGGCAGATTACTGAGCATTTCTGGGCTCCAGTTTCCCCATATGTAAAAAAGGAACTAATATTTGCCTTGCCTTACAGGGATATTATTATGATTAAACATGTTTCTGTATACATTAAAAAAAAATCTTTACATGTTTTAAAGCTCTGCACAAACATAAGATATTATTTTCCCATTGTTACCAGAACACTAAAAGCATTTTCCATAAAGATATAATTTAAGACTTTCATTGAATAAACAGTTAAAAATATATATGTGTAAGAAAGCTGAAAGGAACCATGCTATAGTGTTATTTCACCATTAGTTATTTCATGGTGACAGGATTATGAGTGCTTAGTTTTTGCTTTATATTTTTCTGCATCTTTTTTTAATAGTAGCTATTACTCCTAGAATTTAAAAAGGCTACTTTAAGTCAAATAATGACACTGTGCAACAACTGAGTATTTAAAAAAATAGCTATCAAATCCTGAGGACTCTTTAAAAGAGAATATCAAAAGCAAGCCTTTTATAACTGATACAATTAAATTTCTAAGTAGATCACTAAGGTAAATGGCAGAGGTATTTAGCTAAGCTTTTCGAAGAAAATGAAAGTTATCAGGAACAACATGTTTCCATTTTTCTAAAGAACTATTATCTTCCTTTTTTTTCTCTGAAGTGTTTCTACTAGATACCAGCATCACTACTCCTCAGGGTATCAAGAGGTGAGACACTCAACTTGGAAAACCTCAGACAGGAAGCCTCATGTCGGTGTTACATAAAAGATACCACAAGCTCCTGACCTGTTTCTGGTCCTCTGCCTCTCCATGCTCCCTGAGAGCAATCAGCGTTAATCTGGGGGACCCTGTGACATTCGGAATGTGTCACAAATCAATTTCTAGCTCAGCTTTCATTTTCTTTAGTGAGAATTCTGATCAGCAGCCTTTTGGTTCTAGCACTGCCTCAACCTGAAGATCACTGTTCCTTTAATTGGTTCTCACCATTCAGTAAGATTCAATCATTCAGTCAGTTCATCATTCAGGCCTCAGTAAGATGACCATACACTTTATTGCCCAAAGTCTGGCACTTTGAAGAGTGCAACAGAGAAACATGCATAAACTGAGACTGTCACAGGCCACTAGAACATGTAATCACTTTAAAATCAAGCAAAGTAAGGAAACTTAAAGAAAGAAGTTCCACGATGTCTTTGGTCCTGACAACTAGAAACCAGGTCAGTGTTGCCATAGTTTTTTTTCATACTGTCTTCCACTTCCAATGGTTGTTAGCTCTTAAATATAAGAATATAAGAATTATATTCACACTGTTATTGGAAATCTATAATTAAACGTGAAAGTAAATTTTCTTTCTCTTTTCTTCTTTTTCATTTTAAAGGTTCACATAGGGCAGCTGTTTTGCAAAGGAGGGTGGGGATTGCAAAGGTTTTGCCCCAGGCTGTCTTGCATTAAGAATTGTTGCGTTTGGCCACTTTTCAAGGAACCAGATGTGAAGTAAGTAATGCCCATTTGGATTACAAATCTCATTTTAATATCTTTCAACATAAATAACAATAGCAACAGTCCATATATTTATTTCAAGGCTTCCAAGAGGAGGACAGACATTACCCACACAGGAACCACACTCTAGAAAAGCTACAGGAAACAATGATCCTATTAAAAACAGTTTTTACATGCTCAAAAAAGTTAATTTCAATGAAGACAACAAAATAAAGTTTGGTTTGATGGCTACAATTAACCAAAGCATCAAAAGTGGCAAAGACTAGACTAACTCAATTCAGTAAATTCTGTACACTTGGAAAGTCTTAATCACAAGACTTAAATATGGAAATTACTGTATTTTGGGGTTATTACTAAGTTTGCCAAGGTTTCATAAACATAACCAAAGGCAACACAGGCTTGGAGGGGACCAGTTCTAACATATTCTTTGGAGAATAAACAAAGTTTTAATATAGATTTTTTAAAAAATCTCAATATCAAGTTTCTAACAACACTTTATTATATCAATCTGAAACTGCAAGTGAATGGATTAAGCTAGCCTGAAAGAAAATTAACAATAATTTCTATTACTCTCAATTTTGAGTATGAGGGGCCCATTAATCTGATGGACTTTGTCTGAGGACAGTGCGTTTACATCCACAGTCATAAACAAGACTAAGATTTGGGAATATTCAAAATAAAGCAAAAAAAAAAATTCAGAAATACACTTATAGCAAACAAAGATGTTAAGCTGTACAGAGTATAAGACAGGACCAGAGAGATGAAACGAGGTCAAGTGAAGAGCCGAAGTAAACGCTGGGGCGTGGAGGGTCCACTGGAGGAATTCAGAGTATGGTGATTTTCATCACAAGGGACGACAAATCTGTAAGGCTTGTGTGTCTCTGAAAGTGCACAAAGCATTTTTCCATATATCACTTATTGAATCATGGCAGGCAGCAATTATTACCATTTTATTGAAAACTGAGGAAGCTACGTGACATGGCCAAGATCAGCTGACCAAGAAGTAAGACCTCAATTTAAAAAATTTAACCCAAATCAATAAACATCTGTTGAACGAACCCCATCAGAAAACCCTGCCATTTATAAGACACTGTGGGAAATACAGAGAAGTGTCAGCCTGCCCTTAAGGAATTCACATCTTGTTGGAGAAACAAGCTGCAAACAGGTGAAAAGTTAAGTAATGATTCATGATGTAAATAAGAGTTCCAGCCAATGACAGAGGAGGTGTCACAAGGCAGCACCTGGGGAATTGCCAAACACATGGAAAAATGACTCAGTTTCACAGGGACTTAGACGAGTGTATCAAGATGGGAAGGGTTCATGGAAGAAATGGTATTCCAGTTATGGCTTACACATGAGCAAGACGCAGATAAGACCAGAGTATGGTCTCCTGAAAAAGAGGGACCAGGTCTCTACAGCCTACAAAGCTATGGGTATATCTATTCCCAGCTGTGTCACAGAACCTCAATTATGTATGAATAAAGACTATTGTTGTCTGACCCACTGATGAACAGGTTAACAACGCATGAATGAACACCTGGAGAGGAAGTAAGCAGCATTCTAGACAAGGGGAAAGAGCAAGAATATGTCTGGAGGATGGTGAACCCAGATGTTATTGTGCTTTATAGGAGTCTTCTTGTTATTGTCACTATTCAGTCCCTAAGTCGTGTCCAACTCTTTGTGACCCCATGAACTGCAGCCTGCCAGGCTCCTCTGTCCATGGGATTTCCCAGGCAAGAATACTGGAGTGGGTTGCTGTTTCCTTCTCCAGGGGATCTTCCTGACCCAGGGATCAAACCTGCATCTTCTGTGCTGGCAGGCAGATTCTTTACCACTGAGCCGCCTGGGAAGCCCTTACAGGAATCGAGGAAAGGGCATATCCAAGGCAACATAGTTAAGAGGATGGGGCAGGAGCTAAAATACAGGTCTCCTGAAATCCTGGTAGGAGTAGAGATGTAAATGAAAAGAACACTCACTTTAAAATGAAGTAAATTTGAAGTAGAATTCTGGCATCACCACCTACCAGGGTGTAACTTTGGGCAAAGGACTTAACCTCTTTTAGTCTCAGTGGCCTCATGTGTAAAACAATTGCTGTTTTACAATTTCTTTGTTTTACGAAGTCTTGTATGTAAGCCTTCTACACACAAGTGAGTCCAGTTCCGAGAGCATGTTCAGAAGTCCAGTTTGTTTTTAAGTCCAACAAAGATGGCCTAGGTACCCAACTAACACAATCAACTATACAGGACTGCACTATAGTAGGCTTATCACACTTTTCACACACACACACACACACACACACACACACACACACAAAGATGACACTTTAAATCTTATAATACAGTGCCTTGAAAAGTACAGTAGTACAGAGCAACAGCTGGCTTCCAGGGGCCGGCATCGAGTGACCAGACAAGAAGAGTGACTGACTGGAGGGGGGGAGGAGTGGGAGACGGTGGAGCCGAGGGGTCGTCAGCAACGGGGACGGAGGGCAATGTCTCTCATGCCTCACGGTGATGGAACACAAGTTCGCGTCTTCGAAAGTCTGCAGTTTGAAGGTTGGTGTGCAGGGGATTTACTGTAATGCGTGCAAAACAGAACCGCTTGGCACAGAGTGAGCATAGATGTTAGCTTCCTTCCTAGACCACACTTGGAAGGGTATTGTACTTCATTTTATAAGATTCACTTTGGTACTATTGCCATTGGAAAGATCCCCTGTGCAGTTGCCTCATGACTTACTTGCTCAAACCTGATACAGCTGTAACTTTTCACATTGCTCTTTATTGCCTGCATATGTATATCTGTAATGTCACTAGAATAATTCTGAAAGAGCTGCCTTATACACCAGGTCAGTGATCAAGGAGTACGCATTTTGATGAAATTAACAACACTGAGAAATGTACTGACGTTCTTGGTTTTACTAGGTTAGGATTATATAAAAATCCACATATAAATAAAAATAAATGCAATATAATGTTCATCAGCTTTCAAAAGCTCTTGATGTACTGAAAGCTGTTCCCACACCTTTAGAAAAAAATGGACAAACACTAAGGGAAAAAAGGCAGTTAAAAAGTGATTTGTTTTTAAAAGTGGCTTCTAAAGCATTTCCTGAGATAATCGTCAACATTTTCTATATCTTCAGTAAAATGTTATCTGCTATTCAAAATGAAACTAAGACATGAAGAGCTCTTGAATCATTAGAATTACCTAAATTCAATTTAAATTTTACTTCACCCCACAATAATTACCAAGACAGAAACTTGGCTTACTGTGTTTTAGAAGGATTTTACGTAACCAGAAATGACGAGGGCTTTCTGGTTGATTCGAGAGAGACTCAATTTACTGAGAACACCATACATCCCAGTTCATCAACATTTCACAAGACTACCTTCTGGAAAAAGAAATGGAAAAATGTTTGACTTGACAAATCAGTGGCGTACAACTATCTCAGCATGTCAGGTAGGTAGATATTTTGTGGAACTAGTCATTCAGCTTTTCCATCACAGAGCAGACCTCTAGGTCCTGGTCCTTCTTCCATGGTTTCTCTTCTTCCTGGCTCCTGAGAAACCAGTGATCCTACTAAGAAAGTTGGTTCTTCCTCAAGGCTCTTCCCTCTTCCATTTCTATATACTCTCCCCTCAGCAATCTCATCACAGAAGACTTCAAAGGTCAAGGATATACTGAGATTATTTGTGCCTCAGACCTCTATATAAGCATCTCCTTGATATGTCCATTGCAATAGGCTCCTCAAAACTCAACAGGTCCAAGACTACATCTATCATCTTTTTCCTAGAACTGGTCTCATTTAGTGAGCCTGACTTAGTAAATGGTTCCTGCCAATCTACCAGCTGATCATACCCGCCCCCCCAAAAAAAGTCATAAGTGACTATTCTTACACTTACATGCAATCAATCACCACCTCCTTTTGATTCTATCTGTTAAATTCATTCGGTCACTTCTCTCAACTTTCTCCACTATCAACCCCGATCCAAATTACTCGCCTATCTTACACATCTTTCTGATCATTCCCACCTGCTTTCCCTAAGTCAGCTCTAATCACCTCTCCAGACAGTTCTGCAACTTTAGCCGGAATGACCTCTTAAAGTTCAAATCAGATTCTGTCACTCCATTATTTAAAATTGACATTGCCTTCTGATTGCCTGACCTCTGAACTGCTCTGAATAATCCCTGTTTATCCTTGAAGCCTCTTCCCAGTCCTCTTCTCCATTTACAGCTTGCTTTTCCCCATGCAGAGCCTTCACACGCTATTTCCTCTGTGGTACTTCTCCTTTCTCCTACAGCTAACTCCTTTCTTAAGCTGACTCCTACACCCCCTCTTCCATTATCAGCATAAAAATCACTTCCCCAATCCCTCAGATCAGGTGAAATCCCCCTGTTATTATCCTAAACAACTCACCACTCTCTTCCTCCCTTGGAGCACTCTTTGTCTTAGTTATTACTTGCTCATTGTCTGCCTTTCCCCACAACATCATAAATCCAATGGATTCACGATCCCTGCAGCATCCACAAACATGGACTAAAGACTCGAGATTCAGTATTGGTTGGTTTTGTTAATTTGCTGTGTTATTCCGGGAAGTCACTTAACTTCTCTAGGCTTTTGTAAAAGGAGAGGAACGGGACTTGATCAGAGTTTCTTAAGCATCACTGATGTGAGTCCCTTTTAAGGGAAGAAAAAATTGGACAGATCTGCGAAGGCTGTGTCTTCAGACTTTATCCCCAGGTTGAGAAAACTAATGTAAGAAACCAAGAAAATATCCTTGAATTGTGAAACCGGGGCTTTATAAAAAACCTTTTAGATTACTGTTGATGACAACACAGTATTTTTAAATTCTGAAAGTCTCGGAGCCCAGGAATATATATGTGGACCCCCAAGACTGTTTGGATCCAAATTTCAGAAAGAGATGGTCTCTTAAGTCTACAGTGAAATCTTTCTAAGAAAGTAGATGTTTATTTTCCTGAGTACTTCTTAGTGAGTCGGTCCTATAGGGACGTGGGCTCATGAAGCTGCCGTTTGGGAGTACAAGGGATTTCAGAGCATCAAAGCACTCTGAAAAATCCTTTCATTTGAAGCGAGATTCTCAGGTACTAGTTTTGGCAACAGGGTGAAAAGCATTCAACCTCAACTGTGTGGCAATGTCGGTGGCAATGAAAGGCAGATATAAAGCACGTCTCTGGGCTCAGCGAAATAATCTTTTTGATTGTATAGAAAAGTGTGTAAGAAAATGAATTAAGAAGTGAGAGAAGAACAATAAAAGGCAAGAAAGCAAACAGCCCAACTATAAGGGGGCATACGACTAGAACAGATATTTCTCCAAGGACATACTGATGTCCAGTAAGCACATGGAAGCCAGTGCCATTCTTGACAAAAAAGACCCTGGGATTTTAACATCTCTTTTATGACATGAGTATTTATTTCAAAGGCCCTTCCCAAATGTACGTCAGCTGTAGTATGCACAATAACCTCCCACTACCTCTGCAGACTTTGGGTCTGAGACCTTTCTCAGCAGAGCCACAAAAAGCATGATACCAGCTGCCATCTCATACGCTCTGCTGTGGTCCTTGTTCTCTTTTGATTTGGGCTCCTCACTCTCTTTTTTTAAAAAAAAAGAACTTGCCAAGTAAGTAGAAAGAGAAACATCCTTAGTTTTTCTCAAGGTACTTGGATTTAAACCTCCTAGTGCTAGAAGAAAGGTGACATCTATTCATAATAAACGTCCTGTTCTTCGGGCTTCCCTTCCCTGACTTCTTACTGAATGCCCAGACGCCAGGTTCTCAAACTGTCTAAATTAGAAGCAAAATGCTTGTTTTCTGGCTGAGACCTCATCTGCCAAGATTCTACTCCGTCTACTGATTTATAACTGCTTCTAACTCTCTAAGTGCTGAAGACTGTACCAGAAGTGGTGACGCTGCCTGTATTCAGGCAAACAGAACAGCTAAAATAAAATCAACAGCAGTCCAAAGAGGAAGAAGCAAATTGGGTTAAAACACCCTGTTTCCTTCTCTTTTACCACTCCACCCTTTTCACTCCTCTTGTCTTTCAAGTGACAAGATAACCTCTTTCAACACAACATGCACAGTACACTGGTCACTTTATAATACGGTGAGGGTGTATATTTTGGAGAAAAAAAAAAAGCAAATACTTAAAATTGAACAAACTTTTAAGGGAGAAATGAAAATCAATCACCTTCTTCCTTCAAGTTCATGTTTTCACAGGATGGCTAATTCTACATGCCACACTGTTTACTAACTTGACTCAAAACCCAGGATAACTAAAGCTTTCACTGATCACTCAGTTTTGGGATCTTGGGTTGTCTTGCCCAATATTTCCATTTCTATCCAAGAATCAAACAGCCATTTGTTAAAGTTGGCATTTTTGTGTGTCCCATGTTAAACAGTCTGAATTTCTATCTCAGGAAAAGGGAAGACCAGGGACAATCTGTAGACTTGAAGCATGGTAGTGAGAGACAAAGGCATATTCAAGGCACCAGATCGCTGAAGTCAGGGTCTGCTAATAGTGAAAAATGTCAGCTCTGGCTCTAATTCCTATCAGAGAGATGAGACGAATCAGTAAGTCCCAAAGTAGCACCAAGTAACATCAGTGCTATCTGGAAAGTAGTATAAAGTATATAAAAGCATGCCTTTGAAAAAAATATTCCTGCAGTCAATCTTCACACTGAAGTACATCAGCCAGAGATGTTTCTGTTGATTTTGTGACAGCTGCAACTTTTCCAACATACAGAGCACTAAAGTTACAAACTGGCTTGCTGGTTGAGTGGTCTGGAAAAAGTAATATTCTATCTCACTGGACTGCTGTAAATTTAAATCCATTTCCTCTATTTCTCAGCTCATTTTGGCAGAACGCTTCTAACTAGAAGTGTAATAAACTATATTGTCATACCTCAGGGTTTTTACAACTCCATCTACCATATTTGGGAATAAGGGTGGGGGGAGCAAGAACTCATAAGGAAGTGAAGGATATTTGGTGACATTTTGTAACCTTTAGCTAGTTGGGGACAACTGAAATCATGTGTTTAAGATGGGAAGCATTACTAATTTGGGATGACTTCTTGTGGCTTTTTTTTTTTTTTCTTACACCACCATCAGTGAATTTGTTCAGAAATAGATTTCTGCTTTTCTCAAAATCAGTTTTCCTCTGTAATACAAAACATGATTCCTTTTTATAAAGGCAACATTCTTGGTACATGGGGTTGCAAAAGGTCAGACACGACTTAGCAACCAAACAGCCAAGAGCCAAACTGACAAAAAGGTGTGAAACTGGAACACTAATTAATTTGTAAGTTCCTACAAAAGATAATTTTGAAAACTCCTAAGGTTTCAATGAACTGTCAGTCAACTCACCAAGGATAGAGTCCTTTTAACAAAAAACCAACACAGCAATCAAATAAAAGAGCAATTAAAATGATATAGACTCAGGCAGCATATTGAAAAGTGGCTGCCTTGGCATAATTAATACCCTTCTGAGTTGTCACTGAGGGGACTGCGAAAGGAGATCAAAGGAGACGAAAAGCATCCTCTCTAGTGGAAATACTGTGTTTTGTAATTCAACTCTCATTCACTTAATATGCAGAATTGTTACTCTGTACCAAGCACTAGGCTTGATGGTGAGGACATATCAGAGGATAGGATAGAGACCCTGCCTTCAAGAATTAGTAACAAGAGTTAGTTACAGTTAGTAACACACTGACATTTTAATAACTGTGAATAAGGGAGAAAAGAGATACAACCAGAAATTTTGACTGGAGGACTTAAAACTCTCAATTTTCCTTTGTATCTCTGATTTTAATTATTCCTACAAGTGTCTTTGATGTATAAAGCTATGTGATTGCCCTCTCTCTGAACAGATCAAGGCTATCCCATTCCATAGTGCTTAGAAAATTAAGTACTGGAAGGGTCCTTAGAGACTCACTTGTCTACCCTACCCTAAACTGTCAGCACACAGGAAAACTGAGGCCGGAAGAGGGAAAATGACTGATTAAGGTCACGTAGCCACCATATCTAGTTTTATGACCTCTTCCCCAAGTAAGTTGTAACTCGGAGGTGTCACTACAACTAGTGTTTTTTAAAAAATCTGTTTTAGAAAACAAACGTACAGTTATCAAAGGAGAAAGGCAGAGGAGGGGAGGGATAACTGAGAAGTCTGGGATTAACAGATACACACGGCTATAAACAGAACAGATAACCAACAAGGACCCTATTGTACAAGCACAGGGAACTGCCCGATATTTTACAATAACCTCTAAAGAAAAGGGCTTCCCTGGTGGCTCAGCTGGGAAAGAATCCGCCTGCGATGCAGGAGACCTGGGTTCGATCCCTGGGTTGGGAAGATCCCCTGGAGAAGGGAAAGGCTACCCACTCCAGTATTCTGGCCTGGAGAATTCCATGGGCTGTGTAAGTCCATGGGGTCGCAAAGAGTCGGACACGACTGGTGACTTTCACTTCACTTAAGGGAAAAGGATCGGAAAAAGAATATATATCTATATCTGAATCATTTTTCTGTGTACCTGAAACCAATGCAACACTGACTGCAAAGTAACTGTATTTCAATTAAAAATAAATGACTACTTCCCTGATGGTCCAGCGGTTAAGACTCCGAGCTTCCAAAGCAGGAGGCAAGGGTTCAGTCCCTGGTATGGGAACTAAGATCCCACATGTTGTGGCGTGGCCAAAAAATTAAATACATAAATAGGAGAAAAAAAGTAATTAAAAAAAAATCTATGTTTATCTGACATCTTTCTATTTTCAAGCACCCCCCCCCCCGCCCCCACTGCCCCGCCTCTGGTCTCCACTGGAAAACCAATCTCTGAACTTGGTGGAAGCAATCCTTTTTCACAGGCTCTGGCCCTTTTTAATGACTTTTCTCAGGCCTCAGCCCTATACTGTCTCCTCCCCCACTGATCTGCACTCCGTCACTACATTCCTTGAGTCAGCTTTTCTGGGAGAGCTGTCCTATTTGCTGCCCCACTCGGCGGGGGTCTAAAATCTCTCCCTTCATCCATATATTACCACCTGTTGCCTTCTAAGTTCTCTGAACAGGCATTCTGCCCGCTCTGCCTGCATATGTGCTCAGTCGCTCATTGGTGTCTGAGTCTTTGTGACCGGCGGACCGTAGCCCGCCAGGCTCCTCCGTCCATGGGACTCTCCAGGCAAGAGTACTGGAGTGGGTTGCCGTGCCCTCCTCCAGGGGATCTTCCCGACCCAGGGATGGAGCCTGAGTCTCCTGAGGCTCCTGCAGATTCTTTACTGCTGAGCCACCAGGGAAGGCCTCCTCCCGCCACACTTCAGCTATAAAATTAAACAATGATCTCCTCCTTGCAGCTGTTAATGGCATTACGCCTTTCCTCATTCTTCTTGACAGTTCGCTGTCATTTTACAATATTTCAGTTGAAAAAAAAAATATGTGAGCTTGGAAGTCAAAAGAATCTCAGTTGAAATTACACTCCTTTTGGCACTGGTAGTATGCCCTTAGGCACATTATTTCACCTGTTTAACTTCACTTTATTCATCTGGGAAATAGGGGTAATTATAATTCCTACGGTTACACAGTTGTTGTGAGGATGAAACAAGATTATATACGTCAAGTTAGTAATATAATGCTAGGTGCGTAAGAGGTACTAAGGCATGTATTCTTTTCCTTTTCTTAAAATTCGCCTTCTTTGGCAGTGATGTGATGATCCTATCTACTCCTGCCATTTGTTCAACTTCCCCTCTTAAGCCTGACCTGTGCACTGTCCTTCACTCTATGTTCTATGCTATGCTAATCTATGCTATGGGAAGCATTCTTCACTCTGTGTTCACGACATCCAAATCAACGTCTCTCATTCCAGCCTCCGAAACAAGGTTCAGTCTCGAATTGTCACCTCTCTAGGGCTTTCCTACTGAGATACTCCACCTTCACTTCAAATTCTACAAGCCTAAAATCAACCTCATCTTTCTTCCCCCAAACATAGTTCCTCTCCCATGTTTTTTCCATCTCTCTAAACATCACCCCAAAGGTCATTCTTGACCCTTTTCTTCCATTCTCTTTTTTATTCAGTCGCCCAATCTTACGTTATCAAACCATCTCCTTCACGTGTCCTTTCCAAATGGAGTGACTGTTGCACCATGTTCCCCTCCTGAATCTTCAAGTTGCCCAATGTCTCCTAGACCAAGGCCAAGTTCCTTGCTCTGGCCTTTGTATCCTGCCAAGCTCAGGCTTTCCCCCTCCTACGTGAACCTCCCACTGCCTCTAGAGTGCAGTCAGTGTGGCCCTGACATCCCGAAATTCCTGCCCACGATGCTCCTCGTGTCTAACACCTCCAGCTCCTTCCTTCTCATGTCTCCGTATCCAGATTTTCAGGGTTCAGCTCACCTGAATACTCCAGCTCTGCAGATGTCTTTGCTTCTACGAACTTTCACTACACGTTTTCCACCAAACACACGTCACCCAGCTCTGTGATTTAATTCTTTCATGTGGTCTGTGTTGGCACTGCCCTTGAAATGAGAGTGTGAGTAGTGAATGGTGTCATTCTCCTTGGTCTAGAACAGGGCTGGATGCAGAAAAGTAGCTCGGAAATGCTTGTCGAAGAAACAACACATATAAACAGGAACAAAAACAACAAAACCTCCGTACAAATAACTGCTGTAGATCTTTACCTGACAAGCAGCCCTGCTTCAAATATTAGAGAAGACTGAAAGGTCATCACAAGTCTGTGAACTGAATATTCCTCATCTCTGAATTATACAGGTCAAAAAGTAGCTGGCTGGTATTACCCTTTGTATCACACTTCCTATCTCTTGTTGGTAGATTTAAAAGTAATATTTAGGCAAGAATGCTTATAGTACTATCCTTAATTAGCAGGAATAAAAGTATATCTGAATCACTTAATTTTAATTACACTATAATTGTAGCACTTGCATAATCCTTGCTAGGAATTGTGTTAAGTATTAGGGACATCCAGAAGACAGTCTCTATCCCCAAGAAGCTCCCTTGGGGAAACTAACTACAAAATCAGCAATCATCTGATACTTGGTACATTCTAGGCATGAACCAAGGCCACGAGAGGAACACTAATAGAGCCGTCTGGTGTGGCCACGCCCTAGCATGGAAGCCACGAGACTGAGGGTGTAGGTTGAGGTTAGCCACGAAGTCTGTAACGCTCCCAGGAAGCGGGGTGAAATGCAGACACATGTTTGAGAAGAAAATCTGTCTCTTTGAAAGATGAAATGGGAATGATGGATTGAGTCGGAGAGAGAACGTGCAATAACTCAGGTGAGGAATAAGGAAAACCTGAACTAAGAAAACATCAATGGAAATTAAAAAGTTGGAAAAACAAATTTATAGTAGCAGCCATCAGTAGTTCACACATACAGATTTTTGCCCCTTGCCATGTCGGGGAGCAGACGTGCACAGAGAATTTATTCTCCTAAGACTCTTACTTGCTGTTGCTGTTACTGTCACCGCAAAGTCTGGTGGATGAAAGGATGAGAACAGCGACCTCCACATACTGAGAACACAAGCTGGGACCATTGTTTGTAACTTTCACTTATCACTTAGGGAGTAAGTCAAGTCACTCCATCGCATTCCAGCCACCACGCATCCCAGTCAGTTCTTCTTAAAAGATGTGAACTTGAAGGAAGTGACTCTAGTTTGTGGGACTGCTCCCCAGCAAGCACTTTTCCTGAGAAATGAGCGGTAGGGTCTAGGTCTATTACATTTCACGCTTTTCATATAGGTGCACAAAACCAAAGTTAATTAATGAATTAACACAATGAAGGAGCCGAATGCCTTTCCTGAAGAGAGATATTACAAAGATATTGAATAGCTGTGGACATTCTTTGAACATATGCTCTATCACATGGATAAGCATTAAATTTCCTCATGTGGAAAAGATGAAAACTAAAGACAGTGACTATAGTAACATCTTAAAGATATATGATTTGCAAAAACTGTATCTATTTGGTCTTACTTGACCCTCATAATAAATATCTTAACAGATAAGGAAACTGAGGCCCAGAGATTTTAACAGATTGCCAACTAATAGAAAAGGAGAGATTACAGTCTAGATGTCCCTGATGCTCAGGTGTCAAATTTCAGGTGCCCCTGGAAGCAGAAATTCTGTCTAGAATTACATATTTAGGGTTCTTCCAAAGTATAACTGGGGGTCAAGGCTGGTAAAAAGTGGAGTATTAAACATCTCTATAGTTATAGGAAAAATCCCTTTCTCTGTATATAATTATTATACTACTTTCTGAGTAGTACGTCTTATATTTTCAGTGAAAGCAGCCAAAAGCATTTTGTGGCTTATGATTCATGCTAGATTTCTCTGGATGCTCAAAATGGATTGCTAAAAAAAAAAAAATAGGCCTTGTCAATTGTACTGATATATCAGTGGTTATTTCTGTACACAAAAGTGTTCTCAATTTTATGACGCTATCTGGAAGAAGTTCAACAACACATTGTTAATACTCTATTGCTACAAAATAATTTTAAAGCTCCATGGGAATTTAGATTTGCACAAGTTATTAGGATGTGACCTTTCCCTTAGATTTCTTATTTTAGGATCAACTTAACATGGTATTTCCCCAGTGGGAACTGTTGTACTTCCTTCGCAGATAAGAAAAATAGCAATCACAAATTATAGTGAGTAAACTTAGGGAGACATATATTTCTGTGATGCAGATGAAACTGAAATCATAAAAGGTGGCCACACGACTTATTCCTTGGGTTTGAGAGGAAAGCCAAATGGCTTGCTAACAAAAGAACACAAGTCATGCCATTCTGGTATTTCCCTGAAATTTATGCCTAATTGTTTCTTGTCCCAGCTACCAAGTCTTATGACTTTTAAAGATTATTAAAGATGCTTACGTCACTAAATTTCCTATGTCCTGTCTACTGAGAGTATAAAAGGTTAAGAACATCAAACTTTTAATAATTTAAATGATTTCAGATCACAAGATCTGGACTGAAGGACAAGGAGTTCAAAAATGTAAAGAAAGAAAAATCAAAACAACAACTAGAATAATACAGATAGATCACAGCTGCTTCACTTTATGGTCCATGGAATAGCAATGGCCTCCAATGGTGAAGCTCTTACATGTTAAGTTGATCCTATGTGGCAGAATTTATGCACGTTATCGGGAGGAGCCAAAGAATCAAGCAAGCTACAGCTAGGACAGCACAGCTCATTACTGGCATTTTTAAAAAGGCAACAGAATCCTAGAAGGAGAGATTAGAAAGACATGTACATTTTTCCTAACTGGTCTAACTAGATGCCAAAAATCAGTAATTTTACACACTGTTAGTTCATGAAAACATTAAAATTAAGAGATTATAGAAAGATTAAAAACTTTTTTTCTCTTACAAGAATGAAAGCACAGTTATAAATGAAAATCAAGTCATCGCCAAAAGTAATGTTTTGTATCCTCTCTTATGAGACCTTTGTACAGTAAGTTTTATTAAAATTACTACTTGAGGCCAAACATTGCCTTATTGAAATTATTACTCAAGAGTCTCAAATAGTCAAACCCCTCACCCTACCATGAATTCTTCAGTTTAATAAACTGTGAACATTACAGAAGTTTTTCTTTCAGGCTTAATCTTTTGGAGTTAATCCTCTATATTTCATAGCAGGGACTCACAGTTTTTAGGTAAAGATAGTACCCATTGTGATCAAATTATATGTTTTTCCAGAAGATGTTACAGAGTTCAGACACAGGTTTTAAAATACTGTTTTTGAATGAAAAGATAACTTAGAAATCATTTACCATAATTTCTTAATTTCACAGACATCAAGGGTCAGGGATAGTGTATTTTCTTTCTCAAATTCTATAATAAACACACAAAAATGTGTGTGTATTTATTAAGAACGGGAAAGCAACTTGTAGAAATTAGTTTCAAAAAGATGTTGATTGTAGATAATCTTTTTCTTTAAATGATCTTAATTGTTATTATGTTGCTTATTTGATAGTGAAATGTACAGTACACTGCATTGTAGTTAAAAAGCTATAATCTCTATTTCACATCATTAACTGTTACACTTAACCCGCAAATGACAGTTTAGAATAAAAAGGAAAGACAATCACCAATAATCTTTTTCTACTCATTGTAATACATTTTAAACATATAATTTTGTATCTTAAAATTTTCTCTTATTTTTTAAAAATTTTCTCTTATCATTAGATCTTTATCCTAAAATTACTATTCCCTTCAAATATTCAAACTACCAATTTAAAATATTTGATTGAAATAAATCCTTAAAAAATCGTTTGTATCTGTCTCTCTGGTAGCGCTACTTAGTTAAACCTGCATTTTTAAAAGCCATCATTCCTTTATAACAACTAGCAACATGCGGACTTAAAGGCCACAGGGACCTACAGCACAAACTTTACATCTCATTTAAATTTGACATAGCCCCAGGAAATAACCTGCAACTTCACTGCAACCAAGTTGGTTTTTCCTAACCCAGAACAAAACCAACACCTCCCGACACAACCCTGGAAATACCCCAAAGCCCATATTATTCTAATATCTAAGCAACCAGTGAAACTCTTCACTCTCCACCCTTGTTCTGCTGTCATATACACACACACACACACACACACACACACACACGTACACATACACACACGCACACACGCACACACACCCAGAGCTGAAAGGTAACAGATTCAAATGAACAGAAATCATTTAAACACATGCTCTGGAAATATGCCTTTGTTCAATTTGCTGCTAATATATTCTCAGAGCAATGGGAAATGCCACAAAAATGAATAATGCAGGAGTAAATACAGTTGCTCAAAACCTTTAACATAGAACTCCTCTTGAAGCAATTAATCTGAAGAAAATGACTCTTTTGAAAAGTGGAGTATGTGCATGAAGATATTCACTGTATGTAACTGAACAAGAATAAACAGTAAGCGTATAACAATTAGAAAATTAGAAGCCACCGAAAAACTGGCTTACTAAATTCTGTGATATCACTAAGATGAACTACCGTCTTGTCGTTATGACATCTGAAAGCCAGGTAAAAAGGGAGAAAGACGTGTAATCTAACAGGGAAAGAAGCAGAAATACTACATAAACCATAACTGTCAGTGATTTAAAAACATACATAGGTCAGCTAGAACTGCAAGGAACTATTCAGAGGTTAGAATAGTAGTTTATTAGTTTAGTATAGTGTGATTACAGGTGGTCTTTTTCTTGTAAAAGATATTTCACAGCTTTTCAGTAACAAAAACATCTTGAAAGAATTTAATGTGAAATGAGACAAACCCAATGGCCCAAATTCAAGAGCCAAAGTCACTTTATCTGTCCTAGCTCCTAATCTTATTTCTACTCGTACCACCTCCCCACCTTGAAGGTTTCAGAACCCTATCTATGTTCCAGTCCTACAGCTCTGAGTTCATACCTAGCAGCATAGCTGAGCAGAAAGTGTATTTACAGAGGGCAGGCCTGAACCCTGCATGTGAGCACATACAGAAAACGATAAAGATCATGGGGTCCTATTAGTAATTTACAGGACTGCGATTTGCTCTTGGCTGGTACACCTCTAATTGAATTCCTCAGCCATAAAATCATTGGGACCAAACGAGTTCAGATATCTTTTATCTAAACCCTTTTTTCTCCCTTACCATCAGTTAACATAATTCTTATGGGGCTTTTCTTCTTTTTATAGATTCATTTGTCTTAGTTATAAATTAACCCAAAAGCAACTCTCCTGACTACCCAGCTCTCCTGTTTCCTGCGTACCGGGTTTCTTCCTGCTCGCACCATTTATGATACAGGGCCATTTAAACTCCTGGTTGGTAAGTGATGTCCAGGAAATCATCTCTAGATTTTTAAAAACGATCCCTCTGAAGGAGAAACAACTCCAGTCAGAGATTGTGCTCATAGCTGGGCACCCTAGAAAGAGGGGGAATGGAACTGCTAAAGACTTTTACTTCTTTTTTCACTTTTTAAAGTGCTGGTAAAACATACACTTAGATAAAAATGTACCATTTTAACCATTTAAAAATGTACAGTTCTATGGCATTAAGTGCATCCACACTGCTATGCATGCATCACTACCATCCAGAACTTTTTCATCTTCCCAGACTGAAACCGAGTTCCCTTTAAACACTAAACTCCCATCTCCCAGTCCTCCCAGCTCCTGGTCACCAGCCTACTTGCCATCTCTATGAATCTGACTATTCTAGATGACACTTCAGTTTCTTCTTGTTTCTCCTGAAGTTTTTGAACTAGTGTAGTTTATCAAATTGGTTGAACACACAAGAGAGTTGATGACAAAAAGACTTCAGGGAAGAACTAATACCTAGTATTTTGTTTTTCATGCCTAAATGCTCATTTTCAGAAGCCAGAGTACATGTCTGCCCCTTACTTGGTCTTTCAAGAGTTTGGTCTTTTGATTTTAAAGTGGCTTTGGGTTTGTTGTTTTTTTTTTTTTTTCAGTTAAACTGATTTTCAAAGCAAACAATGCAGCTATCAACTTGCTTTAAGAATCAAAGTTCCCTCATTATTCCTTGTATTCACAGAACTCCCAGACATTTTACCTGAAAACAGCTTGATCTTCTCTTATCTTCACCATTCAAATATAAGGCTCCTATTTCTAAGGGCTTGTTCAAATGTTGTCTTGCATCAAGAAGAACGGTGGACCAAGAGATCATTAATGAGATGTAAAGATTTAGTTTGAACACTGAAATCACACCCTGACCATCGCCAGCTAAAGTTTTTGCTAAGAGGTGGTTTCCAAGGACGCAGAGCCTTGGGGTGTTTTCCCCCAGTCACAGGTTTTCTAGGGGCTGGGAGTAACTGGTTGGAGAACTAGGTGGAGAACTGTGGAGCCCGGGGAAGCTCTGTGTACGCACAGGATTAAGAGCGAGCTCAAAGTGTAATCCTTGGTGAGAAGACTGTTCTAAAGTTGGCAAACAAACAGAAACTCTCTCTGAAAACCACCGAGAATCTAATGAGAATGGTTACTGAGGGACTCCAATGTAACTCCGGAAGAACGTCTCATCTTGAAATAATTTCAGGTTGACAGAAACGTTGCAAAGATACAGTTCCCGTGTCACGTGTGCTGGGCGTCCTACTGGGAACATTTTACAACCACAGCCCGACGAGGAAAACTAATAAATGAATTGGCACAAGAATGTAAACCGCTTGACGCGGATTTCACCGGTTTTTCCACTCATGCCCTTTCTCAGTTCCAGGGCCCAATCCAGGATCCCACATTGTGTTCTGTAGCTATTTCTCCTTATTTCCTCCAGCTTCTCACTCTTTCTTCTTCTTCTTGTTTTCTTTTAGTGGTTTTACTGAGGTATACTTGACATAGAGTGAAGTGCACATACTTAATGTACCGTACCTCAGTCTTTCCTTGTCTTTCCTGCCCTGGACACTGTTGAAGAATGCTGGTCAGGTATTTCGTGGGATGTCTATTGAGATTTGCCCAACATTTTCCCAGATTCTACTACCGTTATGAATTTTGGGGAAGAATTCTGAGGACCTGATGGAACCTTTTCAATATGTGTTACTACTGTGGATATAAACCTATTGACCTTGGTCACTTGGTTAAAGTGGGGCCTGCCAGCATTCTCCCCCATAAAGTACCTACTTTTCTCTTTGTAATTAATAAATATTTGGAGGGAGATACTTTGAGGTTCCGGGTCCACATTCTGCTCCTCCTGACACTCATCTTCTGAGTTCTGGTCGGTGGGCCTGCCGGGTGCAGTCACCGCTGCTGGGCTTCTCTGAAGGCAGTTTTCCATCTCACTCATCCCTTTCACGTTTACTGATTTAAATTCTTCTGTACGGAAAAGTACTTCTTCCATTTACTTGTTCATTCAGTCCTTCATTTATTTTGTTTTGTGCCTTTCTCGTTCAGTCGTGTCTGACTCTTTGCAACCCCACGGACTGTAGCCCGCCAGGCTTCTCTGTCCACGGGATTCTCCCGGCAAGAATACAGGAGCGGGTTGCCATTTCCTCCTCCAGGGGAATCTTCCTGACCCAGGGATCAAACCTGTGTCTCCTGCATTGGCAGGTGGGTTCTTCACCATCTCAGACACCAGAGAAGCCCTTTCTATCAGTATAGAATCATGTGTGTGTACATATATATACATATATGTATATATGTGTATATACACACACACACACACACATACATACATGATTGTATATAGATGGGGGTTGTAATCCAAAGCTGTAGTTCTTAAAAATTTTATTGTTCAAATTATTCCAGCCTAGGTCACTGGGAGTTGAAATTATTTGAATAACAAAACAAATAACTGTAGCACTGGATTTTAATGCCCCAGATAGAATATATATACCTGGGCATTGGAAAAATTAAGCTACTTTCTCCTCTGTGACCTGGTATCATGGCTGCAAGACTTATAGGGAATCAGGCAAGATATTTTTATTTTTCTCTCAATTTAACAACTACTAACACAGGAATCTAATATAATGTACTTGAAACTTCTTATTTTCTAAGGATCTGAGTTATTTTCTCAACTTCTAGGTCACTGTCCTATCTTTGTTTTGTCTTAGACAAGTAAGTTACTGTGGCCTCCGTTCACTGACTGATAGATTATATAGTAGAAAGTATTCTGATAGTCAAAATAAAAGCTCTCTAAGAAATTTTGCAATAAAATACTATGAAGCATTCACAGCTTTTTTTTTTTTTAAAGATTCTTTTAAATACAAATTTAGTACAATAAATTCAGAATTTACCTACTGTTCAGGGCTGACACTTGTTTAAGGAAACGTCCCTCTTGTATGTCTGTGGCTTAGAGTTGTACGTTGTGGCTTCTTTCAAACCTGAACAACTGAAAAGAAAGAAGATTTTTAATATACACACATATTCAAAATTCTTAGACAATCTCATCTGTCAAGATGGATAAGCACAAATACATGTATTTTCTCTGTTGGATTTCATCCTGAATGTTTGCCTTCCCTGAGCTTAGAATGCTCTGCATTCTCTAGAAGCAAACAACAGACTGACTAATAAATCATGGAGAATCTTCCTGAACAGACAAGTCTGTCACTGATCACGAGTCAAGGTCCTTTGTCTCACCCATTTTTTATGCAGACTTAATAATCGCACGTATGTCGCTATGCAGACTTAAGAAAAAAACTAGATCGTAAAAGGATTACTAACCTCAAAAGATAGGTGATTGATAAAAGTTATATACAGCAAAGATGACATTTACGAAAATATAAGCTTGTTCTAGAGGGCACATCCCTGCTAACCTAAAGTAAGTGTCACAACCATTTAGAGACAAGAGATGTCACACATTTCATGTGGAGCCTTAAAAAATTTTTTCTTTAACTTTTTATTTGCGAGTACAGCCAATTAGTAATGTTGTGACAGTTTCAGGTGGACAGCAGAGGGACTCAGCCTTATACATACATGTATCCATCCTCTCCCAAACTCCTCTCCCAGTGGATCAGATTTATACAAGGAAGACGCAGAGAGCAGATTATTAGTAATCATGCCAAAGGTCTAAGAATGTGTATCCTTGGCTCTCACAAAGGACTCAGGGATCCGAGAATAGCTGTGCGTTCCGTAAAGACAAAATAGCACCCAGTGCCAAAGCCTTATCATCAGGGCCTTCAAAGTCCCAACAGCCAGACCCAACATTCTGCCCAGTCTAACCTCCCCCAAATTCCCATTTCTCTTTTCTTTTTTTAAAATTCTGCACCCTTCCATCTGGAGTTTGCAAAAAAACCTAATCTATTACACCCAATGCATGGCATAAACGTGTTGTTGTCGTTTAGTTGCCCAGTCATGACTCTTTGCGGCCCCATAGACTGCAGCACGCCAGTCCTCCCTGGCCCTCACCATCTCCCTGAGTCTGCCCAAGTTCATGTTCATTGCATCGGTGATGCCTTAGTCATCTCATCCTCGGATGCCCTCTTCTCCTGCCCTCAATCTTCCCCAGGGAGGGAATAGCAAACCACCCCAGTATATTTGCTGTGAGAACCTCATGAACTGTACAAAAGGCATAAACGTAGTGGATCATGAATATAAAATGTTTTCTCATTTTGTTATTTCTGCATTAAAAGAATATAAACTGCAGCCAGTGTATTTTGCTTGATTATTTGTTTCTTTCCCCAGCATTGGTTAGTACTTCTGTTTGGAAATTGAAAACCTCCTAATGTGAACTCAGCACCAATGGTTAGGGAAACTATTTTGTTTTCAGGACAGGGCACAGACAGAACTAACTTGTCCGAGTTTTAGACCAGCGTGCTTTGCTTTCTGACTGTTGATCTGTATTGGAGCAATGTAGTCTGCATGTGAAACACTCTCTCATCTGTTCGTAAAAAATGAAAGGAGTGCCCACATCAAAACTGCTCATAACATATAATACACATGATACGTGAGAAATAACTTCTCTACAATGGACTACCACTTGGACTTTTTTCACCCTTAAGTCAACTAAAACGTGTTCAAATATGTGAAAACACAAGGAAAGAATAATGATAAAGAAAAATTTGAATAAAATCTCTATCTGAAAAAGTAAAGAATGTTGACTCCAGGCTAAGATTAAATCATATTAGGTTTTCTTGACACTCACCTGAAATACATATGAATTCATTAAAAAAAAACTGACAGGAAGAAAGTTAAGCTCTCTGGGAAACTGCTATGTAGTCCTACCTTGTGGCCCTAAGAGTTGGACCAGAGAGAAAACTGGGCCAGTTTCTGTGACTTTCAGAAAGTCTCTCTAACTTTTTCTCAAGCCCCTTCCCTTTGGTAAACTCAGTAATCTGCTCTCTGTATCCATTCAGAACTGCACTGTGCCATAGAAGGTATAGTTTCCAGACATAAAATGTAATAATCTGCCAGAAACAAAATCCATTCTGGGGGCGGTATATACCAAGGGTTATAGTTCTTTCACGTTCCCCATCTGATCAGTTAAACGCAGACTGGGGTAGAGTCATTCATTCATAAATCTCTCTCCTCATCGATGTAAGCCAGAGAACTAGGCTGTGAAGACAGCAGACGAGCCCCTCCCACTTCAACAGAACCCACACTAGACAGGGTCTGTTCACATCTACCCATCCAACTTTCTATTATCTGAGACAGGCTTTCTACCAGAATCTAAGTAGATGATAATACAAGCCAAAAGGCAACTTAATCTGCTCTGTCTGAAATGATAAAAATGGTAAAAGTCGACTTAAGAAACAGGAAAATAATTAAAAATGGAAACAACTGAAAACTTATCAAAGAATTACTTCCCCAAGAAGCTTTGGGCCTTGATAGTTTTACAGATAATTTTTTTCCAAGTGTTCAAGGCAGAAATGTTTTTTGCTACATAAAATTGTTTCTGAGTAGGGAAAAAAAGAGTGACCAAATTAATTTTCAACACCTAACAAGAACAAAAATACCAACTTCACTTATTAATACTGACGCTAATGTACAAATAAAACGCTAATCAACAAATGCCAATAGTACAGTAAAAGAACAAAACACCATAATAAAGTTGGATTTATCTCAGAAAAACAAAGAAGATTTAATATTGGAAAATCTATTAGAATAATGTGTTCCAGCAAGTGGGTCAAATTTTAAAAGAAACCACATGACTACCTCAAAAACTACAAGAAAAATACCCAGTAAAATTCAACATTCATTCTTGCAAATACTTCCTTAGAGATCTAAGAAACTTTAAAAACAAGAATATTAATCTCAAAGTTACAGCGAACATCATCTTATTTGTGAAATATTACAGCAGCATCATCCCAAATATACGTTCTATAGATAACTAGATTCCTCAAGATTTTCCAGTGGAAAAGCTTCCACCATGAAATGAATCTGCACATATTGTTCATATCTGGAGATTAATAAAGTACATTAACATTGGATATGTTCTGTAGGCTCCATGATCAGAAAAAAAAAAAAAAAACCCAACAATATCAACAATAACAATCTGCTTAGCTATTTAGCTCACTAGTTTTCAAATGTATTTGAACATTTTTCTCACTTTCCATTATTTCACTCAACCCACTTCAGTGTAGCTTTTGCCACCCACCTTTCTACTGAAACTCAAGCAAAAGTGACAAGTAGGCTCCTTCTTAATAAATCCATTAGGCTTTTCTTGGTTTTCATTCTATTTGCGCAGTGGTGTGCTGTTAAGTGAAAGTCGCTAAGTCACGTCTGACTCTCTGCAACCCCATGGACTCCAGCCTGCCAGGCTCCTCTGTCCATGGGATTCTACAGGCCAGAATACTGGAGCGGTTGCCGTTCCCTTCTCCAGGGGATCCTCCCAACCCAGGGATTGAACCTGGGTCTCCTGCACTGCAGGTAGATTCTTCACCGTCTGAGCCACCAGGGAAGCCCAATGTTTAATAACTGGGTCTCCTGGCAGGAAAAATGCTCTGGTTTGCAGTGTTTTTCTTTCCTGTGGCGGAAATACTCCCACGGTGACTGATTTCAGGCCACCAACAAGACAGCAGAGATGGGCGGAGCTGAGGCAGGAGCAGCGCATGACACAGGATCCCGGCCTCCCAGATGCAATCCCGACCAACACGTCAGCGGTGCAAAAAAAAATCAGGAAGCGACGCGCTTGGTGTGGTTGACTACCTTCTTTTTTCCAGCATCACCTGTTTCATTGCTGGTGCATGCAATGTAACTTTTAATAATGGCCGTGGGTAACAAACAGTTCACAAAAACCCCCCAAATTTAACAGTTGACTTCTACATGCCCTTCTGAGCTGGCTCGGCATCAGTGCCTCTGCCTCTGCGTCGTTTGTTATTCTGTCCATCCTCTGCTCTTGAAACCTCTCTTCCCTTTGCTGCCCAGGGATCAGTTTCTCTGAATTCTTAGCCTTAGTCTACGCCTACTGTGTTAGTCTTTTTTCTTGGCACTTCTTCCTCCTGAGTTCTTCTATTCCATGTTTTATGCAAATTCCGTCTTGTCCTCACTCTTATCTGTAAACACAACTAACTTGATTACAGCTCCCAGATCTTCATCTCTAGCCACACGTCTTCTCTCAAGACTTCTCAAAGTGTATTCCATTTTTGGCGGGGAACTCCCCTCCTTGACTTTCTTCAGGAACCTCACACTCAGCATCCCCTAAGCTACCCATCTTCATCCTCTTTGGAATTAAGGAAGCACAATCCAACACATGCTGGACCCCTCCTCGCCTCCCGTCAGATGAAAGGTTTTCCATCTCTCCTCCAGACTCGCAGAGGATGTTCAAGGAGGCCCAACTCAATACCACAGCAACCCTTCTCACCTCCCTTTCCTTTGACTTTTTCATGTCCTACGCTTTCCAAAGCATCTCCTTCAGCAAAAGCCCTCCTAACTCAACACGTCCTCCATCCCCAGCCCAGTAAAGTCATGATCTCCCCTTCCTCTCTGTCCCAGCTCTTTAGAACTGTGGCAACTTAAATCTTCTCCAACTTTTCATATCTAGCCCCTTTCTACTCATTCTCTAATACCTGACAAAAATGAAGGAACTGACCTAGCAAAATCAACTTTTCTAAGGGACAGGGGAAAGAAAAGAAAAAGAAAGAAAGTGAAGTCGCTCAGTCGTGTCCTACTCTTTGGGGCCCCATGGACTGCAGCCCACCAGGCTCCTCTGTCTATGGGATTTCTCAGGCAAGAATACTGGAGTGGGTTGCCATTTCCTTCTCCAAGATGCTCTCAAATGAAAAGTATTTTTGGTGCACTGAGGGAAGGCGAAAGTGTATGAATGCTCCCAAATGACTAATTTCTATCCCATTGAGTTAAATACCTGGTCTGCCACTGACCTCCCCGCCCCCAAATTGCTAACTGATTCCATGAGAAGCCAGAGTCAAGATGAGCTGATCATACCCTTCCCTAGATTTTTACAACGTTCCCATTCAAAACTGCCTATTAAATTGATGTCTATAGCCTGAGGTGACAAAATAAGGTGACTTTATTTGGATGAAGAGGAATTTAAGAGAAAGGGAAAAATGGAAATAAAGAATCTCCTAAGAGCGGTTGGTTTTCAGTGACAGCAGAGTTACTGAATATAAAGATTTGGTGATCTACTTTACTTTGCCACAAGCAACAATTAGAAGTACTTTCAAGTTGCTTCCCGCTAACACATAAACCAATCGGCAGTGAAGCAGAACAGCTGAAAAGCTGGGATCTAATCCTTGGGTACATCTGAATGCGGTTACACTTCTGTGGGTGGAATCGCTAGGTGTGGAACGGTGCTGGTAGTATGGGGTGCAGTTATCTCATTCTCTGGCAAGTTGAAAACTGGGAAACTAGACTCCTGTGAGTGTGCACAAGACACGGTGCCTCGGTCTGGGCTGCCTGAGTTCAGATCTCAGGTTTATCACCCGGCAGGTTATTTTTACCTCTCTGGGTTTGTTTCTTCATCTGCAAAACAGAGATAATGGTGTATACCTTTTACAGATTGCTGGACGACTAAAATGAGACACGGTATGTAATGTGCCTAAAATAGAGCCTGATTCAGAATCAGGGCTCGGTAAATATTAACTATTGCTATCAATTGCTGGGTTACTTTTTTGATGCCTGAGATAGTTAAGGAAGAGTCCTTTAGAAGGATGGGTAAATGACAGTTTAGCTGAGGATTTAAACTGTGGAGCAGACTGAAGTGGAGACTGAACTGGAAGGAAGCATTATTTAAACATGAAACTCGATGGTTACATTTATAAACCAATCGTAAACTAAGTTATTCCAATGAATAATAATATTACTCCAGAAAGTTATGATACCTATTCAGGATTAGGAAGGAGAATGAAACTGTAGATCTGAAATGAAAAGCAATAGGAACTTCCTGGTGGTCCACTGGCTAAGACTCTGTGTTCCCAACGCAGAGGGCCTGAGTTTGATCCCTGGTCAGGGAACTACATCCCACATGCTGCAACAAGAGCTTTCACGCCCCAACAAACATCAAAGATCCTGCAAGCCACAACTAAGACCCGCCGCAGTCAAACAAATAAATAAAACTAGACATTAAAAAAAAAACAAGACTTCCAAACTTAAAAAAAAGCAACAATATTTGTTGAGCATCTGACATTTGTTAGCAGTGTTCTAGGCACTGGGGATAAACAATGAACAAAACAGAGAAATATTCCAGCTCTTGTGTAACTGTGTAAATCAAGATGTAATTTAAAAAATTAGATGGTGCTAAAGGATCCCATGATATATCTGATACATGTACCATGTGGAAAAATGAGGAACTAAGGTTGTTAAAGACAATTAGCTATTTCAATAAGCTATGGTGCTTTACTAGGAATTATGACTTAAGATCTGTTGATCCCCTTCTCCAAATCTGAGGATTAGTGATTCACTAATTTTTAAGAAAATCAATTAAAATCCACTTATAAGTGATAATCAATTTTATTTCATATCTGAAAGAGCAACATAAGCATGTTGCTCATGTTACATTCGGGGTAAAAACCCCTGAATGTACATCATGGTGACTATACTTGTTAACACCATATTATATAATCAAAATTTGCTAAGAACATAGAACTTACATTTTCTCTCCAAAAAAGAAAAAAAAAAAAAAGGAAAGAGGGGTATTTGTGAGGTGATGGATGTTAATTAACAAATGGAGGGAAGCCTTTCACAATACATAGGTATTTCAAATCACCAGAACGTACATTTTAAATTTATGTCAATTTATGTCAGTTATACCTCAATAGAGAAAAAAAATACCCATGTCCTTATTTGATTAGTGGATTAAAAATACATTCCTTTTCCATACTGTAGTTAAGAGACTGGACCAAAAACAGAGGTATTAGGAAACGAGAAAAGGAAGAGGGCCATCAGATGAGACAGCAGAAAAAGAAGGAAAAAAAGGGACAGAATATGGAAAACACCAGAATATTAAAAAAAAAAAAGGGGGGGGGGGGATAAGAACACAGTTAGAGTAAGAAAGGTGGGTAAGAAAGAACCCACCTGCCAATGCAGGAGACGCGGGTTTGAGCCCTGAGTCGGGAAGATCCCCTGGAGGAGGAAATGCCAACCCATTCCAGTATTCTTACCTGGAAAATCTCATGGACAGAGGAGCCTGCCGGGCTACTGTCCATGGGGTCACAAAAATGATCGGACACGACTGAGCAACTAAACAACAAGAATCAAAACGAGCAAGAATTGAGGGGCAGGGGGAGGCGGGAGGAGGGTGGTAAGGAGGAAAGAGACGGGAGAGGAGGGGCCCAGAAAGCAGAGTTGGAGGAAATGACTTTTCCCATTTCAGCTCAGCTGCTCTCTGTGGACCCAGACTCAGAAAGAGCCAGCACTGGGATCTTAAACATTGTGTGGGAATTAAGAAGCCTCCACAATTACTGAGCCAAAAAGTGTCACACTGGTAATTACAAAAGGATGTTGTTGCCTTAAGGAACCTGTCTGTTTTTCTCTCTAAGCTCACAGCTTCTTTACTCCCGTGCTTGCATTTATAGTAGTTTCCCATGTGAAGTGCTTTGTCCACCATATCGTTCGATGAACAACACTCAACAAATATTGATTGATTACGGGGCTTCCCAGGTGGCTCAGCAGTTCCCCTGCCAATGCAGGACATGCAGGAGACATGGGTTTGATCCCTGGGTTGGGAAGATTCCCAGCAGTAGGAAATGGCAGTCCACTCCAGTATTCTTGCTTGGAAAATCCCATGGACAGAGACGCCTGGCGGGCTAAAGTCCGTGGGGCCTCAAAGAGTCGGACACGACTGAGCACTGAGCAAGCATGCCTCACTCCTATAGGAGTCTAGCTCTCCAGATTCTCCCAAGTACAATCAATCTATGATCATTTGAACTGCTCAAATGTTGACAATTAGAATTTGAGACTTGTCATAACTAAGTGAAATAAGCTGAATAATACAAGTTATTTGAGCTTTCACCCACACCAAAAGGAATCCCAAAGACATTCCCCACACGGGTAGCCTGCCTGGTCTTGTTCGGCCTCTGCGTTACATCACAGGAGTGGGGACTAATGATTTCAGGGTCAGCAGCCTGCCTGTGATTTACGTAACTTCTGCAGAAATCCACGTTGCTTGTGCAAATGTCACATGGAAGAGGAACTTAATGAATAGTAAAATTGGAAATAAATGACAGCTGAGGAGGCATGTGAGAACAGTACTTTCTTTAAAAAGAACTGCGGGACTCACTGCGCAGGTAGGTTTAAAAATCAAACTTGCAGGCAAATGTAGGGAAATATAGTTACTAGTACTGATGAGAATGGCCGTGGACATTGTCGTTCCAACACAGTCAAATAAGAAAGAGACAGGAATGTACTCTGCAAAAATGCTGCAATCACTAGCTGTATACCTAAAACTTACACAGTACTGTCAGCCATCTACACTTCAAGTTAAAAAAAAGAGAAAGAACTCTGTTCTCCGAAGTTAATGTTACAGAACAGGGAATCACCTTAACATCGGAAGGGACTTTATAAGGTCCCTGATTCCTTTCTCCTATCAAATAAGACCCCTTAACAGACAGCCATTCAGATTCTGCCTAAATATCTCTACTGACAAAAGCATGCACTTGGCACTCACACGACGGCCTTCCCCACCTCTGGACAACTGTGGTTGTGAGGTTGTTTTTGAGCTCGCGTACGCCTCCCTTTAATTTCTAGCGACCCTTTGACAATCTATGACCTAGGAGCTCCATGAGGGAAAGGAGCAACCTGCCTTGCTCACTGTTCGTCGAGAGCCAGCGCGACACGTGGCACGGGGTAAAGTGACATAAAAATGAGCCATAAAACTGATGACACGGCTGAGGACTGCCCTGAGAGGCCCCGTCCCTAAGTCCAGTCCACCTGTCCTTCAGGGCAGTGGAGCTCTAACTCGGGATGAGGGCATTTTTCTTTTTAACCTGCTGTGGATACTTTTACAAAATGCAAAAAAGCATGTGCCTGAATGTCATGACAATACAGACTTTTTTTTCCCCATTACTGATGTTTTTCATTTATTTTTTTAAATTTGACATATAGTTGATTTATAATCTTGTGTTTCAGGGGTACAGCAAAGTGATTTAATTACACATACATATATATTCTTTTTCAGATTCTTTTCCACTATAGGTTACTACAAGATACTGAATATAGTTCCCTGGGCTATACAGTAGGTTCTTGTTGATCACTTATTTTATATGCAGTAGTGTATCCATGGTCAGTCACTCAGTCATGTCCGACCCTTTCCGACCCCATGGACTGTAGCCCACCAGGCTCCTCTGTTTATGGGATTTTTCCAGGCAAGAATCCTGGAGTGAGTTGCCAGTTCCTACTCCAAAATACATGGTATGTATCTACTAGTCTCAAAGTCCTAATTTATCTCCCCCTTCCCTTTTGGTAAGTGTAAGCTTGTTTTCTACTACAAACGGCTGTAAACGCTTATCCTCATATCTGCGCTTACCTTTTACCAAGTCGGAAACAGTGAGCAGAGCAGCATCAGAGCAGGGGCCGTCTCCAGAAGCTGCTTCACGACGGCCCTCTCCTTTTGTCTCTTTCTGTTCTGACAGGCCCTCCTCTGTCCAGATTTTGCGATAGCCTCCTAGCTGCTTGCCCTGCACACTACTGCCAAATAAACCTTCTGATTAAATCATCTCACTCTTTCCCCCAAGACCTGGAATCCCAACCCTTCTTACAAGATAAAGCCCACACTCCTTTGCCTACACCCCGGAACCTTTCTCATCCCATCTGAAATCTACATCTCCAATCCCATTTCTCACTGCTCCCACAGACACACGACCCGCTTCCGCTGGGATGATCTCTGCAGAATGACCCCCGCAGCCTGTGCTTATTCACTAGTCCAGGCTTTGTTTTCTTGCCCTGGAAATTCTTTCCCCCTTCCTCTTACACCATCTCAAGCCCTGAACTTTTTTTTGCTTCTGCGTAAAATTCACATACATAAAATTAACTGTTCTAAAGTGTGCAGTTCAATGATATTTAGGACATCCTTAAAGTCACCTCTATCAAGTTCTGAAACAGCTTAATCTCCTCAAAAGGAAATCCTGCACCATCAAGCAGTCACTCCTCCGGCCCCCTCTGCCTCCAAGCCCTAGCAACAAATAATTCGCTTTCTATCTCCATGAATCTGCCTAGTCTGAGTATTTCATATTAACGAAATTGTATTTTGATTCCTTATCCTTTTCCGGTATACTTAAAAGTCATTTTCCATTTTTTAAAAATTAATTTTTATTGGAGTACAGTGGCTTTATTGTGTCAGTTTCTGCTTTACAGAAAAGTGAATCAGCCACATGTCCACATATAAGCCCTCTTTTGGATTTTTCTTAAGGTTATCCTGTCAATTCCTCAACTTTTCACGTATAATCCCCTGCCCGTCTCCTCGTCAGGCTCTTCCCGCGTTCACTGCCCTCCACTCCACACTGATTTTGCCGTTCTCTGAATTGCTGTAGCACTTGTTCTCTGCTTTCTTCGGTCCTTAACCACACGCTGATTTGAATTTTTGGTTAACTGCTTCAGTGTTGCCCCTTTTCGATTCACGTAGCTTATAAACTCCTAGTTCTAGGAGCTCTGCTGTCTCCCTTTGTGCCTAGAGCCTACCGAACCTGTACATCGTGTCCGGCTGTGCGTGAATGAGGTGCAAGCGGAAGACGCGGAAGTCTGGACCATCAGCGAGAGCGGGCTCCAGGCCCAGGTCAGCGCTTATCCCCCCTCCCACTGTGGCCTCCGGCCTGCCATGCGCTTCTTCTCAGCGTCACAGCTATAGGTATGGGACACCTCTTTGCCCTGCTAGGAGATGAACAGGTGTGGCCGCAGGAGGATGATGGCAGGTTGCCCAGGGGTGGAGAGGGTGCAAGTTCCTTGCACTGATCTCTTGCTAAGAGACTCCTACCTTCATTCTTCAGGCACACAAGAAGCCCTACGGAGAAAAGTGGGCGTGCAGAGATGTCACAAGGCCACATTAAAAAAAAAAAAAAGTTCGCCTGTTTGCTTTGCTTTTATATGTAAATCAGTTCCTTTGCCTGGTATTTTGATTTGAAGTGGCTCATAAACGTGTATCTACCTTGTAAAAGGAGATTAACTGTTAAACAATTATGGTGATAATACTTGTGATTCACATATGAAATAGCTGAGCATATAATTATTTTATACATTATAAACAAATGAATAGGCCGAGACTATGTAGTGTTTTATCTAACAATTGACAGAACGTTTGAAAGGGAACCGGTTTTATTTTCTGCATGAGTAATAAATCTAAGTAACATTCTGGATCACACATCTGTATGAACTTTTCTCCCAGCTGTGGTATTACACTGAATTTGCTACAGTTGCCACTGGAAGTCTCCAAACAAGAAAGTACAACTGGCGCCCTGGCCCTCAGGCCATTTAAAACCTGTTCTTCTGACCAGGACAAGAAAAAGATCCAGCATAGAATGCTAAAGTCTATAATTAACATTTTTTTTTCTCTTTCATATCCCATGGTGCTCGCTTTAGCAGAGCAAAATGGAAATTTCTTCTGGCATTAATTTCATATCACTCTGTGTAACCAAAAATGTTAAAATAGAAATAAACATTTTTAGAGATGTTTAGGGAATTCCCTAAACATCAGTAAAGAATCCGCCTGCAATGCAGGAGACCTGGGTTCGATCCCCGAGTCGGGAAGATCCCTTAGAGAAGGGAATGGCGACCCACTCCAATATGCTTGCTGAGAAAACCACATGGACAGAGGAGCCAGGCGGGCTACAATCCATGGGGTCACAGAGAGCCAGACATGACTGAGCGACTTTCACTTCACACTAAAGATGTGAGGAACAGTAGCACTGAGAAACCCACAATGAAATAGCACAAAGCAGTCCTCAAAATCAAACCAGGTTTGAAAGCATTTATAAAGTAATGACAACATGCTCAGTCCCCTGTGCTGTGGGCTGTGAAACAGGGAAGGGAAGCAGGGCACATACACATGAGAAGAATAAAAAGAGCCTCCACGCTCATTTCTACTCTCTAGGAATTCATAATTCTGCTTGGTACAGAACTTGCACATAAAACTTGTAAGACCTGACTGCAAACAATCAGCAAATACAATGAGTGATATAGAATCTGGAACGTGTTAAACTGCATTTCAGGGTAAATCTCTTCCAATTATGTTTCAGCTAAAAGTAAAGTTAGTTTGCATTTTCTGAGTTTAATAGCTAGTGGCCAGGGTGAATTATTTCACACGCATATAGTGTGACAGAGGAAATCCATTTGACACTTAAAACTTCACGTGTGGGGCAAAAACAAAATGTTTGTGTGTATGCGCTGTGCTTCGTCAGGATCAGAGATGGTTCCAGCTGGTATGTACCCATGGTCAAGTGCACACGGATAGTGTGAATGGCTTAAAGACACATCATACCCATATGCTGTGTTCTGTCACTTAATTATTTTCTTAACTTTCACTGAGTTCGGTTATTTGCCTGCCTGGTGCTAGATTCTGATTCCCTTCTCCAATCTGAAAAGCACCAGGGCCACCAACTGTAAAGCCATGTCAGATTTTGCTTCCGGTATAAGGAAACCTAGCCCTGGAAAGCGAGTGGTCATCTGATAAACGTTCACGGATTTCTGAATAAATTACGGTGAAATTTGTAAAGTTTGAAGGCTTTGGTTACATCTGCATTGAGATGCACTCTAATATTCCATGTCTATATAAGAAAATATTAATTCTACTTAACTTCATATAACTTCCTTCAAAATCTATTTTCCTTACCATTTTTTTCCCCCAAAGTTTCATATTGTTCAGGATTTATCTCTAAGTGGCCAGTAAGACATTTTCTGAGAATTTAAAAACAGAACTGAAATGGTAATCAGACAACTGGATCGTGCGTACAGAAGTTGAAATAGCTGTAATACTTACACTGACCAAGGGACAGTCATTTGAAGTAAGATCTGGGTCTCCTTTTACTCAAATATTATATTCTAAATATTTAAAAATTCTAAATATGCTTTTAAATGGTAAGTTGCTAACTGTATTTCCCAGGGGAAAAAAGTGTTTTTGTTTTTGTTTTAATGGGATAGTCTCAGTGAAATTTGTTTCACATATTTGTTAGGTGTGATTCATTTTTCTGGTAAATAAATTTATGAACTAAATACACTTGGATAGTTAACCACTTAAATATATCCATTTTGAGATTACTGTGAAATAACTACTCCTTCTGCAAAGTGAATCAGCATCCTATTATTTGTATTTTCAAGAAAAGTTAATAGCTTATTAACAAAAGATGCATTCTTACATCCTTTGCTAGTAAACTTTGTTGCTGAGAGAGAAATGAAATAATACAATAATTATATTATTCATTATGTGTGATACATACTACGTATGTATAACCTAAAATAATATAAGAGATTTAGGAAAAATATTCAAGGACACAGGTGTTCCCCTCCTTCACATCTAACTCAAAGACAGCCACCCAGTTCCAGGCTGGCCTGGCAACACTGCCTGGTCACAAGGCAGGGCTTAGACTATTGCCTGCTCTTAGTCATCACCTCTCCCACTAACACCCTTGTTAAATCTAGATAACAATACTCATGAATGTCAGGAGGGGTATCCTTGTCTGTTTTGTTCACTGCTTTAAACTCCTTCTCTAAAACAGCTCTTGGCACAAAGTGGGAGCTCAGTAGATTTTTCTCGGATAAATAAATCTTCACTAAAAAGGAGCTCCTCCTCTGTAGATTTGTTCTTGGGAGTACGAGGATCATCTCCAGGTTTGTGTTACCCGCTGAGGTTTGCCTTGGGCTGTATTAAGGATTAAATCATCAGAAATGGTGGCGGCAGGGGGTGGGGGGGAAGAAGAGAGAAATATCTAATATCCCTGATATAAAGTTTCTAAAAAAATGTTTAAAACTTTGTTTTCATTTAGATAAAGGCTATTCTAAAGGCATCAGGCTGATATAAATTTCTCAAAAGAAGTTCCAAAGAAAGTGACAAGAAAAATGTAACCTGTAATCTGGGTCGAAGGCAAAACTATTTAATTTTCCCTTTGGGATTTTCTAGAGCAATGCAACAGAAAAAAGGAAAAAGTATTCAATTCAAAGGACATAGCTCTGTGTGTGTGTATGTGGATAGTATACACACATACACACATATATTGCTCTGTGTGTGCGTCTTTTACTGTGTTCACTCTGAAGTCTGACAAGATTTTGGGAAACCTCTACTCATTTGCTATTTTAAAGTTCTTGCTATTTTAAAAGTTATTATTACAAATTATAGCAAGGTCTCACAATAACCATTTGTAATAGAAGTTTAACCCTCTTGTGCTTCTGCATCAGCTATTTACAGTTACAAGTTCAGTATTCTATCAGAGTTAGAAGACAAACTATCCCGAGGTTATTTAATTTTAGGGAAAAAAAAAACCCATAATAGATATACATAGTTTTTAGAAAAAGACTTAAAAGGGGATAGCTGGAAAGTAAAATAACTCTGGAAACTACTGTTTAAAAAGAGCTGCTGTTTGGTGGATGCTAAAGATCAAAGAGAGCACAGACCCAAAGAAATCAATGAAATCAAACCGTACGTATGACTGAGGAAACCAAGAGGCTGTACAAAGATGGTGCATTTTTTCCTCCCAGAGACCAGTCCAGCAGAGTACAGAGAAGCCTTACATGTGAGAGAAAATTAAGTGTGAAATAAAACTGGGTATAACAGAAAAGAATTCCTGTACTGTCTCACATTATCTTGAATGGCTTAAAAGCAATAAAATAGCTAGAGGGTTCTCAATGTTTAATTTACTCTGCTTGATCTTTACTCATCAGGGTCACAGACATACTAAAAAATAAAGGCAATAAATGTAGGCTTTTAAGTATAGGAGTAATTTTTATATTAATGGCTAAACTTTGGGAAAGAGAGAAAAACATAAAAGCAAACAAAAAGCCTTCCATATCTATTTTAAAATATAAAATACATTTTTTCGTAACTTTTGTATTATCTCTTCACATGCACGTTTATATAAGGTTTCAATCAATGGTGCACATACATTCTTTATGCTACTTTTTTAAAAATATTTTTCAAGTTTGCTCTAGTTTTCCAATTTGTCACTGACAATTACATAACATTCCACCTACTAATAATTTACTTAAGCATTCCGCTGCTGTTGAATAGTTATTTCCAAATATTGGTTCCTATAGCAATGCTTGTATGAAAGTCTCCGTGTATGTGGCTTGTCCCATGTCCTCCACCCCTTTGGAAAAAATCTCCAAAGCAGGGGTACAGCAGCAGATTGTGCAATATTTTTCCCAATTGCCTTTTCCGCAGGCGGAACTAAGTGATAATGACAATAGCTATACGTAAGAGAACCAGTTTCTTCAATTCCTGAATCACAGAATTTTAGGATTAAAAAAAAAAAAACAAAAAACCTATCACCAACAATCACTAGGACTGGTACATTTTCTACGATTATGAAACTGGAGTTGAAGTTTACAAATCCATATCTTGTAAGACCCACATCTGTTTAATGTGGGTCCTCCAGGGCCAGACCACTGTCAGATACTGTATAAAATCCAGTCTCTGAACTTACAGACTGGGGATTCTTGGCAACCATGCTAAGGTAAGGGGAATCAGTGATTCTCCGACTCAGAAGTGACCCGGCTAGCCTCTACGGACACGAGCTTATCGAAAACAAGACTGAGTCTCTCTAACTAATAAAATGTCAAACCAACAGAGGCAACTTACAGGACGATCTCAAGAGCTTCTATCACTACCAATAGGGTCATACATCAGGAGACTTAACTACAGGCAAGAGGGAGAACGATCCGGACTAACCGCGCCGCGCACTGCGCTCCAGGCTCTCAGACGGGACGCGGGGCTCAGCAGCAGTGAGAGGTTCTCACACACGACCCGAGAATCCCCTGCAGGGCTTGTTGGAAGACAGATTATCAGGCCTTCTCCCTAGAGTTGCTGATTCAGTAGGACTGGGGTGGGGCCTGAGAATTTACATTTCCACCAAGCTCTCAGACACTGCTGCTGCTCCAAGGACCACTCTTTATTTTAGACTATTTCTTGATTCTTTTAAAAACATGTATTAAGTACCTAGTGAGTACTGTGCTATGTGCTGGAGACATAAAGATGAGTAAAACCAGTCAGTCCTGTTGAAGAAATTAATAATCTATGTTTTTGTAGACATTGTACTGCTCTCGTCCCGAAAGTCAACAAACTGGGACCTTGTTGAAAACAAAGTTTAAAAGTATATTGCTTTTAAATAAAACTAGGGTATTTCTAATTACTTCCAAATGCTTTAGGAAAACATGTAGTAATCCTACATTGGCAAAGGCCTGGGTGTTTTCTTCACTCTTCTGAATTTTCTGAACATATGCAAATAATTTGCTACAGTATCTTCTTCATTTATATATATATACACACCATTCATATGTTTGTTCTCTTTCATAACTTCATCCACCACATTAAAGAGAAAGGTTTTATGTAAGTACTTGTCCATACACAATCAAAACCTTGTTTACAAAACCCAGGTAATTATCAAGTGACAGAAAAAAACAACGGTAAGTACGGTAGGACTTAGGGATTCTCTGATTTAGATTTAGACTTCAGCAACACTGTGGAAAAGTGAATGACACAAGTGTGCAATATGCTTACTTTTACCCGTGACGATGGCCTGCAATTAACTGTTAAACACTGCCTATCAGCTGATTCACAGAATTAATGAACTCGCTTTTGAGGTGGCTACTAAGCTTCTATTTCCATCAGATACACACTGATTTCCTGTAAGTATTTTTGGCAAAAAAACATAAAGGGAAAAATAAAGTATGTATAAAATTTTATGATCTGAGGATCTGCCAAAGTCTTAAGCATTATTTATACATCTTTGGCATATTTTTTTATGACGTGATTGAGAGATTCCTCTCATTTCAATCTGTTAGAAAGCTACTTTGTAAGTCTGGAAGAACTCACTCAAGAAGGGACTAGATAATTTGTCTAACGTTACAGAGAGAGGAAGACATAGTGAGAAGTAATATTCATATATCTAATTATACTAGCCAACTACCAACTCCTAGAGCCTTAAATTTGATAAATTTCTTGAAGTGACATTTAGGAATGATGATTTGTTTTTTCTGAAGGAAAAAATGGTTCAAGGAAGAATTACAACACATGTTGATTTTGGTTTTTAGGCCAGGCCGTGCAGCTTGTGGGATTTTAGTTCCCCATCCAGGGATTGAACCCAGCCTCTGGCAATGAGAATGCAGAGTCCTAACCACTGAACCACCAGGGAATTCCCCTGTGTTGATTTTTAAGAGAAAAAAATACACCTGTGTGGGAGAATATAGCCTTTTGTGTCACTACTATCTCAAGTGACTATTTGCAAATTTGGTTTCATAAAGGCTGGTTTATGGAGAATTGGGGACAGGACTGCTTTAGTTTTATTCTGCCTTCTCCTGATCCCCTCTTTACATTTCAAGTGTGTTTATTATTCCTTAAAAGCTTTGCCTGCAGGTAGCAAGCAAACCAGGAAACTAACCTCTCAAATTTTTGCTGATAATGTCTTAAAGAATTAACCCTGCTAGGAATATAGGCATTTTGAAGGCAGACTCCAAACTTTGAAAGGACACAGACGGCGGAGGCGAAATAATGGTCAGCGGGGTGGGGTCAAGGTGAAGGAGTTCTTTCCAGCATCTCGCCACTGCACGTGGCAGTCTCCACCATACAGGAGCAGTTACTCCTTAAACACACAGGATAATAATACCCTCTTTCCATTCACTTGCTGGGACTCTCTCCTGAAGCCACCTAGAGCACCCGAGACAGTGACAGTGCCAAGCAGCAACTTTAGAATTCAAAGCTGTCCTAAAAGTTTCTGACGTCACCAAGGCACAGGGCAAATTCTTAGAAACCAGCCCCTTCCATTCAGGTCTCTGTACGATTACTGTGCAACCCGCTGAGTGTGGGAAGTGAGCGCACGCAGACCTCTTACACTCCCACTCAGGGTATTTCCCTAGTTTTCTCTCTCCCTCCTAGCTGCCTTCTCCTTATCTACGGTAATCTGTGCAGACTTCACACCCCGGGTCTATGCTAATCTGAACTCTTCCCAGAAGGTCAGGAAAGGTGTCTCAAAGGGTCTTAGCCACATGTTACAATTCTAGATGAATTGAAGTGCTTCTTTAAAAAAAAAAAAAAATCAGTTAAAACTAGCAATGAATTTATTTTCTAAAAATAAACCACTGAAGTGAAATAAAAACTGTTTCTTAAGACACTGAATCAAATTGAACTAAACTATTATAGGATTGAGTGTAAATCCTCCCTTACGGTTTTAAATCTCCATTGTAAATGATTCATGGTGCATGAACTGATGACTTCATTTCTTTCCTTTATGTCTGAGAAATCGCAGTACAGAAAGGAAACCCATCCCAAAAAAGATTTTCAAGTTGAGAATGGCCTGGTCACTGGAATAGCTGAAGGTATAGCTATGGCTCTGAGAAAGCCAGAGAAGACCCAGGAAGAGAATGAAAATGAGGGCTGCTCCCCACTCCCCAGCTGCAAAGGGGGAGCCACGGGGAAATGGAACACCCATCTCCAGGCATGGCCTAACCCTTCTTTGTCCTCTGCCTCCTCATACTTTCAGTGAGGTCCCCACTTGGCCTCTGTAGGGGAACTGGGAACAGAGTGGGGTTCAAGCTGGGAGTCAAGGCCCTTGCTTTCTTGCATAGGAGACAGTTCACAACAGAATGGATTTTTTAACAATCCATAAGAAGAATTTAAAATTTATTATCTGGACGATGCACCCTTAATTACATGCTTTTCCAATGAGTCCCTACTAGTAAACTGGTGGGTTCCTAGGAGGCATGTTCACTTTTCAAGCCACTAAAAGCCTATGTTTTTGGATACGGCTTCTTAGAAGGAGCCCCACGTTTTATGACAAGCACGGTCCCTATTTATTCTTTAAGCCGTGACACTAAAATGTCTTTTGATCTGAAGGATCATAGGCCTCAGTATAAAACAAACACACATTAAGCATTCACAGCGTACGCCATAAAAATATGTAAAGACTAGAATTTCATCAAATAAAAGCACAGCTTGCGCCTTCTAAATGCGTGAAGACGCAAAAATGGACACGAAAGGCTACACACTGTCTACACAGGACTCACAGAGATATTATCAACAGGACAAAAATAATTCTTAGGTTGATTTTTGTCCGAAGTCACCAGAGAATAGGAAATACAGTTTTAAACTGAATAATGATGAAATATCTCATTTCAGAAACATCTGATAAATTGATCACCACATGGCAAGCATTATCTTCTGTTCATTGTTAACAAGAATCTCAAAATTAGTACTAGGGTGAACTATTAATATTTGTAAAAGAATTAGCTCAATTAAATTCAGGGACAAGGTCCTATCATTTAAGATACACAGATTTGCTGATAAAGTCTTAAAATCATACAAAAAAAGAGAGCACGGAACAATAATTGCAATATTTTTCCAATTTACACTGATAAGGAAACAGAGAGTTAGAAAGGATAAATGACTTGCCTCACTATAATAATTAAAATGATTAAAAATGTAAACATTCACAGTCTGAGTTGAACATTTGTTATTAAAACATAGTGTGCATTGACTGTTGAAGAAAAATAATAATATATAGACCTGTTTTTTTAAATAAAAAATAATTTAAGTATACACTATTATCGGTGATAGTTGTCTTCACATCTCCAAAAGTTTCCCCCCAAATACAGTCTACTTTATTTGAGCTGATTTCCTTTCAAGAACCTACAGTATTTTAGGTAAATAAAAATTAGAATGAGTTCAAAAGATACGCCATATAACTCCTGCAAATCTACCTCTGTGTTGTGATAAAATACAAAGAGTAAATGACAAAGCCGAGGAGGATTAAAAATAGCCTTCAATTTAAAATTTTCATCTAGAAAGCTATGACACTAACTGAAGTTTGATACACTGGGGCTATCTAGGCTTGCAAGGTGGTTATTTACAGATCTTACTGTATTTTTGTGGAGTCAAATTAGATCAGTTTCAAAGGATTAAGCTTTTTAAATTGCCGCCCTTTTTGTTGCTTTTAGGCCTTAAGAGAGAAAGCAACAGCTCAAGAGGTCAAAAGCAGTACAGAGATCTGCTAGGAAAAATAAAAGCAAGTTAGAAATTCAGTTTAATAATTTTGAAGGTGGTGAGGGACACATGTTTATATCCATAGGCCGGTGACTTTTATCGTTTTCTTGATTAGTGATTTAAAAAAAAAATTCTCTACAGCTGATACTTATTTTTAGTGGAACCCAAAACTTCTTTCAGTATACTTGACACATTTTATGACATTATTATATTTCCAAGTTCAAGTGATAGTGAATTCAGCAGAACATCCACAAATTAGAATGACCAACATTTTCTGTCCTGCTCATTGGGCATGTATAAATCCTATGAAAGAAGCAAAAATAAAATAAAAAAAAAAAGAAGAAGAAGCAAAAGTAACAGACCAGGATATATAAAACATTTGTAAAGTATTATTTTAATACTGTTTTCATGAAACTCTCCCAACAGTAAAACACCATTTCACAGTTTGAAAACTAAATGAAATGTATTATTAATTCTTGTGTGTGTTTCCATGGCTGTGCCATTCATACAACTGTCGAATACATAATTATCTTGATAATTAGGGCTAGTAGCAAACAGCCTTATTTAAACAAATACTTATTTTTTTTAACTGACTAAAAGCAATTAGCAATGATCAATAATATAATGCATTGTCAAGCTTCTTTCCTGTATAAATTTTCTTACACAGGGATAATACAGTTTTAATGTCATAGAGATGTTATAATTAATATTGGGATTTTTTAAAATTCTATGTTACGTCTTTAAAATGTCGTTCTGAAAAATATACAAAGAAATGAAGAGTGAGGAAACAGTCCCCTCAAAGAAAATAACGTATTTATTTAAAATGCCAACTGCAAAAATATGTTCAAGGTATTCTAAGTTTAATAAAGAATATGATGCAGGCGGATATTTTAGTTTTAATTTAAAAATAAATTATATTCTTTTAAATTTAAAAGCATGAAAAAAACAGTGCCTAAAAAGCTTAGCCTGGAAATCTCCAAACCTTTATATTTCACTGATGCCACGTTTTTATAGTAGTTGTCATAAAAGCAAGAAACAAACTTTTAAACATGAAAAAGAATTTTGATTTAAAAATTAAATCACCAGTTTCTACCCCCTTTCCAGTGATTTGCAAGAGATTGAGCGGTGAGTCATTAATTGATCCTAAGATCTTTAAATTTAAGATCTAATTATCAGCAAGTGAAGTATCACATATCATTATAATTTAAATAAAGGATAATGACAAGAAGTACACAGTAAGATTAAAATGGATGATTTTGTAACAATCCTCACTTTTTAGCTAAGGGCATTCATTTAAGCGTTTTGTATATCAGAGAATACTATGGTGCCTATTAACTTCACAGACTGAATCCGATTGAAAATAGGCAACATAAATCTGTTTTCAAATTTGAAAAAGATCTTTTGAAGTATTACCCGGAAAGATGACTGGTAGCATCTCTGTTTTCTACAGACCTTTCATAAGAGTGGAAGGAATTTCTTTAAGAGAGAAGCTACAGTGAACATCTACATTGGTCTCTATTCCAGGAGGGTTTTGTAAAAATCATCTAGACGATCATGAGGTCCTGTTTTCAGTCAGCGATTGATCACTTAACTATGAACAGGAAGACTGCCACCAAACACCTGGGGTATGTCCAAGGTTTGCCCAGCGCCTTCTAAAGAGTGTTAGTCATTCCTCTCTCAATATCTCCAACTACAATTTGCTTCATGAATGATAAAAACAGTTGACATGAAAATAGTGTACTTCAAAACCAAGTTTCTTCAGCAACAGGTTTCAGACAACTCAGTTAATCATCGTGTCTGGTTTTGTTTTCAGACAATGATCTATACAAATCAATTTTACATGTTAACCTCAAAACTAGTTTCTTCATGACACAGTGCTAAGTTCTTTTAAGCTTTCTCTACTCAAATAATTGACACTAGTTCCCCAACCATTACTCTCAGACCCAAGTGAATGAAATTCTCGCGGTAAGACAAGAGCACGACCAAATAACAACAACAGAATAATCATCACCACGAGCCTCACGAGCAGCGTCCTGCAAACTTTGGACACGCATCACCAACACAGTGATTTCAGCAGAGTGTAATTGCAGAGTAAGCCGACTCACCTAAGCAAGGGGACTTAAGGAGAATTTAGAGACGCGGGCTTCTGATCACCGGCGGAGGTAAAGGCCCCTTCTTTACCTAACCACTGACCTTATATAAAAGCCGCAGATAGGTTACTCCCAGTTTCAGCCTCCTTACCTTAGGCTCCTCCCCTAACACCGAGGCAGAAAGTACCACAGATACACACCCACTTTCCGCCCCCTGCACGCAGGGACTAGAGATTTCGGTGAAGCCAGCGCCGTGTCCACCTTCCCCGCTCAGGGCTCGGCAGAGCGGGAGTCGAGCCCGGCACGTGGAGGAGCCACCGCACCGTCCGGCCTCCTTCCTGACGGCAGAGCGGGCGGGAAGGGCCCGCGCTCTCCATCCGCTGCCCCCCCGGGGGCCAGCGAGCCCCGCGTCCCGGGCCACTCCGCTCGGTTCATAGACAGCCCGGTGCGTGAGGGCACCTAGGCTGAGGGGGCGCGCCCCCCGCTCCGCCCGCCCCCAAAGGGCGCCCCAGGCTTAACTGTCACCGCGACCCCACGGCGGTCAATCTGGGCGCCGGAGACTGAGCCGGACCCCCGACGCGCCCGCACGGGATCCCGCGCCGGGGCTCTGGGGTACCCCGGGCAGCGGCTCCCAGACCACTCCTCCTCTGGCGCCCCGCGCCCCGCGCCGCGCCGCCGGGGGCTCGCAGACCCGCGCGCTCTCGAACCCTGAACAGGCGCGCGGGGCGCTCGGCCTCGCGCCTCCCGTCGGACCGCAGCTCTCCCCCGCGCGCCTCGTCCGCGGCCCGTGCCCTCTGCCGCCCGGACGTCTCCTCAGGGCGCGACCCTCGGCCGGGACGGGACCTGTCAGCCCGGGCGCCGCCGGTCCACGACCCCTGTCGCCCCCGGGACCCATAAGCCCGAGACCCCGTCGGCCCCACCCCGAACCCTCCTCAGCCCGGGGCCCCGCGCCCACCCCCGAGCGCAGCGGTGCAGCCCGGCTCTGACCTGCGCCGGTGGCCTGGCGGCCAGCTCCGGTGTCCAGGCGGCCGACCCGAGCGCCCCAGGCGGCGGCGGCTCGGGCGCGGGCTCCCGAGTGCGGTCGGCCCCGCCCGCAGCGGCCGGGTCGGGGGCGGGGGCGCGGGGCGAGGGGAGGGGCGCGGCCGCGGCGCCGCCGCCCGGCGCACAGTAGGGCCCCCCGCGCGCCGCGCCCACCTTCTAGCGGGCGAACCTACTCTGCGCCCGGCCCCGCCTGTTCCTCCCTACCGCCGCTGGGCGGCGGCCCCGAAATGGTCCCGTTTTTCCTGACGAGGGACCGGCCGGAGCCCGGGAGGATGCCCGCGGTCACGTCGGGGAGAGCCGACGAGGTGTGGGGCTCCCGAGCCGCCCCGTCTCCGGGCTAGCGGGTCTCGCTTTCGCACGGTGGTCTGCGGGGTTTTTTTTTTTTCCTTCTCAAGTTCTTTTCAGTAACATCCTCTTAAGTCAAAATTTAAAAAAGAAAGAAAGAAATGAGAACGTACTAAGGATCACCTGTTTTTTGGTTTTTGTATTTTTAATCCCCCTACCCCATGACGCTACACACTTTCAGCTCCCCGCTCCCCGACCCCCACCCCACTCAACCCTTTCGCATTTCGTATTTCCCGCTGGTATTCGTGCTTCACTTAAAGTGACAAAGTTTTAATTGTAAAAATTTAAAGTATTCCTTAAACTCATTGACCGAATTTTTGAAATTCTTTTAGCAGTGTTTCTGACGCCAAGGGAGCCGGACACGTGGTGTGTGTGGGTGGGGGTGCGGGTGGGGCGGGGCCTGGGGCTCTCGGGTCGGGCGAGTGAGGCGCAGTTTGGGGTCCGAGCTCTAGGGCATGGACCGGGTGGACTCTGGGCACCTTCGTTTCCTGCCTCTCCCGTGAACCTGTCCAAAGAGGGGCTGAGATATGGCCAACTAAAAAGCCTCTGGTCTTCTGGACATGAGGCCTTACTTACCTTGTTTCCAGTCCCATTTGCTGAAAAGCACACCCTGTTCTGAGTCTGGCAGTCCTTGGGGAGAGAATAGAGCCCGTGATTTCGAGAAGTGTTATCAATTACTTGCCCACGATGCTCTCCACCCTCTTAGCGTCTTAATTTGGCCGGTTCTTTTTCCTCTAGGGAAGCTGGTCCTTGTTTGCAGTTACAAGTAAAATATTGTGAGGATGTTTATCATCTTGGAGAACGTTCAGAGTTTAATTCAACAGATCCGTGTCCTCTGCCTGGCCCATATAACAGAAAGTTGAAGAATCATAGCTCTAGAGGGGCTTAAAAGAAGACCATCACCGAAAAACCTTACTTCCTTGCCTGCCAGGTAGGTAGACAGCTTGACACCGGCTCAGCGTTCTATACTCAGGCATCGAAGTGCTGCATGCGTCCCTCTTCTTGATCGCTCCAGACTGCCAGTCTGCTTAAAAAAAAAAAGTTGAAATATAATTTGCGGAATCTGACATTTAAATAATCTAATTTAAAAAAATAATCTAATTTAAATGTACAACCCAGTGATTTTTAGCTTATTGACAGTTTTCCACCACTTGTATTGAGAAATAATGGATATATATCACTATATAAGTTTAAAGTGTACAGCATGATGGCTTGATTTATGGTGTGTTGTGAAATGATTACAATAGGTTTAGGTAACATTCATATAGAGACCTTAAAAACAGAAGAAAATATTTCTCCTTGTGATGAGAACTCTTAGGCTTTAAACTCTTAATGACTTTCTTAGTATCATACAGCAATGTCAACTATAGTCATCATTTTGTGTATTACATCTCTAGTACTAAATTATTTTTCTTCCAGTCTTACTGAGATATAATTGACAGACAGCACTGTATAACTTCAAGGTGTATAGCATGATCTGACTTATATGCATCATGAAATGATCATCACAGTATAAGTTTAGTGAATATCCATCATCTCTAGTAGACTTAAATTATTTTATAACTGAAAATTTGTACCTTTTGACTCTCCTTTAACCACCCCCGCCCCCATCTGGTAGCCACAGATTTATAGTTTTAATTCTTACTTTTAGGTCTGCGACATAATTTTGAGTGAAATTTTTTGTATGGTGTGAGGTAGGACCAATCTGCTTCTGGTGGAGAAATACTCATAATTAAACAATATTGACTGGATGGAATTCCATCATAGTAAGCTCATAACTTCCCTGGTGGCTTTGATAAAGAGTCTGCCTGCAATGCAGGAGAACCAGGTTCCATCCATGGTTGGGGAAGATCCCCTAGAGAAGGAAATGGCAACCCATTCCAGAATTCTTGCCTGGAGAATCTCATGGACAGAGCAGCCTAGTGGGCTGCCGTCCATGGTGTCGCAAGAGTTGGACACAACTTAGTGATTAAACCTACCTACCTACCTAAGCTCATAACTGGTGCAACATTTTTTATAGTTGATCTGAATACTTTCTAAATTTCCTTCCATATCTTTTTGTAAAGTGATTTTTCTACTATATATAAAATAGGTTAATAACAAGGACCTACTGTATAGCACAGGGAACTATACTCAATATCTTAAGCCTATAATAGAAAAGAATCTGAAAAAGAAGATATAAATGTATAACCGAATCACTTTGCTATATACTTGGAATTTTCAACACAACATTGTAAATTAACTATACTTCAATGAAAAATGTGATTTTTAAAAAAGTGACCTATACTTCGTGAAGCCTAAAAATGTAAGAAGTTAAGCAATAGAAAGAGAAATAGCTTAAGTGTGTTTTTTAAACTACTGGTCTTGATTTATTAGTGGATTATGAAATCAGTTAGTGTGTCATAACCAAATACTTTTTTATAAGTCAAATAATACAGAACAGAATAGAAACTATCAGCATTCTCTCCTAAAGTGTTGCTTCATTGGATTATGTGTGTGTGTTTGTGTGTAGCAGCAGTTGATGTAAAATTTGTTTTCTTACTGTGTTTGGGGCTACGTTTTCAAAACTTGGACCAACAATGTATAATCTATCGCTGCAGAATTCTTTCATCCCACAGACATTTACTGAGAGCTTATTTTGTGCCAGGTCCTCTGCTAAATTCTGGGGATAGTATGATAAATAACACGTGGTCTCTGCCCTGCAGCAGTGCACACATGCAGTTCTATCCACATGTAATTTCTAGAAATGAAAGATTGTGCCTTGGTTCACTTTACCCAGCTACTAGGGCTTATTCCAAATACTGAGGTTTGGTCCTAGGGCACTTGTTTTATTTATTTATTTATTTATTTTTTGCAGTTAATGCTTAGTTGTTTATCTCACTTGAGATTTGCAGGCCTATTTGCTTTTCTTCTAAGTAGGGGAACTTTGTTCCCAGGTTCATAATTACATACTATGTTTATTGTATTGGGAAGGAAGTACAGGTCTAGTCATGGGAGTTGGCCTTAACTGAATCGATTTCCAGTTTATTCCAACTGTACTTAAACTACCCCTACTGACAGACCTCGATTTTTTTTTGTTTTGTTTTGTTTTTTCTTCTCAGTCCTCAGATATTTTTAAATACTGGTATATTATTTTTGAAATCATGACAAAATGTTATTTTCTAGGCATTTAGCAAAACAGTGTTGGCATCAGTGGTGAATGACATTTCACCATGTTGCAGACTGAGGTTAGGAAAATTAATATGCTACATTTCTAGTCGTCCACTGTGGGAGGAGGGTCACTTCCTTACGGCAGCCGTGTGCCGTCATGTCTCTGATGTTGGCTCCTCCTCTATCTGCAATACCATTTCTCAGTCTCCAGACACCATAAATTCCCAGGAGATTTATAAGATCTTAATTTAAAATTAAAAAAAATTACAACCAGTTCAACATGTTGAACAAGTTAAACACACACACACATACACACACACCTACTTTGTGAATGACTGTTGTGTTTATACACATGATTTTTAAATCTAGTTATGAAATTTTACCTGCAATCTCTCTGTTTTACTTGAATTTTATTAAGGTCCTTTTCTCCTTCTCTTGCTATTCTGTCTTCTCTTATCTTGCCTCTCACCAAATGACTTGCTCCTTTTCTGAGGTCTTAAGTACCAAAGCCAGGCTTGCAATCCATTTCTTCTGGTTTTCGATTGCCTGATCCTTTCACTATACATCTCTGCTTAAATCAGATTCTATTTCTGTTTGGAGTGATTGCCTATAGATAAAAAAAGAATTTTGCCAGAATATCTTAATAAATGCTTGATTATATACAAATTATTAGGTTACAATATAATACAACTATTGGTTCAAAATTTAAAAATGGAAAATATACACAACTTTGTATTTTATTTTCTCTTAATACCCCGATTTACAGCTTTCTTTTAGATAATTTGAAAAGATTGAAACAGACATAATTTTAAGGCCATTTCTTTGATGACTCCTAGTTTTGAAAATGTTTTATCTCCCATAATTTGTAATAATAATATTTAATTCCAAGGAAATTCCATTTGGTGGTTTCAATAGTTTTGAGTTAGATTATATAAATGTTAAAGTTTTAATTGTTTAAAACATCTTTTAATCATTCAAAAAATACTTTTGCTATTCAGAGAATAATAAAAAAGAGGTTTGCCCTGCTTTCTCAGTTTTTCTTCATTCCTCCCCCATCCCCAGGAATTGATATATTTTGCCTTTCAGATTGCCCTGTAAATATCAAGGGGTAAGAAGTAGTCAGCTGTTAGGAAGAAGAGAATGCCAAGCAGGGTTTTCAGTTAAGGAAAATTGTCCTACCTTCTATTTGTCTTTTCATTTCAAGAGTTTCGTTTTCATGAAGTAAGGGTAGGACGGAAAGAGCCCTAACCTTTATCTCTGCTCACTGTGGCCTAGAGCAAGAGACCCACCCTCTCAGGCTTAGTTTCCTCATCTAGAAAATGGAAATATATTCTCTTAATCTCATCAGTGACATAGTTGAGAAAATATTAAGTCAGGCTCCTAGTAGGAACTCAGTGAATGTGGCTTATCAACCAGGTGAAAGCAATTAGACTGTTTTTTTTTTTTTTTTTCTGTTAGTCACTTGCATTAATACACAGTTTGGATGCTAAACTGAGGATTTTTTCATATACACCTTCATCGTTAGTCATCAGCCTACATGGATGCTCTACTATCTTCCTTGCATGTAAAAAAATCACTAGCCGAAATGAGTAGATTTTGAAACAGCTGTGAATCCCAGTTATCTGTATAAGAATGGTTTTCTCAGGACATGCATGGAGCTTACAGGTCCTAGGCTTTGTCACATAAAACAAAAAGCAAAACAAAACAAAACAAAAGCCTTTTTATGATGGAAAACATTAGACAAATATAGAAGTAGGCAGAATAGTGCAGTGAATCCCCCTTGTACCCATAACCTGGTTTCATCCTATGGCTAATCCTGTTCCATCTATCTATACTTGACCTGCCTCCTTCTTCTGTACCATTCTAAAACCCCTCAAAGGAATGTCATCATTTAAAAGCTGGTTCAAACAGTTAGCTCTGGTAGATTTTCAATTTATCAGAAAAATTTCTCTGCTAATATTTTCACAACTCTTCATGTCCATCATGGGCAAGTTGCAAAATGTGCTCACAGCTCACAGGGCTGCCATCTGCTTACTCTGGCGTTTCGGGACCTGAGGATGTAAATGCTGTGTCCAGGCTGAGAAATGGGCAAGGAGCTCGGACTTGGGAAAAGACAGTTACGGTATTTCATTTGCTAACAACAGAACCACCAGAACAAAAAAACATAAACAAAATCCCAACACTTGTGTGTCTGTGATGTATCTGTCTTCCCTTACTAAGATGTAAGCACTTTGACAGCAGAAGCCATGGTTTATTGATTTTTTTACACCCAGGAACTGTTGCCCTACATGGCTTGAAACCAAATAAGTGGGCCATCAGTGTTTGTTGAATGATTGATTGCCGAGTGTTTAACTTGCAAACCTAAGCCTACTATTAAGCAAATAATTCAAATGTCACTTTGTCAAGAGATCCTCCATCACTATGGTTCTTTATTCTAACAGTTTTATTTTTCTTTCTACATGTATTGCTACCTGAAATTATATTTTTAACATTTATTTATTGTCTGTTTTCCCACTCTGGAACATGAACCCCATGAAAGCAGCAATTTCTTTTTGTAGAGACTATTATTTTAGAGCAGCCTCAAGTTCACAGTAAAATTAAGAGAAAGGTACAGAGATTTCCCATACTGCCCCTAAGGCTGTTTTTTTGTTTTGTTTTGTTTTTAATTTGCTATTGTAACCTTGGCTTATGGTATGCCTAACATATGGTAAATGTTTTTATTATTGAAAAAATAGTAATGCCATAAATTCAGTCACCTTTAGAGGCTGTATTTTCATCCTTCATGTCTACAAAGTTGAGGCTATCATTTACATAAATGATGTCCCTCAGGATATCTCCAACTCAACTATTGAATTGAGCCTTACCTAGGTAGCCACAAGCCTTTCTGTCTTTATGAACATAATTTTAATTTGAATATTTGGACCCATGTGCCAACTTTTCTCTTGATCCAAACAACTCCTACTGCTGATACACAACATCAAACTGGGGATGGGGATGTTTGAACCAAAGCCTGAGGAGCGAGGCTTCTGATTATCCTGAGTTCAGCGACTCTGTTTCCACGGAGACAGTCCTGTCACATAATTTCCCTTATCCCTTTTTACAGAAGAGGTTTTCAGGCATGCAGGGGCCTATTTCTGAAATGCCTTAAGGTACAGAGGTGTGAACTAAGCTAGCAGTAGACGTCTTGCTGCCCTGGCCAGCCCCACAACCTTCTCCGGTCCTGGCACTGACACCTGCAGGGAGCGCTTCTCACGCATCTGAGACAGGACACGTGGGCCCACTCTCTGGAGATGCACTGTGGCCTGCAGTACGCTTGTGTTTTGCATTTCTACTGCCTTTTAAATGAGTAACTGGTAGATTGATCATGAATCGCCTTTATATGTTTAGGCATTTTTGTACACTAGTGGGAACAGGTAGGGAGGACGTTGGGAAATATGTATGCTTTACAGTAGGTAATACTTTGTTAAAACTCAACATTCAGAAAACTAAGATCATGGCATCTGGTCCCATCACTCCATGGCAAATAGATGGGGAAACAGTGGAAATGGTGACATACTTTATTTTGGGGGGCTCCAAAATCACTGCAGATGGTGACTGCAGCCAAGAAATTAAAAGACGCTTGCTCCTTGGAAGAAAAGTTGTGACTAACCTAGACAGCATATGAAAAAGCAGAGACATTACTTTGTCAACAAAGGTCCGTCTAGTCAAGGCTATGGTTTTTCCAGTAGTCATGTATGGATGTGAGAGTTGGACTATAAAGAAAGCTGAGCACTGAAGAATTGATGCTTTTGAACTGTGGTGTTGGAGAAGACTCTTGAGAGTCCCTTGGACTGCAAGGAGATCCAATCAGTCCATCCTAAAGGAAATCAGTCCTGAATATTCATTGGAAGGACTGATGCTGAAGCTACAACTCCAATACTTTGGCCTGATGTGAAGAACTGACTCATTTGAAAAGACCCTGATGCTGGGAAAGATTGAAGGCGGGAAGAGAAGGGGACGACAGAGGATGAGATGATTGGATGGCATCACCAACTCAATGGACATGAGTTTGAGTAAACTCCGGGAGTTGGTGATGGACAGGGAGGCCTGGCCTGCTGCAGTCCATGGCATCTCAAAGAGTCGGACATGACTGAGCTACTGAACTGAACTGAATACTTTGTTTACTGACATTGTATCTGGCAGCCACTCTTCCTACCATTGTGATTTGGGTAGACGGATTTTTTTTTCTTCCAAAAGTAGTTTTCTGATTTTAATCTATAATTATCCATTTATTCTCTCAAAATTTCAGTAGGTCAGTTTCTGCATATCTTCACCTAGAATGCAGAATTTAAAAATATTTTTTTATTCCTGTGGTAGTAAGAAGTTGATTCTTCCCTGTACGGGGATTTAAGAAGGTGAATTTAGTTGACCTCTTTAACTGTTCTCCTGCCAAGTGGAATTGCAGTGACCTAGATGAATTGCATCATTTATTAATGACAGAAATAGAATTATTAGCATTTAGGGCAATATTTAGTCTGGTTCTACAGAACATAAGTCTCATTATGATTTTTCAATTACTATCTTTAATACTAGACTGATTAGACATTCCCTCCACCTCCAAGTTTTAAATCTATCATGTAGCATGCTTAAAAGAGGCAATGTTTTATAAAACCAATAAAATATTTACAAACCCACAAAAATCAATAACAATTGTAATATAGGGGCAACAGAAGTCAATACAACAAAATAATGGAAGGATACTTAAATCTAAGAGGAAAAACAAAATAGAAAATAGAAAGAAATCACAGCTCTGGACTTTTATGTAAATTGTGACTTTTTTCTTTTTAATTATTTTTTTAAAAATTACAGAATATAAGCTTCCTGTAAAAAGTCAAGCCACCTGTATACCAATGTTCATAGTAGCATTGTTCATAGTGGTCAAAAAGTGGAAACCATCCAGATGTCCACCAGTTGACAAATGGATAAACAGAATCAAGTCCTACAATGGAATAGTATTCAGCCTTAAAAAGGAACAACGTGCTGATAATAGAAGTATAAGCCTCAAAAGCGTTATGCTAAGTGAAAAGTCAGTCACAAAAGACTTCATATCATATGATTCCATTTATATGAAATGTCCAGAATAGGCAAGTCCATGGTGCCAGAAAGATTAGCTGTTGCCAAGGGATTTAAGGGGGCATGGAGAAAATCAGGACTGATTATTCATGAGCACGGTTTCTTTGGGGAGGGGTGATGAAATGTTCCAGGTAGTGGTGATGGTTGCACAACTCTGTTCCATATACTAAAACCTACTGAATTGTACATTGAAAAGGGTGAATTTTATGGTCTGTGGATTATATCTCAACTAAAAGAATGATGGAGAGGAAAAGATGGTTAATTATATCCTTCCCTTACCAAATAACACCCAGAATGTGTGTTCTTTTCTCCAGCCACCTACCTTGTTTTGCTGTCCTCTTCTTCTCTTATTCCAGGGCTGCAGCAGACTACCATTCAGGTTATAACTCTGACCATAGGGGCTGGCCAAGTGGACAAAGAGGGTCTGATGTCCCAGCCATGCACTCATTCCACCTGAAAGAGAAGACTTTCTTCTAATTCATGTAAAGGTGACTTTGCCTGGGCTTTTGGAATCGGGACGGTTGGTAAATACATGTACTTAGTCTACTTTCTTGGATTAAAAATCAAGCACTTCATAAGTCAGAAAGAGAAAGACAAATACCATATAATATCACTTATATGTGGAATCTAAACTATGACACAGATGAATCTATGAAACAGAAATAGACTCACAGACATAGAGAACAGACTGCTGTTTGCCATGGGGGAGGGGGGGAGGGGTGGATTGGGCGTTTGGGGTCAGAAGATGTAACCTATTACATATAAAATGGGTAAACAAGTTCCTACTATATAGCATGGGAAACTATGGATATATTCAGTACACTATGATGAATCACAGTGGGGAAATAATATTTAAAAAACAATATACATGTATAAATGAATCACTTTTCTGTACAGCAGAAATTAACCCAACATTATAAATCAACTATACTTCAATTTAAAAAATTCGATAAAAAAGTCAAGCACTTCATTTTACTCTAATGCTGTAGTGGGATTATTTGCTAGAAGCAAACACTCTTTGGCCCTCTCTTTACAAGCTGGGTTGAAAATTATCTGATTAAGCTTAAAAAGTACATTTCTATTTTAAATATGTTATACGGTTCCTTTAAACTTGCCTTTTTTGTTTAAAAAGGATTTGGTGTATTGTTCAACTTTACATTATGATCCTCCAATACAGTTTTTATATTTGATACCATCACTACTAAGAGGATTTCCTGATACTGATTTGTTCTAACAATGCAACTTTTCTGAAGGCATTCTTGTAGAGATTTCAAAAGAGCTCAAATAATAGTATTTTCTACACTAAATTTAATCAGTGAGTCAATGCACATTTATTGAGTTATTATTATGTTCAAAATAACAGTCTATTCCAGACAGGAAGAACCCCCAAATCATGATATTTTACATAGAAAGTACTTATATACTTAGCATATAGTAGGTACTCAATAAATATTAGTAGATGAATTGATGAGTAAGAGCAATTTTCTTTATTTGTTATATCTAAACATATTTGTGGTACCTAAACACTGACAAATAATCCTAGAATTTAATAGGTCCTTAATTCTACCATTAGAGAAAGAAGGGAAGCTGATGTAAAAAATGGGATATAATTAATGACTACTTCTAGGATAAATCCCACAACTCTGGCAAACTAACCATTGTTTTAGTGTTAAATATTTGTAGCTGCCAATTGTCTTCAACAGTTTTTTTGTCTACTTTGCCTGTTTGTTTATGAAAGAGTATTTACTGTTAACTTTCATGAATATTTGAAGTGTTTCTACATGAAAATCAAGGATCAGTGGTTCTCAAATCTGGCGGAACATCAAATAGTTAATGTTTTTGTGCTTGTTTGTTTCCAGTCCTGGAAAGGTGGAATCCAGGATTCCTAGACTAATTAGTACCACCTGCTTGAGCTCGTGAATCAAATTTAACAAGCATCTTAGGTGATTATTTTAAGTTTTATTTTTAACTACACAAGTTATACAGGAACAGAATTTTTTTCATAAAGAAATGGAAAGGTTTTGAATAATGCCAAATTCTCATCATCAGTCCCAGTCCTGCATCTTTTCTTCCTTGACACAGGCGTGCTTCTTCCGCACATTAAAAGTTTGAGAACCGCTGCCATAATGAACAGGTCAGAAGAAGTAAACTGAAAAGTCGTGTTAGAACTCAAATACGAGGCCACATTTTTAATGTTTTCTCTATTGTGGAGTCGCAAAAAGTCAGATGCGATTGAGCTCATTTGGACACTCACACACACACACACATACACACAGTTGTGTGAATTACAGAGTCCAAGTCCCAGTGAAGACAGAAGAACTCCCTTTTCAAGTATTTGAGGGCCATCATTTAAGATGATATCTTACCAAAAGAATCTCTTCCTTCTCACGAAAAAAAAAAAAAAAAGTTTTATTTCAGTTACCCTCAGTGAGAAATGTGAGCAATGGAAATAGTAAACATATTCAGTGTATGGGGGAAACAGTTGGTATTCAGTAAACACCAAGTAATTTATTGACTTGGCAAGGATCCCTTGAACTCTAGTATATAGTTAACTCTTACTTATCGAGGAATAAATTTTACTATTTTGGAAGTTGTAAGGTCATTGAGCCTCCTCTCATAATTTTACTAAATTCTAAACTGTGGATCGTGTACCTGAGACAGCAGAGGAATTGACCAAGCTGAAGGGGTGGGGGTGGGGTGGGGAGGCTGGTATAGGTTCACTGTCAAGCCCTTATTAAGTACGTCCTCTTTGCCACATCCTCTTTGCCATGCATAGTGTTAGCTGGAAGAGAAACATCCTGCTTTTAGGGAGCTTATTGTCCTGTAGAGGAGGCAGAAAGTTAAAGAAAAGTAGAATACAATGGGTAAGTACAATGAAAGAGGAGTTACATGATTCTGGAGGGAACACAGAAAGGCTGGGAAGGGAAGTGGTACATGGATGTCATACCTGAGCTTAATCTTGAAGGGTGAGTACAATGCAGCCATATGAATAATAAATATATTTAGGAGGTAGAGTCCAAGACCTTTAAAAAGAAAAACAGAAGAAAAAGATTTGCTCTAACTTGAGCAATTAATAGGCTGAGTTTGAGAGACACTGAGTTTTCAGTGTTGGTTGTAGGACGGGATCCAGGAAAGATGTCCACGGATGATCGGCACCCCATGCCTGTAATTTTGGAAGGGATTCTCAGATGGAAATTTCAATGGAGTGGTCATCGTACGCCAGCAGTTGAAGCCTTTGATGTACCTGGGTTGCCAGGGGGAGCAAGAAAAGAAGGCTGAAGAGAAATCTCTGCAGGTGATGAACTTGTAAGGGATAGAGGGAATCTGAGAAGGAGCCACTGGCGGGGTAGAAAAAAGAAAAATGAAAATGGCCTGGTACAATGAAGGTCAAAGGAAGAGGGAAGACGATACTGCCAGATGGCATAGAGCTGTCAGTTAAGATGAACCTGGTGACTTTGGTGAAGGAGGAGACGGAGGCAGAAACCGTGTTGGTCAGGAACATTTACTGAGCACCTACTATGTTCCAAGTGTTGTAAGGTATCCCGCTGTTTCATTTTTACTGCAGCTCTCTGAGCTATTACGGCATCATCTTCATATTACAGCTGAGTCAGTGAGGCACTGGAAGGCCTTGACCAGAGACAGGCAACTTGCCTGCAACAGATGGACAATAAGTCAGCTGTTCCTGGCTTTGGGTCCAGTCTTTCAGCCACTGCTGGCATCCAATGGTGGGGAAAAACTGGACATAATGAATATGGGCAACTCTTTAGAGACGTTTGTTACTGAAGGAAAGAGGATAGAGGTTACAAAGGAGAAGCTGGGTCTAAACAAAGTGGTTTGTATTTTTGTTTTTAGAATTAGGCAGGTTTGCCCATGATGATAAGCTGAGGACCAGCGCTAGTGAGAAGAATAGTCGTCTCTAGAATGAAGTGTTGATGTATTTCTAATCAGAAGAGATCTGGGGAGAGGCTGTCAGTTGAAATAGCTGAAGCTGTTTGGTGCTGTATCAGTACGCTTTATGAAAGAAATCACCTTCAGTGGGTGTCCATCCAGTTTTTTCTCACTCTGGAATCCATTAAAATGTAATTAATATCATTCACGATAAAGTAGACTGAATTTCTTATTTCACTACAATTCACAACTTTACTCACCATATCAAAGTTGGTTCTACCTATCTATGCTCAAGGTCAATACTAACAGTCAGAGATAGGCCCTATTTACACAGTCCTTTCCTATGGTCACACGATAAAATCTAGCATTTTCTTTCCTTCCATCAGCTGCTATGCTCTGGTGGAATGCTCGGAGTTCTTTTCTTCATAATAGAAAAAAAAAAAAAAAAGGTGCCCATTGCAGAGCTCCTAGGTGATCCTGCTGGTACTAGAACTGACTAGTTTAGTTTCTCCCAAATCTTGTTTTCAAAAAAAATTATGCCGTGTGTGGGTAAACTTCATCTAAACTGAACTTCTAGTAATTACACTGGAAGTGTTAGTTGCTCACCCGTGTTTGACTCTTTGTGATCTCATGGGCTGTAGCCCGCCAGGCTCCTCTCTCTGTGGAATTCTCCAGGCAAGAGTTCTGGAGTGGTTTGCCATTCTCTTCTACAGAGAATCTACCCAAGCTAGGGATCGAACCAGCGTCTCCTGCATTGCAGGTAGATTCTTTCCTGTCTGAGCTAACTGTACTAGATTATACTCGAAAGGGCAGTAAAATTCCACATGCTTAGTTTATAAAGGACTCATAATGAATTCCCTGCTGAGACCCTCCAGAGTTCTTTGTAGATTTCCCTTCAAAAGATCATAGTTTTGCTGCTCTGCAAACATGGTAAGTCACTTCAGTCGTGTCCAACTCTTTGCAACCTCATGGACTGTAGCCCGCCAGGCTCCTCTGTCCTTCTGAATCATAGAGGATGAACTTACAGTTACTAGGGGAGAAGAGTAGAGGGAGAGGGAGACTGGGAGTTTGGGACTGACATGTATACATTGCTGTATTTAAAAAAAGATAACCTTGGAGAAGGGGATGGCAACCCACTCCAGTATTCTTGCCCAGGAAACCCCAGGGACAGAGGAGCCTGGCAGGCTACCATCCATGGGGTCTCAAGGAGTCAGACTCGACTGAGTGACTAACATTAACACTTTCACACTCAGAATGGATTTTCTAGCTCCAACTTACTCTTTGGGGAACTGTGGTTTGTGTAAAAATGAAGACTATTGTTTTAAGAAAAAATAGATAACCAACAAGGAACCTACTGCACAACATAGGGAACTCTGCTCTATGCTGTCATAACCTAAATGAGAAAAGAACAGATACATGTGTACATACCCCTGAATCACTCTGCTATACACTTGAAATTAACACAACATTGTTAATCAACTATACTCCAATATAAAATAAAAATTAAAGAAATCACAATCTAGGTCATTATTTATACCTTTAGACATGCTAGGACTTCTGTGCTGAGGCTCTGTGGCAGGGCCGTGGGGGAAAAGGCAAAGTACTGCGCCTGCATCTCCTCCAGGAGCTTTCAACTTTCTTAGGAGAGATTTGCTGGCTGCAGAAGTGACAAGAATTCGGAGTTGTGAAAGGCCGGTGAAAATGGTGAAATGATGCTGGGTCACCCTAATTTCTTCCATTTAAAAATAATTACACCGGTAGTGCAGGAATTTATTTTTGTTGAAGGGGATACAGAAATATCTAGAGTAAACTGTAAAAGTTCCCCGTTACTTCCTCCCCACTTCCACTTCCCTTCCCAGAATGAGGCGTCCTGTGCATTTTCATAGGTATAGAAGTCCGTATGGGCTTTAGCACACATACTTTAACAGTTGTTTAGCCTAAATTATTTGAAATGCATCGTGCTGTGAATTTTCTTACTCAAGAAGGCCTTTCATGTCAGAACATATGTATCTATTCTATTTAAAGTCACCATGGAATACATTTTTAAATTTGTCTTACAAGAGAGTGAACTAACATGCCTAAGTCCTAAAACCTTTGATGGGCAAACAGGAGTGATTGTATTCAATTACTTCCATGTTTCATGTCTTGTTTGAGAAAACTAAACCTCATAGGAATTTCCTCTTAACTTTTCCGTCTTTTAAGAACATAGATTTAATGTGCTATTTTGATGCATAAAAGACTATACATCAGTATTTTGTTCAAAACAAAGTATTATATGTGTATATAATTTTATGTATTTTATGTATTTATTTTTGGCTGTGCTGGTCTTCATTGCTGCAAGGGCTTTTCTTCTTTACTTGTGGCGAGCGGGGGCTGCTCTCTAGCTGGGGTGCCCGGGCTTCTCACCGCAGTGGCTTCTCTTGTTGGGGCAGGGGCTCTGGGTCACGTGGGCTTGGTAGTTGCGGCTCCCAGCCTCTAGATCACAGACTCAATAGCTGTGGCGCACAGATCCTGTGGCATGCGGGATCTGCCTGGGTCAGAGATCGAACCCGTGTCTCCTGCATTGGCAGGCGAATTCTTTACCACTGAGCCACCAGGGAAGCCCCAAAGTATTCTTAAAAGGCATCCTTAGGCATAAAATACTAGAATATTACCTAACAAGCTACAGTTGAAAACTGTGGATCCCATGATGCAGAAACAGAATGAAATAAAATTTTAAAAATTCTTACATATGTAATAATAATGGGAATTCTAATAGTATCTAAGGGGTTCTTTTTAAATATTTCAGTTTTTTTCTCCTCATTGTTAAACTGATAACTAAAATCTTAAAAAAAATGTTGTGTACATCTTGTTTAAAAAAACATTTATATATGCATGAATAGAAAAATGCCTAGAGAAAAATAAGTATGTTTTACCAGTGGTTATTGCTAGGTTTGTGATGAGTTCAAGGTGATTGTCAGTCTTTATTTTTTTCTGAACTTTCCAATTTAAAAAATAATAAGTATGCATTTGTTTCCTTAATTAGAAAAAATAAAATGAATTAGCAATTAACGAACTCAATGACTATTTCTCTGGATTTAAGAAAAAGAACTGTGGCCTCTTTATATTTTCCCACATTACTTTTTACTCAAGTTAGCTGTCAAACTTTTAAAATTTAGAAGAACAAAAAATAGCATTGGACCATTAAACATAATGTGTTAAATTATAACCTCATGTCAGATAAACTAAAAAATAGACGTGTAATGCATAAATAAAACACATCATCTAAAGTAGTTTGTTCTAGTACTATTAGGCCAGCTCACAAAATTCATTTTTATTGACTAATATATTAGGTTTCTTTTGTTAAATGATTACTATATTTAATTTATAATTTGGCAAAATTCAGTTTTTCGAAAGCTTATTCTTGTCATTTCCAAAAAAAGACAGGGGAAAGGAGAGAGGAAGCTGTGTTTACTGGGAAAGTTGCAACATCAGTTCGTAAGTGCTTTTTGCTTTAGACATTTTTTTCAACTACTTCTCTTACATAAGAGTCCTGTAATATCTCCATAGGGAGAAATAACCCTGGGTTGAATGATGTCTTTTTAATTTTTCCTCCAGATAGTGTTTACAAATCAACATGTAGCAGTGACTCCATATTCAGAGTTATTAGCCAATTTGGGTGTCCATTTGCCATTAAGGACAATTGGTAATTTTAACAATCAATGAGAGTTTATTTTAGGAGAAAACTTACTGAAATTTGCAGGAAATAACCTTTTTGTTCCCAAACAGCTGTCATTGAACACCATTATATCTACAACAATTAAAATTATCTCTGGTGACTTTTAGCATTTGGCACTGCTCCATTATTGTTCGGTTAAATATTTTTCAAGTTTGTTAGGACTTTTGCCCACTGTGTGTTGCGGCCCTTCATTGTCAATATGTATCTTAGACTTCACCTTTGTGACATTATTTTTTTGTATTGTGGGAGAGTGTAATTTCTGAAGCCAGTGGCCTGAGAGATCAAGTAGTATGTATTGGGAAATGGCAGTATACAGATTTACAAGTTACTTATGAAAATGTCATTGCAATGTATCCCATTATATTTGGCAACGGTCATCTTCTCTCTGTTTCTGGATCATCTCCCCAGAAACTTCCAGTTTAAAGAATTAGCTAATGTTTAGTTAACAAACAACAGAACAAGGGTGACACATGCTGCCATTTTAATGACTTGAATTGAAAACTGATGAAAAATTCTAAGACCAGACTATCAGTGCAGGAAATTGACTGTCAAAAACCAAACCAAAGAAACACCAAAACATTCTATTTTGCATGCCAATAGAAGTCATAAACATGTTAGTTCAGCACCTACCCTAAATGTTCTGTCTTAGAAAGAAATAACAAGCTTCAGGCCACCCAGTTTAAACCCTAAGTAAGACTTCGTGTTTGTTCATTTATTTTTGAAAGGAAGTAAATATTTGTCTTCAGAAATGATTAGTTAAATATTGAAATATAATAAATAGCTTAATGAACGCTAAATGCATCATAAGGTAAAATATCTCAGACTTTGATTGCTTTTACTTGGTGACTGTATTTTAAGGGAAAGAATTTATGTGCCATAATTTATTCAGACCAAAAAGTTATTTGAAAATATGTAACAATTAGTACTCATTGTTTAAACCTAGGATATTGATACCAAAAGAATATTTCTTATAACCTAATACTACTGAACACTTCCAAGCCTGTAATCATTCAGACTAAACAAACTAACAAACCAGCAAACAAACAAAAAACCCCAAGCAAATGACAAAAATGCCAACTGGAAGAGATTTAAAGGGGCTCACAGGGTAAAATTTATGTAAGCATCTTCAACCTGCAGGTAGTCAAGGCACATAAGCTTTGTGTGATGTATTTAGGGCTCATCGGTTTGCACACGTGGTCGTTAGGCTAACTCCCTTTGGTGGTCTTCCCTCCATTATGTCACAACAGATATTTCTATTTCTGAATCTCTCTCCCGATTTCACATAAGCACACCCAAGACTTTTTTTGAGGAGAGAGTGTAGCTAATAAAACTGTTTTCCCATCTTAGGAAGTTGTAAAGGAAAGGCATGCAATGTATTATTTAAAATTCAGATGCAAAACTTGCATAAAATTTAAAATCGACTGACAACCTGAAGACAAATGCCTCAAGTTGTTAAAAGGTCTTATCTCTAGGGTATGGAATACTGGTGATTTTTCTTTGCCTGCTATTTCCTGAACTTTTCAGAAATTCATATGTAACTTTCTTATTTAGTAAGATATGGAGAAACAGGGAGAAGAGTGTCCTGTTGATCAAGAAAATGTGAATAAAATATGTGAAGCGCTGAGTTTTCTTAAGTAAGTCACTTTTTACAAGTTACAAACTTACTTTTGTAAAAATAATCCAGGCCTCCAAGCTCTTCCTCTCATTTGTGGAACATAAAGTATATTTTGGATCAAAACATGGAACATTCCAGACAATGTGAAATCTGGAAAGGAACTGCACCTGTATCCCCACGCAGCGCCAAAAAAATGTAGCTACTGAATAAATAGTCGTCCTAAATTAGGGGAAAGAATTAAAGCCCACTTTTCCATTCCACTTACTACTCAGCACAAAAGTGAAAGTTTTACTCTTGGCATGAATGTGATAAATTTGTGGGATAGCAATTATTAGTGATAAGTTTTTTTTTCAGAGTTTGATTATGCTGAGCCGTTTTCACATGGAAGAATAGATACTGCAGAATATAACTCAGTGCTATAGTTGAAAACTTCATGATTTTGAGTCAAGCTATGCTATTTACATAGTTTTTAAAAATTACTTGATTCTTTTCCTCAATACTGTGAATGGTACCAAACAGAAAACATCATTTGGGGATTTGTTTACCTAAACAGATGCTTTTGGCAGGGATGAATTTAGTTTCAGCAGAAGTTCTTGTAAGAAAAATGTTTCTAGAATGGCAATTCTAAAAAAAAAAAAAAGTGATCTTTTCATAGGAAAATGTGAAGCAATGTATGTGGAAAGCTGCGAAGTCTGGAGTTACAGGCAGATTAAGCAAGGATAACATTTGGTGGAAAAAAAATTAAATGATAGTTAAGGAGTTTTTTGACAAAAGTAATATATAGAACAAACTATTAATAACACTTTTAGGGATGAACTATTAATACTGCTTTTTAAAAATAATCAGAAGTTGTAAAAGAATTCCAGCACCAGAGAGGCGTGAGATAAAGAGGGAAGTTGAGAAAGAAGGAGTATATGACTGGACATGTGACTTGGTCATATTTTTATTATCTTTGCAGAAAACCTCAGACAAACGAGGAAAGACAGTTGCAGAGAAGACCAGCTAAAATTGAGGTCTCTAGATGAGATCTTTGGTTGGATTTTATATTTTTCTTTAAAAAAAAAGTGTTTTTAGGGATATATTTCATGTAGAAAAATCCCTCAAATGGTCTATAATTTACAACAAAAATTGAAAAGCAAATGAAGTATGTGAAACTCTTCTCAGACATAGAGGAGAGGTTAAAATAAATCATCGCCTTTGTGTTTTAAAGTTCAACAGAAGTGTTATAGTGAGTTAAAGTCTGATGCTTCTGCTGCTCTTATTTTTGCAGTCCTTTGGCCATAATCTTGGCCAATGCTTGAGGAATCTCAATTGCTAAAACTATATCCAGTCTAGTAAAAGGATCTGATTTCTTTCTTCGTTAAACCTTTTCATTAATCTTCCATTTATCAGAATTTGAAGTTTCTCTTGAATTTGTGCTCTTCCATTTGAAGGTTTGATCATGCAATCCATTGTTTTATTACACACAAAACGCATATATGTGTGTTTGATGTTTATATATATATATATATATATATATATATATATATATATATATATATATTTATGCCAAGCATTGTAGTAGGCACTTGAGACCCAATGCCAAAGAATTCAGAAATGTTTCCCATTCTCACTGTAACCAATATAACTTGTACACCAAGTTCTTTCCCCGCAAAAGCTTGTAAAGATTCTAATGATCTCTACAGTGGGATAAAAAATAATCTCTCTTTTCTAATTTGGAAAGCCGAAACATTAGCCGTAATTTGTTTCTTAGTAATTTTCCACTTGCCAGTCATCCTGTCCTGGAACTCTTCAATCTCAGACCAAACCCCTCTACTGGTGTATGACTTTTCCCATGTGACCCTTTAAATAAATTCTAAGATTTTTCCCATAATTAATTAATCTCAGAAATCAAAATGAAACATGTCATCAGGGTCTTATTTAAAGCCAAGAAATTTATTGGCTATTGTCCAGCCTTCTTTCTAAATTAAACAACCCCAAAGACAACTCTCACCATCCTTGCTTCTTGATATTAATCATTTTCTCTTTAGAGAACTAGGGCACATATAAGAAAGAGTTTTGATATGTCTATGCTTTAACCAAGGTCACACTTATTTCTTATTTCCATGACACATAAGGAAATTTTCCTCTAAAATTTCCATGTCTGTATTTCCTTAAAAAGATATATGCACCCTATCCTATCCTTGGTAGTAAAATGCTATTACACCAATTTCCATTCTTTGAATGACCCAAACTATAGCAGCTCAGAAACTTTTCTCAAAGTCTGATCCTTGAGGCCTGATAACAACTTAAAGTACAACTAAATCTTTATGATTTATAGATGGATTACTTGAATTATACTTTATCTCTGGTGACTCAGCTCTTTCTCACTCTAGCACTTGAACCAGGTTCAAGGATGCTGAAAGGAAGCTGAACTGAGTCAGGGTCATACATGTAAAGTGAAATCACCGGGGGTGGGGGTGTCTGTGTGAGTGAGTGTGTGTGTGTGTGTGTGTGTGTAAGACAGACACAGAGAAGGACAGAGACAGATTTAATTCCCAAGTCAAACTCCAGAGTGCCTTTTTTTTTTTTTTTTTAAAAAGAGTCTTTTGCTGTGTGCTTGTGTGTGCTAAGTCGCTCAGCTGTGTCCGACTCCTTGCGACCCCATGGACTGCAGCCTGCCAGGCTCCTGTGTCCACGGGATTCTCCAGGGAGGAATACTGGAGTGTCACCATGCCCTCCTCCAGGGGGGACTCTTTTGCCCAGGTAGACAAAAAAAAAAAAAAAATACACAGAGCTAAAGAGATATGTGATATCACTTATACAAGGAATCTAAAGTATGACACAAGTGAACTTATCTGTGAAACAGAAACGGACTCACAGTCACAGAGAACAGACCTGTGCTTGCCATGGGAGAGGGGCTGGAGAAGGGATGGATTGAGAGTCTATTAGCAGATGCAAATTGTTATATATAGCATGCATAAACAACAATGTCCTAATGCATGGCACAGGAAACTATACTCAATATCCTGTGGTAAACCGTAGTGGAAAAGAAAATGAACAATAATGCATATATATGTATAACTGAATCACTTTTCAGTACAGCAGAAACCAACACATGGCCAATCAACTATACTTCAATTTTTTTTTTTTTTAAGAAGGAAAAAACAAAACAGAACTTAAGAGAAAGTTGGGAATATTTTCTTCCTTCCTTCTTTCCTCCCTCCCTCCCTTCCTTCCTTCGCACAAGTGTCATCTCAGGATTCTTTGGCATCAGGGCAGGTAGGATAGCTACTCCCGCAATGTTCAGTTTAACTGCGTCCGGTCCTTGGGGAGACGGTGACCAAGCTATTCGGACCACTGTACCCTAAAGAGCCCTGCGGTGCTGCCGGCTGTTCCGTGAAGACCGAGGCTCTGCACACAAACGCACGTGTCAGTGCCCCCCCAGCCCCGAGCCTCACTTCCTCTGTTTCCTTCTCCCTCCCCATTTTGTCTTCTCCTCTGTCTTCCGTGATTTTTTTTCTCTTTCTGTATCTGTCTGCTTGCCTCCCTCTGTCTCTGTCTGCTCTTCTCCTTGTTTCTCTTTCATTCATTCATGTTTTCTCTCTTTTTCTTGTGAAAAAATCTCTATTATTTAAAGCATTTCCTTTCCTGAGTTTAGATGAGAAAGCTGGTGATTTGATACAATGTCTACTTCTTCATGGATACAGCTGTGGTAACTTCTAATTTTTGTGTCTTTGTGGGTCGGTGATCTTTGATAGAAAGAAAGAAAGATAGAAAGATAGAAAGAAAGAAAGAAAGATAGAAAGCATTCTTAGTATGGTTTACAGCATTACCAGCTAGGAAATGTATGAGATATTCAAAGGGGCTTCTGTTAATTTTTTTCCAAGTTTCTTAGGAAAATTTTAGAAAGAAACTATCATGAACATTGAAAAGCATGATTATCCTCAGGTACGGTTGCCTATAAATAAATAAAAATGAGACATTCCGTTAAGTTTAAATTCATATAAACAGCAAATAATTATTTAGTATACGTATGTCCTGTGTAATATTTGAGACATACATATACTAAAAAAATATGTATTGTTTATTTGAAATTTAATTTAACTGAGCATTCAGTATTTTATGGTTGATCTTTTACATATACATGTATTTGGGTGCTTTTAATTTGGGAACCAATTGTATTTAGAGTTCCTTGCTGCTTCTATATTTAGAGATCCCTGGTGCAGTTTCCCATTGAAATTTTACTACTCCTGTGGATGGCCACTGGATAAAGATGAGTGACAGTGAAAAAAAAAACTATAATTAAAAATAATTTTTCTATTTCTAGCATGAGGGTTTGTGAGAACAACCAGTAAGTTTCTCACTTGTTTCTCTATCGCTAATTCTGAATTTAAAACAATCTCTTGACTTTATATTTCCCCCCTGGATATATATATCTATTATTTCACTTCCTTTCGGTTCCATCTGGAATATATGTGGTTTAAAGAGAAAAATGTACTTATATATTCCATTCCAGATCACCTCCCTCTGAAATAGGCATGTATTTGCTTGAAAAAATCATAAAAGGCAGCATTTCTGAGCCTCTTATAAAAGTCGGCCTTATAAGTTGTACTAGGTCGATTTTTTCCTTAACCTTTCTCTCATTTTAAAATAAGTATCTGCAAGAAAGTGTGAGTGACTTTAGTAACCATAATAGCTAGTATTTATTGACCACTTAGGATTTGTCAGGCATTATTCAAGCATCATGGGACTTCCCAGGTGGCGCAAGTGCTAAAGAGCTCACCTGCCAATGCAGGAGACATAACAGACACGGGTTCGAGCCCTAAGTCTGGAAGCTCCCCTGGAGGAGAACATGCAGTCCTTTCCAGTATTCTTGCCTGGAGAATCCCATGGACAGAGGAGCCTGGTGGGCTACAGTCCATGGGGTCATAAAGAGTGGAACATGACTGAGGCAACTTAGCACACACGCATGCATTCAAGCATTGTATGTAAAATGGCTGAAATTCCCCCAAACCAATAAGGTGGGTACGATGATTATCCTCACTTTTGCGAAGAAGCTGAGCCAAGAAGAAGTTAGGTAACACCCAGTCTCCTTTGATATGGACAGTATACATTAGCACGGTGCCTTTGCCACAGGTAATGGGCCAGTATTACATATATTATCATCAAAGTTCATGCTCTGTTCACATTCCCTTAGTTTTTACCGCATGTCCTCTTTCTGCCCCAGCGTCCCATCCAGGGCACTGTGTTTCATTTCGTCATCATGCCTCCTTGCCCTTTGCTTGGCTGTCAGCATCTCACACTTTCCTTGCTTGCAGTGGCTTTGACAGTTCCGAGGAGTGCTGTTCAGGTGTTCCGTAGAAGGTCCCTCGGTTGGTATTTGTTTGATGTTTTTCTCCTGTTTAGCCTCGGACTATGGAGTTGGGGGAGCAGACCATAGAGGTTTACCTTTTGCCATTCTCACCATATCATGTCAACCCCGATCCCAGGCTAAGGTAGTGTTTGTTGGGTTTCTCCACTGTGAAGTGACTCTTTTTCCCCTCTTTCTATACTGTCCTCTTTGGAAGGAAGTCACTATTCCCAGCCCACACTTAAGGGGTGGAGAGTTATAACTGAGCTATTATTCTAATAACAGTTTTATGGAGACATAATTCATGTGCCATATGATTCATCTATTTAAAGTGCACAATTCAGTAGCTCTCAGTATGTTTACAGAGTTGCGAAAACCTCACCACCACGATCAATTTGAAAACATTTCCACCACCCCATAGAGAAACTCATACCCATCAACGGTCATTCCCCTTTTTCTCTCCTAGCCCCTCCCCAAGGCCACGGCAACCTAGTCTACTTTCCGTCTCTATGGATTTGCCTGTTCTGGGCATCTCATACAAATGGAATCATGGTGTTTTGAGACTGTCCTCTTTCACTGAGCATGTTTTGGAGCATGTCCGTGTAGTCGTGTGTGTCAGCACTGTGTTGCCCTTCGTTGCTGAGTAGTAGTCTATTGTATGGACTCACACACTCTGCTGACCCATCTGTCCGTTGAGGGACATTTGGGTTGCTTTCCTTTTTTGGCCACTATGAATAATGTTGATATGAACATCGTACCCAGGTTTTTATGTAGACATATGTTTTCATTTCTCTTGGCTAAACACCTTGGCAGTGGAGTTGCTGCGTATCACTGAGCTATTTTTACAATAAGGAGAACAAGGCCGACTAGGCAGTGCACCGTCCCCTCTCTCAGTCATCCAGAGGGCTGGGAAGACCTCGCCAGGTGCCGTATAAAGCCATGACACGAGGCTCCACCTCTAACCTGTTGGCAGGTACCCAAATTGCAAGCATGTTGACTAAGATGAACGAAAACAGCTTCATCAAAGCCTGCCTCCACCTCCCGTTCTGTAAACCTATGGCAAATAACATGGTTTATATGCACTGGGGAAGGAAGAAAAAAACCCACCAGATTCCATTTATCACTTGTTTCTGTTAAAAAGTTATGATGAGAAAGCTCTGAGTATCCTAGGTCTAGATGTTCCTCAAGGTCCATAGAGTAAGTTGTTTGCCCAAATCCTCTTTTTGAAACTCTTCTAAGGTGGGCACTGTTACTAATAGGATTAAGTATTATTTATAAAGAAAATAGAAACTAAGGAAGGGGCAGCAGCTACAACTTTTGAGTGTAAGGGATGTACATATCATCTGAAGGAAGCATTTGGTAGAAGGCAAGAAGACGTGGTTATACAGATATTCTACACAGACATTACTACACTGGGGAAGGAGAGTGACAGAAAAAAAAACAGCAATGAATCTAGAGTCTAGCATACCACTTCCCCCTAACCAATCATGGTAGGAACTAGTTTAGTTATTGACTGGCATGTTTAAAATTCAAAGGCTATTTGGTCATTCTCCTGGCCTCAGTGGAAAGAAATTAAACCCAAGCAGTTTGTAATAGATAGTATTTAAATTATTCCCTTAAAAAATAAGCTATCAGTGCTTCTATGTAATGCCTTTGACCATACCCATTGTTCCTTTGAAATACGGTCAGCAGAGTTAGGCAGAACAATTTCAGCCCAGTCTTTTAGCAGAGAATAAGAAACATGGAAATAAGCCTGTTTCTAATGAATAGGAAAACACCAGAAGATAGTGGTCTACACAAACCCATCATGTCTTCTCTTCTTTGTGTTCCTTGTTCTCTCCCCAAACCCCACACCAAACCCGAGAAACATTACCTGTCGGCTGATTGCTAACTGATTTACTTCTGTATCTGCGTGTAGAGTTTTGCTCACCCCTGATAGTAAAGATATTTCTTAAGCAATCTGTGAAAGGACAGGTCAGAGCCTGGTCACTGAGTGAGGTATGCGTACGGAGGGTGGTTTGCAAAAGAGAGCACGGCAGGAAATGGCTTCTTTAAAGAATGCAGTCGTGAGTGTACACCCAAAATAAGGCTCGTCAATGATATGGTGGCCTAGAGGAGCACGGGATTTGAAATAAGGGATCTCTGACTGCTGTTCAAATAGGGAAATCTGAGGAGATAGCCAAAAGGAAAAATTTACCTCTGGAAGAGGGGTAGGATCTCTTCTCCTGGGGGCATTTCTAAACAGAAGAGATGGACCTCTGGCTAAGCGATGTAGATCAGAGCTGGTGTGCAGGGAATGTGTTTCGGGTGTGCAGAGATAGTGATCGTTTCATCCCTGGGGGGAGCTGGGCAGGGCCTGGGGCCCACAGAGACCCAAGGCTGACCAACCGTTTTCATTCACAAGTGTCCTCTTGGATTCAGCCCTGAAGTGAAGGGAAGTGGAGTGGAAGTCGTTCAGTAGTGCCCGACTCTCTGCAACGCCATGAACTGTAGACTGCCAGGCTCCTCTGTCCATGGAATTCTCCAGGCAAGAATACTGGAGTGAAGTGCCATTCCCTTCTCACCGTTTTCCACGTGCTCCACAATACGAGAGAGGTTGGGAGGCTTATATTTAGACGAAGCTTGCCAGAGGTTGAACAAGATGATTATTCAGTAAGGATTGGGGTATACTAAATTCTCCACCATGCCTTCTCATGAAAATAAATGATGATAACAATAATTTTGAGTCTTTCTTTTTTTTTTCTGGCCTTGCAGCAGGATCTTAGTTCCCTAACTTAGTTCCCAGACCCTGGCAGTGAAAGTGCCAAGTCCTAACCAGTGGACCACCAGGAGTTTCCTAACTGCAAGTCATTTTTAAATTTAGCTTTAGAATTTGATTTTGTTTTAGACAAATATGGCCATCTCCCATATCCTTGAGTGTGGGAATTGAAGGGTTTTTAAACCAGCACCACAGGTGTTTGTTGTTGAGTCGCTCGGTCGTGTCAGACTCTTTTACAGCCCCTTGGACTGTAGCCCATCAGGCTCCTCTGTCCATGGGATTTCCCAGGCGAGAATACTGGAGTAGGTTGCCATTTCCTTCTCCAGGGGATCTTCCCCACTCGGGGATCAAATCCAGGTCTCCTGCATTGGCAGGTGGGTTCTGTACCACTGAGCCACCAGGGAATCTCTGCAGACAACTCAACATCAAGTAGTTCTAGTTACTAATTTAATGTGTTTCTTGGTGACCTGATTCTGATAGCTGGAGTTCCTCCATATCCCCCTCTACCTGAGTTCCTGTCTTCATGTTCTGCCCAGTGCCCCTAGACCCTCTCCACTTTAGGCCCTGTCTTGTCCTTACAAGCCATTTCTCCAAGGGAATGAATGTCTTTGCTCCTGAAATCAAGCCCAGGGCATACACAAAAAATTACCAAAAAAACCCCACACAAAAACACAGCATCTGTAGATAAACGTGGCACGTTCAGTGAGATTAGGCAAGAGCTTTCAGCATGACTGAAATGAAGGGAAAGATCTGTGAAGGGCAAACAATAAAATTAGTACAGGAAGTAGAGAACATAACGTGAAGGCCCTGAGATGTTCTTCTTAAGGATGTGTCTGTCCCTGTCCTGCCAGAGACACATTGTGGATATATACATATTATATGTGGCGTATATAATACATATTTTAAAACCTATTATAAAATAATGTGTGCTCACTGAAGAACATTTGGAAAATACAATCAAATTTAAATAAAAAAATATATAGCCTGTCCTCCCTTACCCAGATAGTTTGAGGATATTCTGGTATCTTTCCCAGTTCATTGCATGTGTTTAACATGTCATGATTTAACATAAGTAGAATGGTCTGCTTCTTTCACTCAATGTTATACCTTGTACTCTTCCCAAATTCTTCCAGAATACAATTTTAATGACTACTTAATATTATATCTAAAAGTAGTAAAATTTATTTACGCATTTTCCTAGTACTTGACATTAGGTTGTGTTCAGTTTTTTCCTTCTTATTAGTAACAATGCAATAAATGTTCTTGTACCCAAATACTTATATTCTTTGCAGTCATTTCCTTGGGATGGTGTCCTAGCAACTGAATGTCTAGATGAAAATGCTAAATTCTCAAATATTTGTTTCTAAGAACTTTCAAATTACATTTCCATCAAAATTGTATTCATTTTTATTCATATCAGAGTATCTCATTACACTCTTCAAAAGCTTAGACTAAAATCTTAATCTTTGTGAATTTGATGAGCAAATAAGGTATCTTCTTTTAATTTGAATGTATTTGATAACTAATAAGGTGACCATTTTTAATGGCTATTTGTAATTTTTTCTCTTCAATGGCTTGTTAATGCCAGTTTAAAATTTTCCTATAGACATTTTTGTGTTAGACTATTAATATAAATGTCCAAATGACCTTTTAATGTATGGCATATATTGGGTAAATCTAAGTAGAAGATATACTTGTTAAAAAAAATCTAACAAAAATCATTCTGTGAAAACCTAATTTATTAATATCTTGGAAGTTATTAAACTTCATTTTTCTTCATAATCTACTTGTTTATATTAAAGGTAAACTCATAGTAGATAGAGGACCTTTAAGATAATGCTATTCATTAACCTAAACAAAACTACCTGCTCTAAGTATGCTGTTACGGTTAACTCCTTTCCTCAAGACTTAAAAATAGTCAAATGTATTTTGCTCAAAAGATCCTTTCTTCCATCTTCTTCTGGTCTGTAGGCTGCTTATAGGAATAAATATGTAAAAATAGCAATGATGATCACAAAAGATTTTTTAAAGAAGGAAACACTCAAATAAAACTTTGAAGACCTGATCTGCCATAGAGAATTTCAATGCAAATAATCTTCTGTACTTAATTGAATCACATTCACAACAGGGAAGATATATACACAATATGAACTTGCAAAGACTTTTAGACAGTAATTAAAATGCAAGATCACAGGAGAAGATTCTCCTAAGTTAAGTCAAATGTATGAAATGAAGTGAAAAGAGTAAAGAATATGCAACTGATGGAGACCCCATGCAAAGGTCTCCGTCTTATGCTACAAAATTCAAGAAAATATCATCAGATACAACACACCTTTTGTTGAGTTAAAAGGAGAATACAGGGAATAGACTCTCAACTGAGAGAAACGCAGTGGGGTTATCAGTAGTCAGAGAAAATCCTGGAAAACCTCACTGAGGTGTGGTATTATGGAGATTGGAGACAGAGATGACAAAATGTGGAGAACTTCTAACTTACAGCTCCTCCGTCTGACCTTAGATAAATAGTTCATGAATCTAATTTAAAGGTCCTCATAGGATTTACCAGTGAAAGAGATATTTTTGTTTTGTTCTAAGTAGCCAATAAAGTCTCTGGATAGTGGGTGGGAGGGAGGAACATTAGGGTACACCAAACTCAAAGTTGAAAACAGCCAGTGCTTTCATCCTAAATACAAGAGCTTGATGACCCTAGAACGGGGAAACATCACTGAAACTCAAGAGAACCTCACTGCCTTAGCTATTTGAGTATAAGGACAGCCCATTTCCCTGAAACTCAAGAAAATGACCTCTTTATACAAGACTCATTAGGAAGAGTGGGGGCAAAGTTCCAAGACTTCATCTGTTCCAAGTCCCAACCCTCTCAAGCCCCTTCCTACTCTCACAGGACAGATCATAACCACAACCATAACCACAAGGACTCATTAACATGAGTCCTTAAACTCATGTTCTGAGGGTTGGATTCAAATATTACTCAGATAAGCAAGGTTTGGAGTTAAGGAGAACTTACAAACATAGCAAAGAATCCAAATTGAAAGAAAACTTACCCTGGAAAGAGAAGAAATGTTTAGATATTGTATTCTTCACACTCATGAGAAAGTGAAGAAGAAAATGAAATAACAAAATAACCCAATAAGGTCCAAAAGGAATTTGCCAAGAAAAAGAATGGAGGACTAAGCAACACAATTCCAGAACAAAGAGATGTTTTAAAAATTAAAAGGCAAGGAATGAACATGTGGAAAACCATGTCAAAGATATATTCAGTGATGGAGAGAAACATTTCTTAAATGATTAGTTCAATTTGCATATCAAAGGGATTCGGGGAAAAAATAGAAAATAACACCAAGAAGAATACTGGTGGGATGCTGAAGACAGAGAAAAGTTCTTCCTGGCCTCCTGCACAAGGGGTCAAACCACTTACATAAGGAAAAGGAATCAGGCTGCCTTCAGCCTTCTTTACAGTAACATTCATCTGAAAACAGTGAAGCAACATCTAAATGTCTTGAGTGATAAGGGATTTTTCACTGAAAAATTCTATACCCAAGTGTCATCGGGCAACAGATAAACACAAGAAACACACAGGCAATAGATAGCCTCAGACAGGCAAAGATTCTGGAGATAAAACATTTCTAGAAAATATACTTGATGATATAAGTACTCAACCAGGAATTGAAATGAAGTGAAAGTCGCTCAGTCATGTCCGACTCTTTGTGACCCCATGGACTATCGAGTCCATGGGATTCACCAGGCCAGAATACTGGAGTGGGTAGACTTTCCCTTCTCTAGGGGATCTTCCCAACCCAGGGATCGAACCCAGGTCTCCTGCATTGCAGGAGGATTCTTTACCAGCTGAATGACAAGAGAAGCCCATTGAAATGAAAAGCTGCAGTATCTGAGTCACGGAGAAGGCCTATTTTCAACTTTACTAGCCACTGCCAATGCTCTTCATGAGCATCCCAAGTGGTACTAGTAGTAAAGAATCTGTCTGCCAAAGCAGGAGACTCAGGAGACACAGGTTCGATCCCTGGGTCAGGAAGATCCCCTGGAAAAGGGAATAGCAACCCACTCCAGTATTCTCATCTGTAGAATCCCATGGATCAAGGAGCCTGGTGGACTACAGTCCATGGGGTCACAAAGAGTCAGACAGGACTGAGCCACTGATTACACACAGTGCTTTTGAAAATGATCCTCTGGAGTTACAACATATCTATCAAGCATACACAGTATCAAATTTCCCACCTACTTGCCAACACTTAGTATGGTCAGATTTTAAACCTTCCAACCTGATGTGCATTATTTTATTTTGTATTTTTCTGATGTGAAGTTCTAGAATGCTTTGCAAATGGCTATACCAAATTTCACTCCTAGTAGAAGTATATTAGCATTGATCTTGACCCACATGGTATCTTGACCACAAGCCTTGACTAGTCTTGAAATGTCAGGAAATACGATGGTAACCAGTTGGCCTGATGTAGGCTGCAAATTTCATATAAACTCTTTTAACCATGTAAATACTTGTAGACCCTCTCTATAAATATATGAATATTGCCCTCACTTTAAACACAGAGTGGATATGATGGTACATATCATGACCTCCTTTTTTTAACATTTCAAATTTACTTATTTTTTAATTGAAGGATAATTGTTTTACAGAATTGTATTGGTTTCTCCCTAACATCAACATGAATCAGCCATAGATGACCTCCTTTTTAAATTCAACAGTACATAGTAGAGGGTTCCAGTCTCCCTTCCCTCTACCCCTCACCAGCAACAAATTCTATAAAGAAATTGTGTAGGAAAAATATCCCTTTCTTCCTGTATCACATGATTCAACTAAGACTCTGTAAGTTTTAATAGAGTATAAAGTTGAAAATCCTAAACAATATATGGACTTTCTTACTGTGAATCTAGTGGACCATACAATGGGTCTTCCTTTTCCTACGCTATGTCCCTGGGAAGATAAACTGTACATGAAAATTTGCTGTGGTTACACACACACACACACGAATATTTATAAATAAACTATTGACTCCGTGAGATTGCTTAATTTCAAGTTAGTCACGGAATTATAAAATGTAGTCTTCCTAGATGCTTAGGCAATATTTTATTGAGTGAATCCCTCTGAGATAAGTCAAACTGCACCCTAGACAGATTATATTCTAGTCACTCTCCAGTTTTGTTTTTTTAAAACTGTATAGAGTCAACCATTGTTTCCCTATTTCATCACTGTGACTTGGGTTTGTCTGCATTTCTGTCAAAAACACATTTTCTTCTAATGAGGATATTCATGAAAACGTAGCAAGAGACTCTAGGAAGGAAGCATCTAATATTGTGCCTGACACATAATAGGTGTTGGACAGTAGTCATTGAATATGCAAAAATAAAGTAGTGTTCTGATTTAATTTTATATTACATTTATCCCTGTATGCCATATTATATTTGAATTGTCATTTTAAATGGTGAAGTGTAGGTCATTTGTATCATATACAAAAGATAATCTCCATTACTGGGTCTTCTTTTTTTTTATTTTATTTGAAATGAAATAGTTTTTATTCTTCAGCAACTACCAAGATGACCCCCAGAGGTTTCCAAGAGGACAGTAATAATCCCCCCTGCAGCTTAACTTCATGAAGGAGAAAGTGAAAGTGTTATTCACTCGGTCGTGTCAGACTCTTTGCGATCTCATGGACTATAGCTGCCAGATTTCCCAGGCAAGAATCCTGGAGTGGGTTGCCATTTCCTTCTCCAGGGGATCTTCCCCTACCAGTGACTGAACCCGTCTCCTGCATTGCAGGCAGATTCTTTACCATCTGAGCCACCAGGGAAGCCTCATGAAGGAGGGTGAAATAAAATCTATCATCTTAACATCAGGCTACTAGGTCTTCTTAAAGTTGTCCCATTTTTTCTAAATCTGTCCTATGAAGGTTATATGGGTCAATGCCTACGAAATGCAATTTTACACGTTATATAAAGAAATAGAACACAGTGTTTTGTTGTTGTAGTTTGTGCCCTTCCCTGAACAGCTGCACCACGTTTCTCCCTTACACTAATCTTTCAGGATCATGTCTTTCTCCTTGATCACAGAACAAACTGACATGCACCTAACTCATATCCAGAAGCCATTTCCACTTGAATTAGAAAGGAGTAAGTGTTACTGGTGTTCAGTCGCAGAGTTGTGTCCGACTCTTTGCCACCCCATGGACTGCAGCATGATAGATTGATAGATAGAGGACGGGTGGGTAGGCAGAAGGATGGATGGTCAGATGGGGAGAGAAGGGAGTGCACGTGCTTTTGGAAGAATGCTGGGTGCTGACGGGTAAATGCAGGAGTTAAATCATCATTTGCAGTTGTTGAAAATTGTTTCAAGCAAGAGTCATCAATGACTATGAAATCTAGGGGGAAATTTCAATGATGAAGAAGATATTAGCATGGCCTTAAAGTGTTTTCCCACAGGTTTCTTACCACAGGAGAGAAAATAACTATCCAATGGGGAAAAAATTGAATAGCACCTAGACCAGGTGACCAAAATTAACATCATTAGTGAGAAGCGAATGGACATTGGGCATCTCCAGATGTGATGACTTGGAAAACACAGTATTGCTTATGTTGTACTTCTGACCAGGGACGCATAACTTGAATCTCACTCTGAAGAAACACTGGGAAACCAAAATGTGGAGCATTCTATTTAAAATAAAAGAAAGGGGGGGCTTTATTCTTTAAAAAAACAAAACAAACCATCATAAACGACAAAGACTGGCTGTGGAAAAGTTCCAGATTAAAAGAGACTAAAGAAACCTGAGTCTTGAACACAATGCCTGATCCTAGGCTGGATCCCGTACTGGAGGGGAACAAATAATATAAAACACGTCTTTGGATCAACTGACAAAACTGAATGGCAGGTTAAAGTATTGTGTCAGTGTTACATTCACCAAAATTGACAACAGAACTATAAACATACAAGATAGTATCTTTATTCTTATGAAATATAAACTGAAGTATTTAGGGATAAAGGACCATTATGTACAGAACTTAGTTTTAAATGGTTCAGAAAAAATATTTTTATTATATGTATACACATACACGCATGTATGTGTGTGCAAATGGGGCAAAATGTTACAAATAGGAGAATCTGGGGAAAATTAAAATTTAGTCATGTAATCTTGAAGTTATTTACAAAGAGAAAGTTGTTAAAAACTGCCTCCCACTCACCTTTCCTTGGCAAGTTACTTGATGATGGAACTCCAACAAAGAAATGGAGTGAAACAATGACAAAGAAGACAAAAAATCCAGGAAACTGGGAAACACCATTGGGAAAGAAAGGGCAGTTCTCAGGATAATGGTGAGAGCAAGGTCGGCAAGTTCACAGGAGACCAAAAAGAACTACTAATTCTATCTGGAGGGGGAGGATGGAGAGATTCTAGAAAGGTATCACCCCATGCCCCAGAATAATACCAACAGATGATCTGACTGTGTTGAAAGGAATTCTACAGTTCTTTACAGAGTTTGGGAAGAAAGTATATTAGTCGCTCAGTCGTGTCCGGCTCTTTGCGACCACATGTACTGTAGCCCGCCAGGCTCCTCTGTCCATGGGATTTTCCAGGCAAGAATACTGGAGTGGGTTGCCATTTCCTTCTCCAAGGGATCTTCCCAACCCAGGAATCGAACCCAGGTCTCCTGCATTGCAGGCAGATTCTTTACTCTCTGAGCCACCAGGGAAGCTATGACAGTAAAATAAAAACCAAAAGCAAGAAAGAACAATTATTAACTCTAGGGGGAAATAACTTTGTACAAAAAAAGGAATATTTTGTGAGCAATATTTACACTGAAATAATACATGTAAACACAGAATGTTCATCTATCCAAATATTGTGAGAAAATTATACTGAGAAAAATGAAAAAAAAAAAAAAAAGGAATGAAGGAAAGGGATGGACATGGGTGGGTGAGGATGTAAGATGCTAAATTCACAGCCTCCATAGTTGCAAGTGAGATAATGCCCAAGTTGACTGATAAAGAAAAAGCAGTATAAGCAAATCATTTTGAAATACAGGGGGAAATATTGGAAGTAACAGAGAAATAGCAGAAGAAAGAGGTGAAAGATTGAGAAGTTCTAAGGAGGAGAACTCAGAGATGGTGGTGTGAGGAAGTGAACTGTACTTTGGGGAGGGGATGGGTTGTTTGTTTGCGGTAAGCTTTGTAATGCTATTTGATTTATATACTTGCATTGTTGAGACAAAAAAAATCTTTTAACTCCAGATTTCTGCTCAGTATGATTACAAATTTATTTTGCATTTCCCTTTTTTTTTTTTTTTTTGCATTTCCCTTTTTGATAGTACTAGGATATAGATAAAGCCAAGAGGAGCTGCCAGTTAAAAACTTTTGATTGTTATACTGATGATAAAACTTATATTCTCATGTTAATTGTTTAAAACTATTAGTGTGGGGTCAAGATCACATTCAAAAAGGTCAGTTTTCATTCCAATCACAAAGAAAGGCAATGCCAAAGAATGTTGAAACTACTTACTGCACAATTGTACTCATCTCACACGCTAGCAAAGTAATGCTCAAAATTCTCCAAGAGAGGCTTTAACAGTACATGAACCGAGAACTTCCAGATGTTCAAGCCGGATTTAGAAAAGGCAGAGACACCAGAGATCAAATTGCCAAAATCTGCCAGATCATAGAAAAAGCAAGAGAATTCCAGAAAAACATGTACTTCTGCTTTATTGACTATGCTAAAGCCTTTGGCTGTGTGGATCACAACAGGTCAAGAAGCAACAGTTAACCAAACATGGAACAACAGACTGGTTCCAAATTGGGAAAGGAGTATGTCAAGGCTGTATGTATATTGTCACCCTGTTTATTTAACTTAAATGCAGAGTACATCATGTGAAACGCCAGACTGGATGAAGCACAAGCTGGAATCAAGATTGCTGGGAGAAATATCAATGACCTCAGATAGGCAGATGACGCCACCTTTATGGCAGAAAGTGAAGAGGAACTAAAGAGCCTCTTGATGAAGGTGAGAGAGGACAGTGAAGAAAATGGCTTAAAACTCAACATTCAGAAAACTAAGATCATGGCATCTGATATCATCACGTCATGGCAAATAGATAGGGAAACAATGGAAACAGTGAGAGACTTTTTATTTTGGGGGGCTCCAAAATCCTTGCAGATGGTGACTACAGCCATGAAATTTAAAAATGCTTGCTCCTTGGAAGAAAAGCTATGACAAACCTAGACAGTATATTTACAAAGCAGAGACATTACTTTGCTGACAAAGGTCCGTCTAGCCAAAGCTGTGGTTTTTCCAGTGGTCATGTATGGGTGTGAGAGTTGGACCATGGAGTAGGCTGGGCACTGAAGAATTGATGCTTTTGAACTGTGGTGTTGGAGAAGACTCTTGAGAGTCTCTTGGATTCCAAGGAGATCAAACCAGTCAATCCTAAAGGAAAACAATCCTGAATATTCATTGGAAGGACTGATGCTGAAGCTGAAGCTCCAATACTTTGGCCACCTGATGCGAAGAGCTGACTCATTGGAAAAGATGCTGAAGCTGGGAAAGGCTGAAGGCAGGAGGAAAAGGGGACCACAGAGGACGAGATGGTTGGATGGCATCACTGACTCAATGGACTTGAGTTTAAGCAAACACTGGGAGATGGTGAAGGACAAGGAAGCCTACCTCGTGTGCTGCAGTCTATGGAGTTGCAGAGTCAGACATAACTGAGCAACGTGATAACAACAATTAATGTGGGGTGAGGTGTGTGTGTATGTGTATGTGTGTTGGTTTTAGGAAAAGAAAAGTTTTGGGTTTTAAATAAATCAAGTATTTGCGGCAAAACTGAAGAAGGAACTTCTAATCATCCATGTTGTTTTTGTTGTTGGTTAGTGGCTAAGTCGTGTCTGACTCTTTTGTAACACCATGGACCGTAACCCACCAGGCTCCTCTGTCCACGGGATTCCCTAGGCAAGAATACTGGAGTGGGTTGCCAAACCCTTCTCCAGGGGATCTTCTCGACCCAGGGATTGAACCCGCATCTTCTGCGTTTACCACTGAACCACCTATGCTTGTGCTCAAGAGAGCAATTAGCACCCAAGTGGAGTTTGATACCTAAGAGTAAGAAAAAGAAGTACAGAGAGAGGGGTTCAGATCAAGAGAAAGTTGTTGTCTTTAATTTTGGATAAAGAACAGGATGGAAAGGTGGAAACATAGGAAAGATGTTTATTTGATTTTTACAGATTAGGTGCTAGACCCCATAATGTGGTACAAGCTGGGAAATTATTTCACCTGCAGGACAGGTGTAACAGAGCAGGGCACAAGAGGAGTTTCTACATGTTCTATGGGTTTCAAGCTGATATTTCCCTAGGGAAGTGGGGACGCCGAGGAGAAGAGTGTGGGTGGTACAAAATCACTCACTCTGGTTGGTGGAAATTTCACGGCTAGGCAGAAATAAGCTGAATTTTCTTTGGCAAAAAGACATGTGTAAGAACACCAGTGATTTCTTAATCCAATTTTGCAAGTACAAACAATGACTGTGTATTATAAAAAGGGCTATTCAGATTTAGATTTCTTCATAGTTCCAATAAGGCAAAGATCAAATTTTTAATGCAAAAAAAAAAAAAAAAGAAAAGACAGGCAAGCAAGCAGGCAAGGAGTGAGAATGTTCTAAAAACTTGAGAGGCATTTTAACTGCTTTACAGTTTGTATTAACAGCAAGTGGACGCCAACATGCAAAGCTGAGTTAAAATGTTATGGTTATGGGGTTTTTTCCTCTCTCGTGTCAATCTGAAATAAAACAAAGCATATGCTTTATCAAAGGCTGATGATGTCAATGTTACTGATTGGAAGTGCTTCTTGGTTATAATGCCAAATAGCCCGTCAAAGTGAAAGTTTTCAGGTCCATGATCTGGATGTTTCCAAACATCTAGACACTCAGTACCATGCAGACAAAACATAACAAGTGACATAACACCAAACACAGACATTTCACAGAAACTTGCAGGTTGTGTCCTGGTACTTGGGTGGTATGACTGGGTGTGCATTGCTCTTGATCTCAGGGCTGAGGAAATGGGCTGTGCAGAGCTCATGACTTTATTTAAATCTGTCTTAAGTTAGCTTGGCTTTTTGCTGAAATGAGTTATGATTGCAACTCTTATAATCATATGCACAAGTTTGACTGTGTGGTTTAGCACATCAAAAAAAAAAAAAAGATTTGTACCCTGGGGTTTCTAAACCTGGGTCAGGATGGGTTGGTTATGTTTATTTTAGTGATCAGTTTGGTCTCAAGCGGACAACCTGGTGGCTGAGTTTTTAAACATAACAGAAACCAGGTGTGACCTAGTTGTCTTTTTGGGGGTTGAACTGAAGTCAGAGCAAGAATGAGTATCCTCTCAGACCACAGTATTTCCCCAGGAGATTCGAGAATGAGGAGCACCCAGTTCCTGGAGGAACATTTTCCTAAACTCACCTACTACTCCAAATTTGAAACTTAAGAGAGAGGAGAGAATTTAAATAAATGAGTGAAAAAGAAAGAAATGCTTCCTTTTATCAGTAACTCCTAAAGCTTTTAATATATATGAGTACATACATAGATATGGATCTAGAGCCAACAACAAAAAACTACCTCTCATAGTTCTAACATCTAAGTGAAAAGAAGTCCCTAACCAAATCCTCCTATGTGATAAAGAAGTAATGGAGATGGAAACAAACCAAAGCACTGCCTGGTTTTCTGAGTTTCTGAGGTCTTTAGTGAGAGGGAACATTCTTCTTGGCTCTGGACCACAGTGTTTCACGTGTGACCCTGTGGGAAGCTTACCATTCTTCCATAACAATACAGGATTCTCCTTCCAGAACTACCTGTGGTTTGGTGCCCATCAAATAATGAAATTGCAACACGTGGGAGCAGGAAAGGACACCTCAGAGGGAATTCAGCTGAACTCGTTTGCCTTCTCCATCAAGGACTATCAGTCCCTTAGTCACGTCCGACTCTTTGCGACCCCGTGGACTGTAGCCCGCCAGGCTCCTCTGTCCATGGGATTCTCCAGGCAAGAATATTGGAGTGAGTTGCCATTTCCTTCTCTAGGGGATCTTCCTGACCCAGGGACTGAACCCAGGCCTCCTGCATTGCAGGCGGATTCTTTACTGTCTGAGCCACCTGGGAAGCCCTCCTCAGGAAGGAAGGAAGATGTTAAGTCCCTGATCCTGGGTCCTGGAGCTAATTCGAGGCAGGGCCCAGGCGTCACGTCCCCCAGCGCTGCGCTCTCTGCTGTGGTTCTCCCGTCCTGCGTGAGAGGGGCGTGCATCACCCTCGTTCCCGCTTGTCTCTCAATACTTTTCTGTCCCCCAGACATGCTCTTGGCTTGCCTCTGATCTTTTCCTGGTTCTCATAAAGTAATCCTGTAGCTTCTAACCTTAAAGTGTTGAATCTTTGCTGAGATAAACAACTTACTGAAAACATCGTGGCAAAATAGTACAATGAAAAGAACATTAAATTTGGATAGAGGGGACTCTCCTTGTGGTCCAGTAGCTAAGAATGTGTCTTGCAGTGCAGGGGGCATGGGTTTGATCCCTGGTCAGGGAACTAAGATCCCACATGCCTCAGAGCAACTACACCTGAGCACGACGACGACTAAGCCCACACACCACGACTAGGGAGTTCATGTGCTACAAGGAAACAGTGCCATGCAAAGAAGATCCTGCGTGCAGCAGCTAAGACCCAACACAGCCAAATTCATAACCAGATGAACATTTTTAAAAACTGGATGACTAGGTTGTTGTCATCCTGAGTGTGTCTTTAATTTTCTGTAGCTGAGGGCAAGTCGCTCTGTCTGCCTTTCTCTTGCAGGGTTTTCTGATCTATAAAATTAAATATTTTTCCTACTTCTATAATTTTGTATGGTTGCTTTGCTTTTTAATAAATTTAACTGTGAAAACAAACAAACAAAAAGCCAGTTCTTTTTAATCTTCACAATGCCTTATTCACTGGAACCAGTCTATATTCTTCATTTTGTGTCATGGTCTCAGCTTCCCTTTCCATCCAGAAAAATGGGAATTATCTCGACATAGTTCTCTTTATACTCTGCTTACCACAGCACCATACACACTCAATAGCTTAATAAGTATTTTTCAATGTGATGATGACGACAATTATAAAATATAGTGCAAACGTTGACATTCTAATGCCTGACATCTGAAAATCTTTTTGTTTTACCCCTCCTTTTAAAACACTGGTTTCAGCAAAAGAAAATTAATTAAATTGCTCTAGGGTTCCACCCCTGCATGCTAAGTCACTTTGGTCTGTCCAACTCTATGGACTATAGCCTGCCAGGCTCCTCTGTCCAAGAGAATACTGGAGTGGGTTGCCTTCCTCCAGGGATCTTCCGGATCCAGGGATCAAATTTGCATCGCCGAGGCTCCTGCATTGCAGGCAGATTCTTTACCACTGAGCCACCAGGAAAGCCCAGGGTCTCATCCCAAGCCAAACTTAACAACATTTGAGGGATCCTAGAAGAAGGAAGGACAGGGAAGCCTGGCGTGCTGCAGTCTACAGGGTTGCAAAGAGTCAGACACGACTTACTGACTGAACAGTAACAGCAAGAAGAGACACCTTTCTTTCCTGGCCCCTAATAACCAGGTTTTGCTTAATTTGTTAAAAAAAAATATTGGAATTCAAGTGGGATAAAGAAATATTTGAAATAGAGGCAAACTAAGATTTTAGCCCTTGGGAAGGCTATGGTATTTCTTTCTTTTTTTAAAATGTGTTTAAAAGAAAAATAAACACCTTTTCGGGAGATGAAAGGAGGTAACCGGTTTATAAATAAGACTTATTTAGGTTTCTGGATTTTCTTTAGGATTTGCCATAACATGTTCCCTGGAAAAGGAATTCTATGCCATTGGAAAGGGTGCAGTATGCCTCAAGTCTAAAATAAAAGTTGAATAGTCAAAGGTAACTGCCCAATAGTAAATATGAGTCATCATCCCAAATGATAAGCAAAGGAAAAAACTAAATGAGAGCAGAAAAAGGCAGAATTACTGGAAGCTTTATTGGATTACCCACAAATAGCACAACCCCTCTCCACAGAGAGGGCTTCCCTGGTGGGTCAGATGGTAAAGAACCTGCCTGCAATGCAGACGACCTGAGTCCAGTCCCTGGGTCGGGAAGGAAATGGCAACCCGCTCCAGTATTCTTGCCTGGAGAATCCCAGGGAGAGAGGAGCCTGGTGGGCTGCAGTTCATGGGGTCACAAAGAGTCGGACAGGATTTAGTGACGAACACTTTCACTTCGCTTCTCCTTATAGAACAGGATTGCTTTTTGAAGATATTCTAACTACTAGGCACCATGCTAGCTAGATGGTGGTGTGGCTTCACTGGTTTATTGGCGATTACAAATTTTTCTTTCTCGATGGCACTCTGTGTCAGAGAGATGGTTTGTTTCTACTTACCTTCCTGTGAAAATGAATGCTCATTTTGAACTTTCTCCTGCTTGATCCTGGTGCTAGGAACATGGGGGTGGCTTTAAATATGCTAGGGGAGACAGTCTTGCTTTATTTGGCAAGACACTTCAAGAGAAATAAAAGGAAAAATGGGAGGAGGGGACTCTTAAGCCAAATGCAACCAAAAATAGTGAACATTATCTGATCTTTCCTTCTTACAACTCACAGTGAGTGAGAACAGAAAGGCCATTCATTTAGGATGAATCCTGACAGGCAGATATTTGGATGTCTCACTAGAGAATAAAAGATGAGCTATCATTCAAAAAACATATAGGGAGGGACTTCCCTGGTGGTCCAGTGGTTAAGACTCTATGCTTCCACTGCAAGGGGCATGGGGTTTGATCTCTGGTCAGGGAACTAAGATCCTGCATGCTGTGCAGTGTGGCAAAAGTAGAAAAAGTGACATACAAGGAGCCACAAATCTTCATATTACTGCATTCACAGTGACTAGGGAATCTCCTTGTCAGTCATAATGCCAGCCATATATTGACCACAGGGCCTGACCTTCTTCTGGTATTTAGAAGGATATATGTGACATTCATTGAAATGCTTTTCAGAGAAGAATTTCTTTTCAAGGGTGCACCTCCAGAACCCACGTGTACTCCATCATAATAGAAACACAGAGTTCAAAAAAATCCTTTCTGCCAAGTTGGCCTTTAGTGAAATAAGGAGACGATAATTCCATAATATCTGTAACCATTTCTTTTCCACCTTAGGAATTTTTTTTAAAATCATATATCCCTGCTCGCTAGCTTCTCCAACAGAACCAACAAGAAATTTTAAAAGGTGGTGCTCAAACAAGAATTTGTATCTTATGCAACAGCAGCGAGCAGGTTTGCAAGAAAAGTCTATGAGGAAGAGGCTGAAATTTTATTTACCAGGAATTTAAGAATTATATTTTAACTGCTTCAAAGTCTCCCAGTGAGGATTCTTCAGAATTGACCACGTGAACAAACAGGAATTTTGAGACAGCCAAGTCAGTAAACACCCTAAAATCATGTTCCCAAAGGCCTGTCTCTCATAGCTAAAGTGCCACCATTAAAGACATAGACATTTGAATTGTAACCTAAAACAGAGCAAATATTCCCTGAAAGATCATCACATATTAATGCACTAGTATCTCTCCCTGCTTCAGACATCACAGCCTTGTCATGGTGAAGGGGCTCACGTCAGCTCAATGAAGCTATGAGCCATGTTGTGCAGGGCCACTCAAGATGGATGATCAGAGTAAAGAGTTTTGACAAAACGTGCTCCACTGGATAGGCTTCCCTGATAGCTCAGTTGGTCAAGAATCCACCTGCAAGGCAGGGGACCCTGCTTCAAATCCTGGGTTGGGAAGATCCGCTGGAGACTGGAAAGGAATGGCAAACTACTAGAGTAATCTTGCTGTGAGAATCTCATGAATAGTATGAAAAAGCAAAAAGATATGACCCCAGAAGATGAGCCCCCCGCCCCCAGGTCAGAAGGTGTCCAGTAAGGTACTGGGGAAGCGCAGAATAGCTCTAGAAAGAATGAAGCGGCTGAGCCAAAGCTGAAACTGACACTCAGTGGTCGATGTGTCTGGTGGTGAAAGTATCCCTCCATGCTGCCAAAGTGTGACTTTTATGGTCTGATTCTATTTCTAGCATGATCACTGCCTAAGAGCAAATTCGGAGAGCTTGTACAGGTGATGGGGACCCTAGTGGGGAGTAAGATGTGGGGTGGGGTAGAGATGGAGGGAAGGAGATGGTGCATGGGCCGTGGAGAAAAAGGTATGCAAAACAGGGGGGGACTGACTCAGGAACCTCTGGTTGACCACAGTGAGAGCATCTTGTCTGCCTGGGAACTGCATGGGCCCCTGAGCAACCAAAGGAAGGAGAGGAAGGAGGGGAAGGGAATCCTGAAATGAATTTTATCTTCACAGTTTGGTTTAGTTCTGACTCTTGGCCAACTTGACAGACAGGATGACAAAGATTTTAAGTTTGGGGACTTAGTCAGCTCTGGGGAGGCGAGGACTGCAGAATGGAGGCATGTTTGGGCCTGCCATGGTGTGTGTGTGTGTGTGTGTGTGTGTGTGTAGAAGTTGGGATCAGGAGTTTGCCAGCAGAGCAGGCATTGCTGGTATGAACAGCAGAGTGATCTTGTTAGCACAGTTAAGCAGAACTAAGAATCAGTAGAGAGGTTGGCTTTGTGGGCTAGGGGGTGGGTGGTGAGGAGCTCTGTGGCTGGGAAATGCTGTGTTGATCTTTGCTTTTATTTTTTTTTGCATTGCACCCTCTTTGTCTTTTTCTCTCTCATCATTTCGTGTTTGTCTCATCTTTCCTTTTTATTTGCTCTTTCTCCTCTTAAATGTGGTTAAAAAAAAAAAAATCATACGACACAAAATTTACCCTCTTAACCACTTCTAAGTGTCCGGTTCACTAGCATTATGTATATTGACAATGATGTGCAACCAACTTCCAGAACATCTTCATCTGGCAGAACTGAAACTGCGACCGTTAAAGAACAAGTCCCTACGCCTCCTCCCCTCAGTCCCTGGCAACCACCATGCTACCTTCTTTTTCTGTGAATCTGACGACTCTAGGGACCTCAAATAAGTGGACTCTTAGAGATTTCGTTGCTTTGAGACGAGTTTACTTCACTTCACTTAGTGTCCACGTTGCGGCATGTGTCAGGACCACCCCCCTCCTTTGGGATGGACAATGTTTCGTCGTGTGTATGGACCACATCTGGTCTCTCCATTCATTCACCAGTCGATGGGTGCTTTCCATTTCCAGCAGTTCCTTTGCCTCTTTCTTAATGGTACACATCAGGAAACTGAAGTATATTTTACATTATTTATTTATTTATTTATTTTATTTTATTTTTTACATTATTTATTTACTAAATAAATCAACAGGAGAAAGGCAGGAAGCATAACATATGGAAATCAGGTAAGTGTCCAGCTCACTGTATGATCGTGGAGAAGTTAATATCGCTGAGTCTTCTATACATCCGTAAACTGAGGGACTTGGTCTAGATGAATGTCCTCCTAAGGTGCGCAATTTCTTATTCTCTCTCCTTATGTTTAAAGTGGGAGGGTTAAATTATTATCTTAAATCAAGTAGATAGTTCCTCACTTGTATGAGACTGTTTTGGATTTTTTTTTCCCCTTAAACAATATCTTAAGAAAAAAGCCTCCACTTCTGAACTCTTTTATGACTCTCTATATATTTTCCAGTTGTGCTGCCTTTGGCATGTAATGAGTTTCCTACAGATAAATGCTAATATTGTCTCTTTTAAACCTTAGCCTCGATCAAGGCTTTTAACACACAAATATCCATTGAGCTATTATATATGTCCAGAATTCTGTCAGTCACCATGGAGGCTTAAAAAGAGCGAGAGAGGGAGCAGTGTAAGACGGTGGTACTGCTCTTAAGAAGCTCAAAACCTAGTGAACGGCATCCCAGCTTTGTTGTTGTTATTCAGTCGCTAAGTCGCGTCTAACTTTTTGCAACACCATAGACTGTAGCACACCAGGCTCCTCTGTCCTCCACTAGCTTCCAGAGTTTGCTCAAATTCATGTCCATTGAGTTGGGTGATGCTATCTAACTTAACTCATCCTCTGCCGCCTCCTTCTCCTTATCCCAGGTTTGGGGAAGTATTAATTATTCACGATTTCCTTTCAACTTATCCTATGTTATTCTTGGATTTTTATCTTCACTACTGTTTCTAAAGTCGATTGACTCTGTGATATTTCTCTGGGTTTTCTTCCCTGTTCAGAACATGAGATATTTTCTGACCTGGTGGATATTAATACAAATCCAGTCTTTCATAAGCTACAGTCATTGCATGCATGGCGTGTTATGGAGCATTCTGTATTTCACCCATGAAGGCATGTCATGAAGAAGAATTGGAAACAAAATTTTTAAATTATTCATAAAAAGTGTTGAGTTTATGGAAAGACAAAGGATTATGAGCACACCATCAAAGTCGAATAAATATTGACAGATTTTAGTGAAGGACCCTGGAACTAGGGAGAATCCAACAGGACATGAAAATGGACTTTGGACCAATTGAATAAGCCAAACAACATTTAAGAACTGTGCTACTCTGAAGAATTAGTATGGGCTTATTGAACTCATTAAGTCTCGAGGAGAGGCAGAGGCTTAAGCATAGTGTTGAATAAGAATTTGATTGATGAAGACAACAGACTTAAAGGAAAACATGCAAATAAAAGACCCGCCCTTCCATGTGATTTGGCAGCTGCTGTTACACGTGGCTGCTTCCACTCCAAGTGGTGCCTCTAGAGATGAGGCGCCCCCGTTGAAACTGCTGTTGCTACAGGCTGAATTGGGTGTCATCCCCCAGTTCATATGTTGAAGTTTGAACCCGCAGCACTTCAGATTGTGCCCACATTTGATGACAGCATCTCTACAGACCTGATTAAGTTAAAATGAGGTCATTAGGCTGGGCCCTTATCCAGTATCACAGATGTTCTTATAAAGAAGTATAAATCTGCGGACTTCCCTGGTGGCCCAGTGCTTAAGAATCTGCCATGTAATGAATGGGACGCAGGTTTGATCTCTGGTCGTGGAACTAAGATCCCACATGTGTGGAGCAACTAAGCCCATCTGCTGCAACTAGGGAGTCCCTACACCGCAACGAAGTACCCCAGGTGATGCAACGAAGATCCCACGTGCTGCAACTAAATTTTTATTTGCAAACAAGTAAATGATAAACACATAAATACTCTTTAGAAGAAGGGTAAATTTGGACACAGATGTGTACAAGAGGGAAGACTCAGGGAGAAGTCAGCCACTTACACGCCAACGAGAGAGGCCTGGAACAGATGTTTCCATCATGGTCAGCCCTCACGGGGAACCAGCCCTGAGGCCATCTTCATCTCGGACTTCCAGCCTCTAACTGCGAGACGATAAATGTCTGTTGTTTAAGCCGCCCGTCCTGTGGTGTAGTCACGGCGCCCTGATCTGACTGACACGGCTGTGACATGCATCTTTATTTCGTTTATTTAACAAACACCTCCAGAGCTTACTATATGTGCCAGGCATGCTGTGAGCAACTTTACGAACATTAATTTAATCCTCATAACGGCTCCATGAGGTAGGGACTACTCTGGTCCCCCATTTGCAGATGGGGGAACCACAGCACACAGAAATGAAGCAACTTGCTCAGAGTCTCCTGCTTGGTAAGGAATGGAGTGAGGCTGTGAACCTGGGCAGCCTGACTCAGGTCCACATGCTGAAACCCCTATTCTATACTGTCTCTCTGCCTTTGTCTCCTGAGATTTAAGCAGGGGTTCCAACATACAGGTTAAGACCTGTCTCCACAGAGTGTATTTTGTGTGTGTGTGTGTGTGTGTGTGTGTGTTTAAACATAACACCATCCCCTCACTCGTTGCCAAGTAGATAGAAATCACATTTCATAATGTCTTTCTAGATTTTTAAGCTCTCACATCAAGGAAAATAATTCAGGATTCCTGAAAAAATATTTGCTGACCCTTCATGATAGGCAGACCATCAGACTCCCCAGGCTTCGAATGAACAATTCTTATTTCTTACCGGGCCACATTCCACGGAGGTATGAGAGGAGCGATGTTGTCTTCTCGGCTGGCCTGCAGATAACTTCTCCCAGCTATGAGGAATGTTGGTGTGTAGCACGAAGGAGCGGGCTCTGCCGCTGCAGCCTGGCGTGGAGGCAGACCAAGGCTCTGGGCTGTTAGCGGACCACCGCCCAACATGTGCACGGGTGCTTGACATCAACGTGCGAAAAAGTCTTTCTACAGAATCAACCAGAGGAGCCAAATATTACTAAAAAGGTTTCTCATGTTTAACAATTAAATTACAAACATTTTCAGAACAATGAGAAACTGGGGGGGCGGGGGGTGGGGGCGGAAATCAGTGTAGGAGAGAGGGAACCCTTTATCCCTGGCCAGAAAACACAAGGGTTTTGAAGTTTGGTGTTGTCCCGGTGGCATTTTCCATGAGGAGAGTGTGAGAGCTGGACTGCAGTGCGGCAGGGAGAGTTAATTCCTTTCTAATCATTAAATGGAAGGAAAGTACACATGTCCGACCTGCCCAACACGCACTGGGCCGCACACTTTCCCACACCCTACCCTTGAGAGTTTCAGGTTGAAAGACTTTGTTTGCAGTCCTTCATTGCTCAGAGTCTTGAGTGGAGGAGCCAGAAACACACCTCTTTACTCCTTCCCATTTCAGCTGACTCACCTGTGGCTTTTATGGAGCTGATCGTGAGAGGCCAAGACAGGGCAGTGGAGGTCAAGGTGGTGCCAGCAGAAAGTCTGGACTTTAATGAATCAACATACTTTGTGATTGAAAAGATAGAGCGACGGAAGGATTTCTTATACTGTGTGCATTTGGTGCTTTTATGGAACCCAAGTTATGCAGGGAACACCTCGGCAGAAGGAGGGCAACAGAGCTTTTTCCAATTATGAGCGATGAAACGAGCCAAAATACACTCAGTAAGAAGGGGGCTCTTCCCCACCATCTCCTCTCACAACCAGTCCAAAGCTCAGCTTCTTTAAAATGATATGTGTGCTTTTCTGTCTTGTTCTAATAGGAAGCACTGATGCTACTTTTTTTTTGGGGGGGGGTCTCCAGATGAGATGGTTGGATGGCATCACCGACTCAATGGACATGGGTTTGGGTGGACTTCGGGAGTTGGTGATGGACAGGGAGGCCTGGCATGCTGTGGTTCATGGGGTCGCAAAGAGTTGGACACGACTGAGTGACTGAACTGAACCGAACTGAGTTATCTCTGGTATTTCCAAACAGGCCCCAGTCCCAGAATTTCCACTACGGAGACATCCTGAGCAAGCTTGTTGGCAAGTCTCTCCTGGCGGTCTGGGAGCCAGGTCCGCCCCAGGTGTTCCACTATTGATGTGCGCTGCGGGGAGCCGGCTTAGAAAACCTGAGAACAAAAGGAGAAAAACATTATGAAATGTGATTGCTACCTGGGCTATGTCAGATAGGAAGGAAACAAGTCTTTTGTAAGGAAGCAGGTCTCAGCCTGAATCTCAGGGCCTCAGTAAAGAACGCCAGGAGATTGGTGGTTAGATGGGGATGGTGGCGGTGATGGCGGTGGCAGTCGTGGTGATGGTGTGGGAGAGTCAAGGATTTCTAAACGGGAACACCTCATGGATGCGCTGCCCTTAGGAACCAGCACCTGCCAAACCTGAGGTAGGGACCTGGTTCATTCTGGCGTGGCCCATTCATTCTGGGCAAATATAAGAAGCAAGATCAGATCCGCCCACATCAGGCTTGTGAGAAAACTCCATGAGAGGGCCAGGCAACTGGGAGATGTTTCTGTAACTGAAACCTTTGTAGTTCTCTCGTATCTTTGGAGATACTGCTAGAGGACGAAATTATAGATAAGGTCAAGACCGGGTTCGGCTTCTTTACTGGATAGTTTAACTCAAATTGAAGGCTTTGGAGAGTTCTAATTCTTCCTGTCATGCTGAAGGCCAAAAAAAAAAAAAAAAAAGTTGCAAGCCACCTCCCACCCAAAACTGAAGTTCTTTATCACTCTTTTAAAGAGATACCGTGACAACAACTCAGCAGGTAGTCTTTATGCTCCTTCAGGTCCTTCTAACTTGAATAACAACATTGCTAGTTTATCATTCTCAGCTAAGTCAGGCAATACCTGCTATGCAGGATTTCTCAGCAAAATGATTTACTGCAAGAAACTATCAATTGCCTGTCTCCCTTGGTGACTCTGGAGAGACTGACAAAGACCAGAGATAGGAAAGGAAAATATTTGTGAAATAAAATTAGAGTCCTTGCTCCTTCCACTTGGTACCACTCTTATCTCTCTAGAGTAATTCTAAGACTCTTATTCAAGTTGAAAGCTCACCCTGCCTTCCATGACGAATATTTATATCATTGAATAATTTATTTGTTACTCGTTTAGCTAACCAATTTATTTCAGGGGCAGACTAAGTGTACGGGGTGTGAACTAATTTGCACGTACTTTTTGATCAGAATAAGAGTCTCATTCTTCCACAAGTGATGCTAAAACTCACACAAAGAAGCACAGTATGTAAGGCGCTTTGTAAAAGGAACTTGCACATTTTCTGATTATTTTAGTACATAGGGTTCAAGTAGAGCTTATAAAGGGCTTCCCTGATGGCTCAGATGGTAAAGAATATGCCTGCAAAAAAAAAAAAAGAATATGCCTGCAATGAAGGAGACCTGGGTTCAATCCCTGGGTGGTGAAGATCCCCTGGAGAAGGAAATGGCAACTCATCACTGCAGTATTCTTGCCTGGGAAATCCCATGGACAGAGGAGCCTGGCGGGCTACAGTCCATGGGGTCACAAAGAGTCGTACACAACTGAGTGACTAAAACTTCTCACTTCTCACTTTCTTTCACAGCTTCCAAAAAAGTCTCATCTCTATCTTAATGTAGTTACCTCTTTAATGAACTTATCTCAAGATACAGTCATATTCTGAGGTGTTGAGGCTTAGGTTTTCAACATATGAATTTTGAGAGGACATCATACAGCTCATAACGCTGACTTTTGTATTAGTCATATCTGCTATGGTCTGAATGCTGTGTCCCTCCAAAATTCATATATTGAAACCTAATCCCCAAGGTCATGGTACTAGGAGGTGGGATCTCTGGGAGGTGATTAAGAGGCTGGAAATCTACTAGAAAGTGGACTAGAGCCCTTTAAAAAGTGGCCAAAGAAAGCTTACTTGCTCCTGCCCACCATGTGAGAACATAGTGAAGAGGTTTTGTCTATAAGCCAGGATGCAGGCCTTCACCAGACACTGAGTCTTCCAATGCCATGATTTGGACTTCCATCCTCTTAACACTGCGAAATAAATTTCTGTTTTTAATAAACCACCCAGTCTTTGGTATTTTAGCAGCCCATACAGATGGGCCACTTGGGGTCCTTGGTTCTTTGAGTCAACAGGCACAGATTTAAAGGGGGGGAGAAAAGTCTCATAAAGTTATTTTTTAAAAAACAAAAAGCCCTAGTATTGGATGAAAGTGCCTAAATATTTTCTCACCCCAACTAATTTGTGTTGGTTAAATTCTGCTGATGGATTGCATAACTGAATTAGGAAGCAGGAATGCCAGAAACCCGCTTGAGGTTGAAAGGGTAATGAAGTTAAAATAACTGTGGTCTCTAAAGTACTGAGTCAAGAAAATGTCCTGGGTTCATGGAGGGAGTTAGAGAGAAAGGAAAAGGAATTCAGCGGTAACTGTGGTGAAGAAGTACAATCTCTGAACTGACAGACGAGGGATCTAACTGCGCGTTCCAGGCCTTGTCGCCTCACCCCGGGGCCTCCACAGAAAGAGGCGCTTGCATTACATGATCTCTGAGGTCCTTCCGTGGCTATTAGTCTGTAAAACAGGGGACATCAGTTTAGAGGATGCCAGGTTTGATCAGTAACACATTTCTGTTTATACATGATTTAAGTAAATAAAAATCTGTACTATATTAGCATACTTAGGATTTTGTCAATGGCTTTTCCAGTCTCTGAATTCCACTTGGTTAAACAGGCTATTTAAATAAAATTAGAAACTTCCAGGTAGAATCAATCCAGGGGTAGGATTGTCAATTATACTTCAATTAAAAAAATTAATGGGTAGGGAGATAATTAGAGCAAACTGTCAAAACAATAGAACAGAGATCCTAAATCAAAGAAAAGAATGAAAGTATATAGTACTTGTCTAAATGTTACCAGCAAGAATATGAGAGCTAGGGAATTTGAAGAAAGCCACAGCAGGAAATGCAAGGAGACAACTCATTGGAAAAGACCCTGATTCTGGGAAAGATTGAGGGCAGGAAGAGAAGGGGACAACAGAGGATAAGATGGTTGGATGGCATCACCGATTCACTGGACATGAGTTTGAGCAAACTTCTGGAGATAGCGAAGGAAAAGGAAGCTTGGCGTGCTGCAGTCCATGAGGTCACAAAAGAGTTAGACATGACTTGGTGTCTGAACAACAAACAGCAACAGTAGGAAAATATGTGTCCATAAATAATCTTTAGTTTTGAATCATCAACTTTGGTTTAAAAAAAGAGTTAAGAAAACATAGAGGATGATCAAAATAAACGTTTGTAACATTGAAGAAATGAAATAACATTAAAAAAAAATCCTTGATACTTCATAGTCTACCAGCAGAGACCTCTTCAATAAAGGTGGTTCTCTGAATAAATGTTAACCTATAATCTAATATATTTGGAAACTTCATTTTTATAACCTCCACTAGTCAGCTTCAAAATCTGCACACAAAGAAGAAATTCTATGGAAAACATGGAAATCAAGCACTGGGAGCAAAACGGGGCAAGAGAGAAGACCTATCCTAAGGCACCGACGTGCCACTGCTGTGAAGGGCACCGGCAGGGCTGAGGTCACTCCCAGCTGTCTTGGTGGAGGTTCCCTGGGACACGGAGCTGGAGGTAGAGATCTGCCTGCAGGAGGGTCGTTGGGGATCCCCTCAGCAGCAAGCCCTGGAAGGCAGTGAGGGAAGCAGGACTGGGTATGAGAAGTCGAGCTGTGAAGAAGCTGCAACGAAGGTTTCCGCCGATCCCGCCAAAAGTTCTGGAGCTGGGGTGGCCTTTCAAAACTGGCTCAAGTCAAAATGAGAAGATTGGGTCTTTGTACAAGCCCATGAACTGGTCACTGGATGTAAACTGCACCTGGGAGAGAGCGTAACCTTGGGTAAAGCAGCTGCCTGGGGCTGAGGGCAATGCCCAGAGAGAAACTCAACTGGAAGCTTTCAACAGCCAGTGCGTCAGCTACTGGGGGATATAGTCCTGACCTGGGGGAAGGAGGACTTGGGGCCTGCACTAAAGGTCACCAAGTCTATGCACCACAGATAACGAACCTGATTCACAGGAGTCTCTGCACGAGAAACCTGGCAGTACATCACCTACGTCCACATTCGATGAGAAATAACACATGCAGAGGAGAATCAAAAACGTCTTGATAACAGGACATTGTGACCACTGACAGTGTACCTGTGAGGTAGGAGCCAAAGAAAAATGACACAAGGGAGGAAAAAAAAAAACCAAAAACAACAACTTAAAGGGCAAGGTGTCCAGAATCAGTTACTGTTGTAGTGAAAACGGATCCTAGTGTCTCACTACGCCTGATGACATCATCCTATCACACAGCCCATCACTCTGATGATCAGATCATCAAGAAAGCGGTATTCCTTACACTTTGTTTATAAAGCCAAAACAGATTTCAGAACAATTTCCTTCCAGAATAGTTGATGGTTTAAAAGCTTGACTGCTTACTCACGGCTGTTCAGACTCCACCCCCTTCTCTGAAGGATCTGAAGCTTACTAGGCGTGACTTCAACAAGAGCTTAGTTAGGTAGATGTTCCCACTGCACGTCTGGGGCAGTGGCTCTGTATCCCATTTCTTTCCTTCCTTAATCAGGTCCCCTAGGGAGTGCACTTGATAAGCACGAGGCCACGTACTGATTCTTTCAGGTCGATTGCAAGTTTGGAGCATGCTCTTTGCCTCATCAGTCATCTTTGCCTTGCTAACGTGGCTTAAGAAAATTTCCTGCCAGCAGGTAGAATTCTGCTCTGGCTCAGCCATTCAGCCAGTCTCTTTCCTGTCATGTAAAGAAGACACAGTAAAAGCAGATTTCGGACCAGCTTTCAGAGGCTGTGTGCCTGCGACCTGGGGGCAGTGAGCAGCTGTTGCGTTTCAACGGTTAAGTGTGAGGAGAAAGTATTCCTGAAAATTAACCTAACTGGAAAGTCAATGAAAGTACTATTTTTTTTTTTTATGAAACGCTGAATCATTCTGATGCATGGAGCCAGGAGTTTATGCAATTTCTCTTTTATCACCGGAAGATCTTTAGTAATTGTGGGCACTCCTCTTATTTCAATAGCTTCAGAGAGGGATTGTTGTTGACACCTTAGATTAAGCCAGTGGATACATGCCACCTTTTTCCATTCATAAAGTCAAAGCACCAGGCATGTGCTAAAAACCTGAAAGTCGTTAAAGAACTGGACTTCAATTTTTTTTAACCTTGATTTTTTAACATTCTTGTAAGATCTTCATATCATGAACACAATCAGCAATCCTTTTTTTTTTTTTTTAAATTTAATTCTTATGGCAGTAGGGAATGGCAACCCACTCCAATATTCTTGCCTGGAAAATCCCATGGACAGAGGAGCCTGGTGGGCTACAGTCGATGGGGTCGCAAAGAATCAGACATGACTGAGCAACTGAGCACGCACATGGTCGTAAGAACTTAACATGAGATCTACCCGTTTAAATTTTTCAGCATACAATACAGCTCTGTTGATTCTAGGTACAAGGCTGTATAGATCTCTAGAACATATTTGTCTTGTTTAGCCCATTGATTAGTAACTCCCCATTTCCCCCACCTCCAGCCTCTGGCAACCACCATTCCACTCTTTGATTCTATGAATTTGACTATTTTAGATTTTTCATGAGTGGAACCATGAGGTATTTGTCTTTCCGCGACTGGCTTACTTCACTTAGCATCACGTCCTCAAGGTCCATCCATGTTGCCTCATATTTCCCTCATTTGGGGGGCTGAATAGTATTTCATTATATGCACATGGCACATCGTCTTTATCCACGTATCCATGGAAGGACGTGTAGGTTGTTTCCGCGTCTTGGTTACTCTGAAGGCTGGTGCAGTAAACATGGATGGAAGTGCTCCTATCTCCTAGTGATCTGAGGTGTCTTCTAATCTTCAGCACCTCAAAATGGATCCATTCTCTGTCTCTCTCCTCCCCTCATTGTCCTTTGTCCTCAGATAAGCCTTTAGGCTTATATAGCATTTCTAGCACACACACTGATTCACAGTGTGAAAAGTGTAACACATTACACCCTGGCAACCGCTTTGCCAACTAACTCAACAAAATTGGAAATAATTTCAAAAGCAGATCTTACACATTCATATCTTATAAAGAAAGATTTTTTTTCTCTTTGAAATCGTATACAAATGTTACTATACTTGACCTCAAGAATATGGTTGGATGACTTAATTCCAGTAACACTGAAGCAAATTGGAGCTTATTATTTGCTCCTCAGTGACTGAAGGCTCATACGGAATATACTCAAGTTTTCCTAATTTTATGTTGAAGGGAATCACAGAAGACGGCTTGTGTCACTGGAGGTAGATTTCTTTTGTTTTGAAGATCAACTAAAGGCTGGTTGTGAAGGGATAATTTCTAGAAATATGCATGGCCTGGGAGAAAGAATGGACCTTAAATTAAACTGGCAATATAACTTAAAGTATTCTTCTTTAAAGTGAAAAGTTAAAGTTTCTCCAAGCTATAGGAGATCTGATTACACAATTGGTGATTTATTTTACTATATTTCACTCATCCCTATTTAACCTTGAGCAGGAACACAGCTATAAGCTATTATTTTTCCATGAGACTGAAACGCAGATTGGAGTTCTGCTTCCAGCCATGATGGAATAACTAGTACCAGACTTGCCCTTCCACTAGACAACTGAAAAACTGAACAAAATTTATGAAACAATTGTTTTCCAGACATTAGACAATAGCATAGAACTGCTATCCTCAGGAGAAGAGAAACAAAAGAGGTAAGTTCTATGCTCACCCCAGCTTTCTGCCACTGCATTTTCTGGACTTCAGTATAGGGAAGGGAACATAAGCAGAACATGTAGGTCTTGCTAAGTGAGGAGACAGAGACTGGGGTTCTGGGAGGCTGAAGATGGTGAAGTGGGAGCCTCACTGAGAAAAAGCTCCAGAAGCCGTGTGAGCCTGAATAGAATGAGGCCGCAAAGCAGGGCTAACAACAATGATGTGTAACAGTTACCAGGGAAAACACGAGCAGCAGGGATCACCGTTCACAGAGGTCACACAAAGGTCACACGATGCCAGGAGACATTCACGTGCGGACCCTCTTAAGCACCTAGATCACTCAGTACGCACCCCCAAACGACCATACCTTAGAAATAAGGCTGCTGGGGCTTCCCTGGTGGCTCAGATGGTAAACAGTCTGCCTGCAGTGCGGGAGACCCGGGTTCGATCCCTGGACCACGAAGAGCCCCTGGAGAAGGAAATGGCAACCCACTCCAGTATTCTTGTCTGGAAAATCCCATGGATTAAGGAGCCTGGTCAGCTACAGTCCATGGGGCCGCAAAGAGTCGGACACGACTGAGCAACTTCTCTTTCTCTAGAAATAAGGCTAAATTAACTATAGATGAAGGTTGTTCCATACATACATAACAAAACTTAAAAAGCAAGCCTTGAAAAGGCCAAATTCATCGCTAGGTATTTTAACTGCCTGCCAAAAGCCCATAATACTCTTTGAAGGAAGACAGCAAAATTCAAACAATCAACACAAAACATCACAATATCCAATATCCAAGAAAAAGTTGTTAGACTTGTGAAGAAACAGGAAATGTGATCCATAGGCATGATTAAAAATTAGTCAGCAAAGACAGTTCTAAAAATGACAGAGATGGTGGAAATATCAGACAAGAACTTTGAAAGCTAACACAAATATTCAAAGGTTTGAATAAAAACATGAACACAATGAAGGATGAAATTAAAGATGTATGAAAGGACTGAATAGGCAGTCTAGAGCTGAAAAATACAATATCTGGAGTCAGACGTGACATGAAAAATACAATATCTGAAATGAAAAATTCCCTGGATGAGATTAATAGTAATTAAGAACATGTGAAGGAAGATCAGAGAACCTGAAGCCATAGATATAAGAAACTATGAAGACTAGGTATAGAAGAAAAAAAGATTTGGAAAAAGATAGACAGAGCCTTTGTGACTTGTGTGACAAAATTAAGTGGTCAAACATGAATGTAATTAAAGTCCAAGAAGGAGAAGAGGTAGGAAAAAAAAAAAAAAGGAGAAATGAAGGCCAAATTTCCCTCAAATTTGGCTTCCCTGGTGGCTCAGATTGTGAAGAATCTGCCAGCAATGCAGGAGACCTGGGTTTGATCCCTGAGTCAGGAAGATCCCTTGGAGAAGGGAATGACAATCCACTCCAGTGTTCATGCCTGGAGAATTCCATGGACAGAGGAGCTTTGAGGGCCACACTCTGTGTTGTCACAAAGAGTCAGAGTCAGACGTGACTGAGTGACTAACACTTTCTCTTTTCCCTCAAATTAAAAACAAAACAAAACCAACCTATGAACCCATGAGTCAAAGACACTCAATGAATTCCAAGCAAAATAAATACAAGGAAAACTACATCAAGGCACTTCATAATCAAATTGCTGAAAACAAGTTATAAACAGAAAATCTTAAAAGTAGACAGAGGAAAAAAGACACATTCTAATTCAGAGGGAACAAAGATAGCAATGACTTTTAACTTCTTTTCAAAAACCATGCAAACTAGTTGATTTTTAAATGCTGAAGAAAAATTTCCAATATTCCAAAGTGAAAATATTCTTAAAAACTAAAGGTGAAATAATGACATTGTGAAGCAAACAGACTCTGGGAGAAATCAGCAGCAGCAGCCCACCACTGCAAAAAGTTCTAGAGAAAGCACTTCAGGATGAAGGCTAACAATATCAGAGGGAAATTTGGATCTAGACAAAGGAATGGTGAGTCTCAGACATAACAAATGTGTGGGCAAATAGAGAAGATTTTTTCTTTTTTATTTCTTTCAAAAAATAATTTACTATTTGAGGGGAAAATAACAACAAGGTATTGAGTGTTGATAATGTACAGAATTTTAAAAGCATACAAAGGCAGGAGGGAGGAATGGAATATTTTTGAATTTTTATTGGGCCTGTATATATCTATCTATAATGTATATGTATATATATATATGAACATAAATTTGTCTTTTTAACCATTTTAAGTTCAGCAGAATCAATTATACCCACAATGTTGTGCAAACATCACCACTATCTACTTCCAAAATAATTTCATCATCTAAAACAGAAACTCCATGCCCATGAAATAAGAACTACCTGGCATAATACTCCCAGAGTTCACATACTACTATAAAGCTACAGTAATCAAAATAGCATGGTATTGGCACAAAAACAGGCATACAGATTAATGGAATACAATAGAGAGCCCAGAAATAAACCCACATACCTATGGTTAATTAATCTACAACAAAGGAAATAAGAATATACAGTGAAGAAAAGATGGTCTCTTCAGTAAGTGATGTTGGGAAAGTTAGACAGTTGCATGCTAATCAATGAAATTAGACTACCTTCTCTCACACCATATAAAAAAATAGACTCAAAATGGTTTAAACATCTAAATAAAAGACTTGATACCATAAAACTCCTAGAAGAGCAAAACAGCATTCCTGGACATAAATCAGATCAATATTTTCTTAAATCAGTCTCCCAAGGCAAAAGAAATAAGAGCAAAAATAAACAAATGGGGCCAAAGAAAACTTTAAAGTTTTAGCATAGCAAAACAGAAAAACAACCTATGGAATGGGAAAAAGTATTTGCAAATGATGCAACTGACAAGGGCTTAATTCCAAAACATACAAACTGTGCATACAACTCAATAAAAAAAAAAAATCAAAAGATGAGCAGAAGACTTAAATAGACATCTCTCCACAGAAGACATACAGATGGCCAACAGGCACATGAAAAGATGCTCTACATTGCTACTTATTAGAGAAATGCAAATCAAAACTACAATGAGGTACTACCTCCCACCAGTCAGAATGGCCATCATTAAAATAATAAATGCTGAAGAGGATGTGGAGAAAAGGGAATCCTCCTACACTGTTGGTGCGAAGGTAAGTTGGTGCAGCCACTTTGGAAAACAATATGGAAGGTCTTTAATAAACTAAAATAGAGCTACCATATGATCTAGCAATCCCATTTCTGACCATATATCCAGAAAATATGAAAACTCTAATTTGAAAAGATACATGCGCCCCAAGGTTCAAAGCAGCATATAAGACATGGAAACAACCCAGGCATCCATCAGTACATGACTGGCTTAAGGAGATGTGGTATATATTAATACAATGGAATATTACTTAGGCATAAAAAAGAATGAACCATTTGTAGCAACATGGATGGACCTAGGAAATATCATACTAAGTAAAGTTAGGTCAGAAAGAGAAATACAAATATACGATATCACTTATATGTGGACTCTAAAAAATAATACAAATGAATCTATACGCAAAACCGAAACAGATTCACAGACATAGAAAACAAACTTGGTTAAAGGGGAAGGAAAGGGGAGGGGTAAATCAGGAGCATGGGATTAACAAATACAAACTACCATACATAAAATGGATAAGCAACGAGGATTTACTATACGGTCCAGGGAACTATATTCAACATCTTATAACAACTTATAATGGAAATAATCTGAAATAGACACAGATGTAATTAAATCACTTTGCTGAATACCTGAAACTAACATGATATTGTAAATCAACCACACTTCAACAAGAGAAATCATTTCCTGTCATCCACTCCTCAGTCCATGGCTTTTTCTATTCTACTTTGGTCTCTATGAGTTTGCCTACTCCAGTTATTTCAAGTAAGTGGGATCACACGATCCTTGTCCCTTTGTATCTGGCTCTTTTTCACAATGTTTTCAAGTTTCATTCATGTGGAAACGGATGACATAGAGTCTCAGAACTCCATTTCTTTCTGTGACTGAATAATATTCCCTTGTTCGTATAGGCAGACCTCAGAGAGATTGTGAGTTTGGTTCTAGACCATCAACAAGGGAATACTGCGGTAAAGTGAGTCACAAAAATGCTTCAGTTTCCCAGTGCATACGAAAGTTATGTTTATACTATGCTATAGTCTGTTAGGTGCATAATAGCATTATGTCTACAAAAATATATATCTACCTTAATTTTAAAATATTAATAACTTATTGCTAGAAAATGCTGACCACTATCTGAGGTTTAGTGAGTCATAATCATTTTTGCTGGTAGAGAGTTTGAAATATTGCGAGTATTGCCACAGCATGACACAGACACAAGTAGTTAGCAAATACTATTGGAAAAATGGCTCCAATAGCCTTGCTGCATGCAAGGCTACCACAAACCTTCCATTTGTAAAACAAAACAAAACACAATATAGTATCTACAAAGCACAATAAAAAATATATGTGTGTGTTTATATATGTTGCTGTTACTTAGTTGCTAAGTCATGTACAACTCTGCGACCCCATGGACTGTAGCCCGCGAGGGCCCTCTGTCCATGGAATTTCCCAGGCAAGAATACTAGAGCGGGTTGCCATTTTCTTCTCCAGGGGATCTTCCTGACTCAGAGATCAAACTGGCATCTCTTGCACTTGCAGGCAGATTCTTTACCACTGCACTACCTAGGAAGCCCATTCATAAATAATTTAATTAATTTTCAACAAAATATTTCAAGGTAATTCAATGGGGATAGAAAAGTCTTCTTAACCAATGGTCCTGGAAGAACTGGAAAGAAACAAGCCTCCACCTTCATCTCACAAAGCTAGCTTGAAATGCATCATAAACCTATATGTAAAATCAAATATTGTAAAACTCTAGAAAAACATTTAGGAGAAAAATCTTCGAAACTTTAGAATAAGCAAAGATCTCTTCTATAAGATGCAAAAAGAACCAACAGTAAGAGAAAAATAAACATGAATTTGGCTTCATCAAAATTGCAATCTACTCTTAGAAGAATACCACTAAGAAAATGAAAAAAAAAGTCACAGAATGGAAGAAAAAACATTTAACTGACAAGAGACTTATATGTAGAAAATATAAAGAAGCTATACATATTATGAAGACAAAGAAACTTATTTTTAAGTGGGCAAAAGATTTGAATAGATACTTCACAAAAAAAGGATATACAAGAGATACTTAATATAGGCACTAGGGAAATGCAACTTAACACCACAATAAGGCACTCCAGTATTCTTGCCTGGAAAATCCCATGGACGGAGGAGCCTGGTAGGCTACAGTCCATGGGGTCGCAAAGAGTCGGACATGACTGAGCAATTTTCACTTTCACTTTCTTGGACCCCATGGACTATACAGTCCATGCAATTCTCCAGGCCAGGATACTGGAGTGGGTAGCCTTTCCCTTCTCCAAGGGATCTTCCCAACCCAGGGATTGAACCCAGGTTTCAGGCATTGCAGGCAGATTCTTTACCAGCTGAGCCACAAGGGAAGCCCATACACTCTGAATGTGAAAGTGAAGTTGCCCAGTCCTGTCTGCCTCTTTGTGACCCTATGGACTGTAGCCCTCCAGCCTCCTCCTCCATTCATGGGATTTTCCAGGCAAGGATACTGTAGCCCACCAGGCTTCTCTGTCCATGGGATTTTCCAGGCAAGAATACTGGAGTGGGTTGTCATTTTTTTTCTCCAGGGGATTTTCCTGACCCAGGGATTGAACTCAGGTCTCCCACATTGCAGTCAGACTCTTTACCCTCTGAGCCACCAGGAAATCCCACTATATACTCCGGAATGGCTAAAACGAAAAAGACATACTATCAAGTTTTAGCAAGAATAGAACACCTAGGACTGCTATACATTGCTGGAGGGAGTGTAATATAGTTCAACCACTTTGGAAAACTATCTGTCAGTCTTCTATAAAGTCAATGTATTCTTGCCATCTGACCCAGAAATTTCATTCCTAGATACTCCTCAAGAAAAGTAAAAACAGGAACCACACAAAAACTTCAAAATGGATGCTTACGGCACTTTCACTTATAAAACTCCCAAACTAAAGAGCTCAAATGTCCATCAACAGATGAGTGGATAAACCACTCAGAACTATGACTCAGAAAGGAGTAAACTGGTATATGCAACATGAGTGATTTCAAAAACATAAAAAGCAAAGGGAATCAGATACAAAAGAGTGTTCGCTACGTGATTCCATTTAATGGAATTCTAGAGCAGATAAAACAAATCTTTAGTGAGAGAAACCAGATCAGGGATTGCCTATAGCCTGGGGGTGGGTGGTAGCAGGAATTGACTGCAAAGGATATGAGGGAGCTTTGGGGGTGATAGAAATGTTCCCTACCTTGGCCGGGGGAGAGTTACACGAGAGTACACATTCGCCAAATCTCATCACTCTGTGTATCTTTTAAAAATGGGTAGATTTTATTGTGTGTAACTATACCTCAATAAAGTTTATTTCTAAAAGTTTTTTAAAAATTATAGTAGATCATAGTAACATTCAGTTAATAGTCATATTTACTTAAAACAATACACCGTTTTACTAAACACCGAGGAAATACAAAGTTGAATCAGATACGGCCTAGCCCTGGGATGTCTTTTAAGATAGATAGGTTTATAGATAATTATTGTACAAAGCAAACTGTGATACATCACATCCTTTAATGATTTCATAGTACTACACAGGGGCAAAACTTAGTTCTAGCTTCCAAAAGCTTACAGAAATAATGCGAATTCAGCTGGTGGGGGCATGAAAGGGGGCAGAACATTCACCATGAAACTACATACAACCATGTAAGACAAAGCATCAAACATGTTAGCTCAGATGCTATCAATTGGAAATTTGTGAAGTATATCTATGAAATTCTTACTGAATAGGAAGTTATATAATTTAGGACTTTAGAGGTAAAATTAATAAATAATGAGCCACTGGGTATTATGTATTTTTTTTTCTTCATCACATTCCTTTATGGAGATATTGGCATGATGGAGTAAGTGTGGGCTTTGGAGTAAAATATAATAATAATAAAAATAATAATAATAATAAACACCACTAGCATTTATCAGGGTTTACCAGGTGCCTGGCAGTGTACTAAGCTCTTTGTATGTTTTATTGAATCTTCATAATAAATAAATCTGTGAAGTAGGTATTATTATTATTACCCATGTATAGATGAGGACACTGAGGATTGTAAAGCTTAAGTAACTTTGCCCAAGTATACACAGCTTACAACTGACAAAACCAGGAAATGAACCCAAGTATACTGATCCTGGAGCCCAAACTCCCAACCATTTCACTGCCTTAAATTCCGATTTGGTACTTATTAGTTACAAGTCCTCTGGCAAGTAGCATAAGTAAGGTCTTTGAGGGCAAGAATACTTTATGAAGGTCTGTTGTAAAAAGTACATGAGATGAGTCAAGTTAAACCACTTGGCACAGTACTTGGAAGGAATACAAAAAAATTAGTTTTTCTTTCCTATTTACTTTAGACTTCATGGATAATATAGGACTTGTGAGGGTCAAATGATGAAATTACATAAAAGTCCTTTGCAAAATATATAGAGAGAATATAAATTCTGACTGTTATTGTAAAGGAACATGGATGTGAGTAGAAACTTAGCTGTGGCTTTTTAAAATTCAGCATGTAAAATTCAAACTCCCAAGACTTCCCTAAGAGAGTAGTTTTCAAACCTGGCTACCAGCAGAATCTTTAGAGGACTGGTTGTAAAACCCAGATTCCTTGATCACATCCTTATCTACAAAGACCTACTGAATTTAAAATCTGTTTATCTAGAATCTAGATCCCAGGTGACTCAGATGATAAAGAATCTGCCTGCAATGCGGGACACCTGGGTTCAATCCCTGGGTTGGGAAGATCCCCTGGAGAAGGAAATGGCAACCCACTCCAGTATTCTTGCCTGAAGAAGCCCATGGACAGAGTAGCCTGGCGGGCTATAGTCCATAGGGTCACAAAGAGTCAGACATGAGTGAAGCAACTTAGCATGCACACACACAACCAACCAAATAAGAAAAGACACAGCAAATATATTTAATAGAGAAATATTGAAAGCCTTTCTCTTAAAATCAGGAACAACACAAGAGTATCTGCTATCACATGTCAGTCAACATACTGGAAGTCCTAGCTACATAATAAGGCCAGAAAGAAAAAAAAGATATAAGGATTGGAATAAAAGAAATGAAACTGTCATCATCCACAAATGACATGACTGCACATGCAGAATCCAAAATAATCTACAGGCAAACCACTAAATTACTAGATACTAGATCAGCACACCGGAGAAGGCAATGGCGCCCCACTCCAGGACTCTTGCCTGGAAAATCCCATGGACGGAGGAGCCTGGTGGGCTGCGGTCCATGGGGTCGCTAAGAGTCAGACACGACTGAGCGACTTCACTTTCACTTTTCACTTTCACACATTGGAGAAGGAAATGGCAACCCACTCCAGTGTTCTTGCCTGGAGAATCCCAGGGACGGAGCAGCCTGGTGGGCTGCTGTCTATGGGATCACACAGAGTCGGACACGACTGCAGTGACTTAGCAGCAGCAGCAGAAGATCAGCATACAATACAAAAATGTCCATTGTATTTCTCTACACCAAAAATAAAATAGACAATGACATTTTAAATGATTATTTTAATATGTATTTATAAATATATATTTATAACATGAAAAAAGTCAAATATCCAGGAAGAAAAACTAGCAAAATATGTGGAAGAGCCTACACAGAAAAGTCCAAAACTTTACATAGAGGAATTAGAGAAGACCTAAATAATAGAGGGGTATACCATGCTCACGGGTTGGTGGACTCAGTGTTATAAACATGTCAATTCTTCTGTAGTTGATACAATTCTAATTAAAAAGAAGGCTTTTTGTGGAAATTGACAAGGTGAAGAATAGTAAGAATAGTTCTGATGTAGACAAATGCTGGAGGGTAAAGCTACTTCATAACAAGGTTCACTATAAAGCTACAATAATTCAGACAACATGGTATATTTACAAAAGGATATACTGATAAAATATAATAGAGATTTTAGAAACAGACCTCCAGAGATTTATGATAAAATACATAGGAATAAACCTACCTAAGGAGGTAAAAAAAGGAATGCACTTATGTTCATAACAGCACTATTTAGAATAGTCAAGACATGGATGCAACCTCAATGTTCACTGACAGATGAATGGATAAAGATACATACATACCTATCACATACTCTATATGTACAACGGAATATTACTCAGCCATAAAAAGAGTGAAATAATGCTGTTTGCAGCAACATGGATTGAACTAGAGATTATTATACATAAGCAAAGTAAGTCAGAAAGAGAAAGACATTAAACACCATATGATATCACTTACATGTGGAATCTAAAATATTATACAAATCAACACATCTTTGAAACAAAAGCAGACTCACAGACGTAGAGAACAGACTTGTTCCTTGCCAAAGGGGAGCAGGTAGGTAGAAGAGGGAAGGGTTAGGAGGTTGGGATTAGCAGAGGCAAATATTATATATATGATGGATAAACACCAAGGTCCTACCGTATAGCACAGGGAACTATATTCAATATCTCATGAAAAATCATAATGGAAAAGAATATGAAAAATAATACATCTATTATAGTATATACATAACTGAGTCACTACTGTACTGAGGAAATTAATACAACATTGTAAATCAACCATAAAATAATAAAAAAATTTATTATTTTCAATACAGTTTAAAAAAAAAAGAAGGCATGCAATTTAAAACAGGGTGGTCAGGGAAGGCCTTGCTTAGAGGGAATGTATGCTACACAGTGGAAGCCTTCTATCATAGAGATGTCACTTCTCCTACAGATGTTTGTGCAAATTCAAGGCCTTCTCAATCACAACATCGAAAAACTTTTTAATGAAACCTGACATTTGGCCCTAAGTTTCATATTGAACAGGAAAAAAATGCAAGAAAAAAATAGTCAAGATGACTTTGAAAGGGAAAAAAAGACTGGGATTTTCCTAACACCATCAAAACATATTGTAATTTAATGATGTACCATTGGACTACAAATTAAAAAATAGACTAGTGGAATAAAACCAAGAGTAAACAGAAGTGTGCCATGTTAAATGTGTGTGTGTATTGGGGCGGTGGGGCAGCAGGGAGACACAATTTCCTGCTTCTTAACTAAACTCTCTAAATATTTGCAGTTTTCCATCAAGTCTCTTGGATTTTTCCCCAAAGAAATAATTTTATGCTTCTTTTCCAATTGTTACGCCTTTGGTTGCTTTCTCTTTTCTAACAGCATTGACTAACACACCAATACCAGGTTAAACAATAATGGTGATAGTATTCACCCTTGTCTTAAACTCAGTTTTAGTGGGTGTGCCCTTGATGTTTGTCGTTAAATAAGAGTCAGACATGATTGAGCGACTTAGCACACACACCACGTTAGGCTCCCTGGAGGCTGAGGTGGTAACGAATCCCTCTGCAACGCAGGAAACCTGGGTTTGATCCTTGGGCTGTGAAGATCCCCTGGAGAAGGGAATGGCTACCCACTCCCGTATTTTTACCTAGAGAATCCCATGGACAGAGGAACCTGGCAGGTTATACAGTTCATGCGGTCGCAGAGAGTCGGATGTGACTAAGCATACATTAAATAGGATGGTGGCCTGAAGACTGGGCTCTCTCTAGTCTATCTCCCTCTCTGTCTATATCTGTTTGTACTTTGCTAGTCTCATACACTGCTCCATGCTGGGTTGGTGATAGGTGAGTTTAGGCTAGATACCCTCTGAAATCCTTTCCAATTTCAAGGTTTAATTATTCTACATATACATGGAAATTAGATTTTAAAATTCTGGTTTTTAAGTGGATGTTTCTCTCTGAAAGATTTTTCTGGCTCTCAAGCAGAAAGCAAATGTCCTCATTTCTGTGTCATTCTGTGCCTCGTATTTAGACTGAATGCCAGCAAGTAGAAAGATTTTTTTTTTTTTTGGATGTGGACCAACTGCAAAGTCTTTATTGAATTTGTTACAACATTGCTTCTACTTTATGTTTTGGTTGTTTGGCCGTGAGGCATATGAAATCTTAGCTCCTTGATCGGGGATTGAACCCCCATCTCCTGCATTGGAAGTGAAGTCTAAACCCCGGGAACACCAGGGAAGTCTCCAGAAAAATTCTTGAAGGAGGTGAGTTTAGAATAAAGTGGAAGCAGCAAAAGTGCAGGGGATGGAATACGATTCTCACCGTTACCACTCAGAGCCCCCTGCTTTCAGGACCACCAGCCAGTGTCCCTTCATCCCACTCAAGACACTTCACCTCTTGATCTGTTGGGGACAGAAACTGCAGATATGGTTTATCTCCAGCAATGGGAATTATGCAACAGGGACCCAACTGACTCCTATTCACACACTGACAACCCGAAACCACGCATGCCAGCACTTTGTTGCTACCTTACAATAACCAACCGTTTGTATTTGGAAGAATGCCGCCACTGTCAGAGTAATTCAGAAGCAAAGAGATTGATTGCCGGGTTTTGTGCTGTGTTTCAGAGTTCTGTGTGACTGCCCGAGTTCTCCGCTCTGAGGGTTCACCAGGTGTTTTGTCAGAAACACTGCTTCGCTTTGTGTTCTATATGTGAAGTCTCCCGGCCGGCTCCTTGCTGGCATTTTACCCATGGGCTGGGATACCTCTACCAAAACCCAACTTTCATTCTCTGCCTCTTCCCAGTTTGGTTTGTAGCAGCCACACCCTTCCTCACGGCAGAGTGTGGAATCCTACGCTCACTTGAATATTGTATTTAAATACAGTATATTTTAAAATGAATTACTTCCTTTCATATAGAGTTCTGCCTTTCTCTCCACCCTTCTCTCTCACAAGCCTGGGCTTTGAGGGTTTGTTTGTTAGGTATTAGGTGTTTGGAAGACCCTAACCCCTGACTCAGGTGGAGTGGGAACTCTGGCTTAGCCCTCCGGTGGGTACACCAAGAGGCTCTAGACCAGTAGGAAGTCCAGCTTCCCATTCGTGCTTATCCACGATTACCCGTCACGTATAGTACTTCTCAGTTCATTCGGATGTGGAAACTGATATGAGGAAGCCCTCTTCCCACAGTGCCACCTCTAAAGGTTTATTGGTTGTTAAGAAGCTCCCTTTTATGGAGGGAAAGAGACACATATTTTGTGATCCTAGGAGACCTCATCTATTGAAGCCTTGGACTTCAAAACAGAAGAGAGAGGCCTGAGAGGGCCTTAGTGGCCAAACGGCAATACGAAACACGTTTTTAATACTCTCTGCGCGTAGTCTTTGCAACCTTTCATTAGATTGATCCTGTCACTTAGGGTAAATGTTTTAATTAAAATGCTATTTCAAACAGCCAGCAGCCTCGAGGCTTAAAGCAATTGTGAGGAATAAAGATGCTGCCAAAGAGCCCAACCCCGTTTTCCAAGGAACGCTCGGTAGGACTCCTCCTGCCTGCCTCCCCTGGGCTGGAGAAAGCTGGATCTGACTCAGAGGTTGATACTGTATCTCTACCCTGTTACCCTGAGTGCTTTGACCCACATGCATACTGACTGTTGCCTGAAGGATCCTGTCCTGGGTATCCCAGGGAGATCTTGATATCAGCAGCTTCTACTTCTATATTTTGATGATGGCTATAATATATCCTTAGCTCAGATTCCACTAAATAGGAAGTCTAAACTCTCATATTTGAAGACAGGCTGGGTGAACAGTCATCAGAGATGTTGTACACTGGGTCGTAGGGTTGACCTAGACCAGTGATAAACTGGTTTTTTTCAGACACTGGGTGTCCCACAGGAGGAATTCAGAGACCACTCTGGGGTAATAATAATTGGGAATAATAACTAATAAATAATAATTGGGAACAACAATACAAAACACAGTCCTCTCTGTTGATGATAACCACTCACTCAGCAAGTTTTTAGGATTATCTAGAGAAGAGAAGGGGGCAACAGAGGGTGAGATGGTCTGATGGCATCACTGACTCAATGGACATGAGTTTGAGCAAACTCTGGGAGACAGTGAAAGCACGGAAGCCTGGCATGCTGCAGTCCATGGGGTCACAAAGAGTCAGACACAACTTAGTGACTAAACAACAACATGTGGTCTACTTACAAATGTAAAATAAATTTTTAAAAAAGAGACAAGAAAGAAAAGACAAGAAACCAAGTCCCTTCAGATATAACGATGTTCTTGGAAATGGCAGTTTTAGGAAAAAGGATCCTATGGGGTGTGTCCTCAATTAATCTATGAACTTAGCTTAGGGCCAACTGGCTTCAGAAGTCCAAATATGAGACACCAATCCTTGATAAACCTCTGCCTTACATCCTTGTCTTGAGACAGTCAATGGACCCATTTATTTACCTTAGAACAGTAAAATAGATCCCAGTAGAACAAATGTGGAAGAGAAACTGAGATCTTTAAACCATTCAATGGGAGGGAATCTTCTAGAAATTTCCTAAGGAAAAGTCATGTTTCACTCACATGTACTCAGTCTACTGAGAAGCTGCAACTCTAAGAATAGGTACCAAGTCCAGCTCAGGAGGCCACTCTGAAATCCTTACACTGGTAATTCTTTGAGCCCACCGTACATGGGGCTTCCTGAGAGTCTAGGGTCCCTCTGCCAGAATTCATGTCCTCCCTGCAGTCTGACCTGAGCTCTGGGAGGGCAGTGTTTCCACATCGTAGCTTTACTGAGTGGGCTCAGGCTGACGCCTCCATGGCCCTGAGAGTCTTCTTGTCCATGAAAGCTTCACCTTCAACTACCTACAGCACCTGATCTCTTCTGAAGGACTTTGTGAGGTGTCTCTTATTATACATGAAAGCTTTTGGAAATTACCAACAGTGAGGGTCTGAAGATCCGAACAGTAGGTAATGACTCCTCTCAGAATCCTTTTTCTAACCCACCACTTAGCTGAATCCCCATGTACTTTTATTAGTTAAGTACTTTATTAGTTAACCATTTATAACTATCTATTCAAACATCATCATTGTTTGAGTAAACTCCGGGAGTTTGTGATGGACAGGGAGGCCTGGCGTGCTGCGATTCATGGGGTCGCGAAGAGTCAGACATGACTGAGCGACTGAACTGAACTAAACTGATTCAACATCTATCTTCCCCCTTAAGCTGTAAGCTCCATAATGGCAAAGCCTTTATCTGTTTTATTCATTTCTATGTTCCCAGGACCTTGAAGAATACTAGGCACACGGTAGATGATCAGTATATGTTTGTTGATTGACTGACTGATGTTAGACAAATTGTTTCATATCTTAAGGCTTTAGGTTTTTTATCTATAAAATGAGGGGATAAATTAAATCATCTCAAAATCCATACCAGATGGAACTAATTTGTATCACGATTTGTGAAGGGCACGGATGTTTCCTACCTACTGTGAAATGCATCAAAAATGTGAGATGCATTGTTGGACGCATAGAAGGATGGATAGAAATGGGATAAAGTGAGCATAATACAAACTTAATTGTAGATAAGGTAGTGACTACAAGAGTATTCAGTTACTACACAGTTACTTCAACTTTCTGTGTAGTTCAAGATTTTCAAACTAAAATGCTGGGGGAAAAACGTGATGTTCAGAAGAGCCTAAAGCAAGTTTTTTGGTAGAAAAAAAAAAAGGCAAGTAATTCAATATAAAAGTCATCAAAATTAGAAATAGAACAAAGAGACAAAATAGGTGTATACATTTTAATAGAATTGTGTGAACTTGCAAAAATTTTATGTAAGTAGTAGAGGCAATATATGTGTGGTAAGAGTTTAGAGGAGAGAGCAACCTGGGGGGTCACCAAGTTGGGCCAAAAGTGCTTCAAGGAGTAAGTGATATTTCAACTGGGCTTTGAAGGATATACGTAATTTGGGTGGGCAATGAGTTTAAGGAAAGGAATTTTGTTTATATTTTCGGTCACATCTTACAGCATATGGGACCTTAGTTCTCAGACCAGGGATCAAACCCTCACCCCCTGCAGGGGAAGTGTGAAATCTTAGCCATTGGACTGCCAGGGAAGTCCCAGGAATAGAATTTTTAAGGGGCCAAGGACAGCTGAAAATGATAAAGTGAGCATATGTGTGGAGAAAGAAAACAAGCAAGAACAGTGAATTTCACATCAGCTACAACTAAACAGGGAACGGTAAGGTTGAAAAGTAATGATGGTGATAAATAATATGATTAGGATCTTCCTTATATATCAGTATTTGAGGTACCTGCACAGAGCGCTTTCCATGTATTTATCTCACTTAATCCTCTCAACAAACATGAGGTGTTATAACTAAAATAGTTGCTAGTAAGGAAACTAAGGTTTAGAGAAGTATATAGTCATTTGCCCAAGGTCACACAGCTAACAAGCAGCGGAACCAGGATTGTCTGACCCCAAAGTCCAAACCCCTAACCACTACACATACTGCCTCCCTGGAAAAAGTGAGGCTAGGCTCTAGGGGCCCTTACATCCCAAAGTAAGGAATTTAGGCTCTCCTCCTTAAGCCTGGAGATCCACTGAAAGATTTTTTGGTGATCAGAGATTTTTAAAAAGAAAATTGGCATAAATAGGCAAGAGATGGAAGCTAGGAAACCCAATTAGGGAGCTGTCACAATAAGGTGTGAATAAAATAGCTGTGGGGACAGAATAAAGGAATAGTCTTTAAGCAGAAATAGTCTATTGACTTTTCCCGACTAATATTGAAATATATTGAGAAAAATCACTGTTTTGGTATTAAATATTCAAATTAAAAGTATCATTAGATCCCAAGCATTGTATTGTATTAGCCTAGTGAGGCTCTGAGGACAAATAAAGACACATTTTTTTTATTTATTGTCATTCCAGTCCACTCGCCAAGCCGCTTAGGCCTCGGGGAGAGTTTGAGGGTCTTCAGCATGTTGACAGGTGAGGCTTGTGTGAACTGCCCACGGGGCTCCTTTGGGTCCAGTCTTGCAATTCTCTGTCACTAGTGATGAGCTCCAGAGTGGATTCAAGGGTCCAAAGCCAACTTTCCCATCAGTAATCTGATAGAGCTAATCTCCCTTTCCCCAGAACTGGATCTAGAGCAGTTAGGGTTGGTTAGGCTATCACTGATGATTGTCCCTGATTCACTGGGATGGCTGTGGCTTTCTGCTGGGAGCTGCCCCGAGGAGTCAGCTGGAGGGTGGGAATTCTTATCAAAAGAGATGTGTGCGGATATGGAGGTGGACGAAAATTCCCATAGAGGTGGTGCTCCCTGGGGGACATTGATTTACATGTGGGGCAGCGTCCCATCAACAGTTGTCTGGTGTTCCCTCTTCCCCTCTCGCTCCAGTTATTTCCCCGATAAAGTGACACGTTGGGGAGTACAGACTATGAAACAGGAGAAGAAAAGACTCTGAAAATATAGACCAGTGGACAAGCACAAATGTGCATGTGTGTGTGTGTGTGTATGAGACTACATGGAAAGCAAGTTCTCAGACAGGGAGAGGGTGCTGAAGAAGAGCAGGGTCCACCCGAGAGAAGGAAGAATTGCATGATTTCCCCACGTTTACAAACAACAGGCTTTGAAGCCCAAGGAGACATGTAGGAGGAAGAGCACTATTGGAGCCTGAGCCCAAAGCTCAGACACTCGGGAGTCACTTCTAATGAGGAACAGGCTCAGGGGGCTGCTGTGAAAAATCGAACAAGTTGAGAGATGAATCGGTGCTTTATAAACTGTAAAGTGCCTTTAAAGTCCAAAGTGCTACATGAACTGCAAAATACTCCACAGATGTAAGGGAGAATGATCACAATTATTTGAGGAGGAAAACATTATTCTGAATGTAGTCTGTGACCTGAGAATTAAGACGGTAAGAAGTCTGTTTTAAACAGACAACAGAATTTGCCTGTTGAAATGTATCTTCTCTCTTTCAGAATCTTATTGATCTTATAATCTTGATGGGGCTTGACATTTATTTCAAAGAGAAACTATTCAAAACCTACGAGACTCCTTCTCTGGGATTCATTTCCTTTGAAACCAGTTTACAAGCCACACACACACAAAAAAATGATCTCACTAATTTACAGTCACCTTGTGTTTTGAACCTTACATGTTATCTAGCTTAATCGTGAGAGCTGAGTACAAAAGAATTTTAAGTGTTTTTTTAAAGTCAAAATTCAGTCTCTAAACAGTGATTCTTGATCATTTTTGGGGTGTGTTGAGGACCTGCCAAAGTGCACAACGCACAGAACAGTTGGCGTGGGAATTTCTAGGTTCTGAGGCAAAGAGCTCTGGATCTTCCAAGAGTTACAGAAGTTCCAGTCTGAGGGCTACAGTCGTTGCCGTTCGGTTGCTAGCTAAATCGTGTCCGACTTTTTGAGACACCGTGGACTGCAGCACGCCAGGCTCCCCCGTCCTTCACTGTCTCCTGGAGTTTGCTCAGACTCGTGTCCATTGAGTCAGGGAGGCTCTCTGAGGGTTACAGATCTGAGGGCAATTATTTTCTGAGCAAAAGCAGCAGGTTTGTTGGAACAAATGTTCAGCCTCCCCAAAGGAGCTGGTTGAGGGAAACCACACCACTGTAGGGAGGATCATATGGTATGAGTGTTTAAAAATTAGTCCAAAAAAAAGCCAACCAAACAAACAAAAAATTAGTCCATTAGAGTCATAGGGGGTCTATGCAGTCATTTCTGTAGCTGCAGTGGTTTCTGGCCTGTGTGTGTGTTTGTGTTCGTTACTAGTGGGATGTTTAGGCGGCAGCTTTCGCCTCCCCAGGTGTCTACCCTCAACTCAATTTCACCAACTCAACCTGGAAGAGCCACAGCCCTAGGAAAAAGCATCGGATGGGCTGACAGTGCTCTTGGGGTCCAACTGGTTACCGGAGAGGAAGAAAGGCATGGCTGGCGTTTGTGTAGCTGTTCTCAAGGGAGTCCTGGCCGAGGCGGGGGGAGGTTGGAGCTTGTGCTGCTCTTCTCTGGGTGAGACGGAGTGGATATCTTATGATTCTCTCACATGCTGACCAGTGATAGAAACAGACTTTAGGTGAACTCCCTCATTTAACTCTTAACCTCCTCAGAAAGATAGAATTATTCTCATAGATCAGGAAACCAAGGCACGGAAAAGCTGACAAAAGTCAATTAGCTAACAACTAGCCAAGCAAGGATTTAAACTCAGATATAAATTGAGAACTCCTTCCACTGCCCAACACTGACTCTTCCATTTCTTCCCAGCCCCTGGGAAATGCTCCCGGGAGCTCCACCCTTGCTAGAAGCCCCTGGAAGTGAAAGAGACTCACTTATCTCACCAAGGACAGTGTGTGTCCCGAGCGGCCGGCCCATCGGACATCTGGGACTCAGCCTCATTTGCTTCTATTACTAACTTCCTTCCTGACCTCGGCAAGCTCCGTAAGTTGTCTTGTGTTTTCTCCTCTGTAAAATGAAGAGGATAGAACTAGGTGAAACTTCCCGCTGAAACACTCAGTGCCTGAATTCTATGCGCTCCCCCTGTTCCCAGCAGGCCTCCCAGCCCTGTGGGTTGCTCACGGCTCCCCCTGAGTGCCACCTCCTCTGACCGCCTGGCTAGGAGGAAGCGCCCCTCCAACCACATGTATGGCGGTTGTCCGTGTTACACTCCCTTGGCTCATCTTTTCCACTTCCCTTCCATATTTTATCTGAATTCCTCAAACCTTTTTGCCTATCTCCTATATAGTTCTCCAATGTTAGAATAAACCAATTTATGTTTTAATTTCTTCACAGCAGGCAGACGGTTGTTTCCATTTTTTCACTAACAGTGCTGACACTAATATTCTTTAGCTTGCCTCCTGTGACTACATGTGCAAGAGATTCTCTAGAATGAATGTCCAGAAATGGAACTGCTGAGCCAGGGGGTTTATGGATTAGGTATTGCCAAATGGTTCCTCAAAGTGCTGGTGCCAACATACGTTCCTGCTTGCAATATGCTTGTTTCTCACATCCTCACCAATGCTCTCAAGCTTAACAGTCTTCCAAACTAACATTCTGACTGCCTTAGCCTCATGGCACTTACTGTTTTCCACTTTATATTTGTTTATATGCTACCTCCCCTCCTGGGCTGTAACTTTTGTGAGGGCAGAAGCCTTGCTTAACTCAAAGAATTCACTGAGCTTAGTAAGGACACAATAAAGGGTTGTGAACAAATAAATGGTGAACAGAACCGAATTTGTCTTGACCCAAGGAGGTGGAGATTCCATGAGGGGAGGGATGAAGCATCTATCGCTGTTCATCTGGGGTGAGGATGTGGGTAGGGAATCCCCATCAGCTGCGGCGAAGGTGGCACAGTGGTCAGAGCTGGCTGACAAACCAAAGGTTTCAACATCTATGGAGGACTGTCTCCAACCTTTGGAGATGCAAGCTGTAGATAATTTTTTATCATGGTATTCACTAAATATTTACTGATTGCTGAGAGTAGCAAATTTCCCATTCTCTGGGTTTATCTTTTTATATATCACGATTGCTGTTTCTGAATGGAACTCCCCCACCTTTGGCCCCACCCCGTTACCAAGGGCTGGATAGGATCCATGTGTCCTTTGGACTAGGAAGCTGTGTGACCTCTGGTAAATGCCTCCCCCTTCTGACACCCCAGCAGTTCCAGGCTGACTCATTTTCTAAATAAGCCACTTGTGGCTTTTGCTCTGACATCACATGTGGAAGAATGAGTAATTTTTTAAGAACCAGAGTTATATTTGATCAGAATAAGATGCATTGTGTATGTTACTCATCGTTCTAGGACAAGGGGTCAACACTGGTAACAAGTACCCTAACCTTCTCCCACCCCTCCTTTCCCTGGGGCCAAGGGACAGACAGAAGGCAAAGGAAGGAGGCAGGTATGGATGTGAAGAATTTTTGTGTACATTTCTAATTTTGTTATCACATTATGTACAGTTCAATAAAACTGTACCTTGCGGCTTCTGCTAGCTTAAATAAAAATAATGTCACAAAGTAAGCAAGGCCATGGGGCTCTGCTCCTTGGGTTCAAAGCCCAGCTCTACCACAGACCAGCTGGGTGACCTTGGGCAAGTTATTGACTCTTGATTTGCTTCTATTTCCTCATCTGTAAAACAATAATAGCATCTATCACATTGCAAGGAACAAATGAATTGATATATGTTGAGTGCTTAGGATTGTGCCCAGAACTTAGCAGCCACTGTGGATATATTAGTAAATATTTCCTTGAATCCATCACAGTGTCTAGGCTCAAAAGAAATGCTCAATAAACACTTTTTAATGAAACGAATTCATTGTATTAAAACACATTTGGAACAGGTTGATGGGGATAGAAGTGACAGCAAGTAGGAGACTCTTGGTTGGAAATGGAAGCAACCATGAAGAATCAATTCCCTTGAGCTCAGGTCTTGCCCTCCCACCCTCCTTTGGTTTGTTTTGTTGGCTCTCTGCGCCCGGGGTTATGTGTATTGTGGTGGGTGAAGATTCTGAACTTCCTCTGCAGGGGGTGCAGGTTCAATCCCTGGTCAAGGAACTAAGGTCCCACATGTAGTGTGGCACGGCCCCCCCCAAAAAATTTTTTTTAATTAAATACACAAATGTGCGTGTTAGTCGATCAGCTGTGACCCCATGGACTATAGCCCACCAGGCTCCTCTGTCCCCATGGGATTTCCCAGGCAAGAACACTGGAGTAAGTAGCCATTCCCATCTCCAGGGGATCTTCCCCACACAGGGATCAAACCCAGGTCTCCTGCGTTGCAGGCAGATTCTTTACTGTCTGAGTCGCCAGGGAAGCCCCAGTAAACAAACAGATTTTAGAAAAAGAAAGAAGAGGCACAGTTCTAGATCCTTGAACCCTGGGAGCCTGGGCTTAGTTCGGAGGGAGACCCAGGCACCAGACGACTCCATCCTTGGACCTCTCAGCACCTACTGTTTAGAGAAGGTGCTGAGAAGTTAGCAAGGCCGCAGCGTCAGGACGGGTGTTATCTGGTTGAGCGGTTGGTGGGGTGAGCATCGTGTACAGGACATTATTTAGGTAAGATGCTGGGATCAGAGTAGACGCAGTGTGCATCCTCACAGCACTTGTGGTCGGGGGAGCACACTCCTGAGCACGCAAGAGTCATGAGGAAGCCAGACCGAAATCCCTCCAGCGCAGACTTCTTCAGGATGCTGGGGGCTGGGGGACCCCATTCACCAGAGCGGGTCTGTCCTGCCTCATCGGCACCTCCGTGTGGGCTGGAGCTGAGGAAACCGATGGACCTGACAAGTGGCTCGGACTGGCTGCTACAGAAGCGAGGGGGCCATGCTTATTGTTGACAGAAAGGGTCTACATTCCGTACAACTGGTGGGACGGCCGAGTTACTGAAGGAGGTCCAGCCGTCCTGGAGGACGAGGTTCTCCCCAGCCGACGTCAGGAAGTGCGGCCTAGGGAGTGTCTGAGGGAGTCATGTCCTCAACCACGTGCAGAGACAGTCACGTACACACTGACAGCTCCACCCTTTCTCTGCCCTCCACTCATGCACACTCGCGCGAGGGCCTCACCAATGCTGTCTCAGTCAACAGGGCGGCCTAGGGAAGACCTCAGGGCTGAATCAAATGCTGGTGAATGCTGCTGCTTTTATTACACCGCAAGTCTTAACATTTATTTGGAGAGGAACACAAAACTTGGCGCACTGGCATGCATTCTCTACAGCACGGCTTCAGAGGAGCTCAAGACCACCACGGTCCGCTCAGGAGGACCCTGCCGGAGGGGGCGGCGATGGCGGGGGGGCGGGGGGACCGCAGGTCCTTGATCACTGGAGTCAGCAGACCACAGGTGCTTCACCACCACAGAAGTCGAAGAACCACGTGTGTTGGGCAGGGATGTTTCCAACAGCTAAATAGGTGTGACGAGGGATCCAGGTGTGGGTGAGTCCCTAACATGTACAGCCTAGAACATTTGGGGGAGGGTAAGACTGTTCTCCTCCCCAAATGGGCAGCACTGACTTACGGTGGGAGAGGGGCATGCTTAGCACTGCATCTGAGCTCGGTGAGGGGCACCCTGGTTTCACATGGGAGAGTAAGACATGACGGCGCTATCACAGTAAGGCCACTAAAGTCACAGCAAACGGGGACCTCAGAGGGAACTCTCACGACTATGGGAAAGGGGGCTCGACCCTCTCTGACGCCAGGTGCCCGTTGCTGGTTAGGCACCTTGCCCTGAGACCTTCACCTGGTTCCTTTGCTGAGCTGTACTACGTCACTGAGCACAACGGAGCGGAGGAGGGGGCCACGCACGTCAAGGTCACGGGACATCACCACCCCGCGTGGCCAACGGCTGCTGGCGAGTGTCTTGGACGCCTCTCCCGGTTGGGCCGGGGGCCCCCTGTGTGTCTGCAGAGCTAATCTGAAAAGAGGCTGGCAAAGGACTTCCTCAAGCTCCGGATGGTCTCTGCTTTGGCTTCATCCTCACTGGCTGAAGAGCGGAAGAAGGAGGACTCAGAGAAGCTGAAGGCATTGGTCAGGGACTGCGACTTGCTTGAAGAAGATAAAAACCAGAGAGAATGTGAGATGGTGCTGTTCCAGGTGAGGAAGGGAGGGACGGTGACACGGGGACATGACACCCGGAGCGCGCTCTCCCGCCCCAGGGAGACCGGGTGTCAGAGGAGAGAGCCAGCGTGGGGAGGGCTCCCAGCGCTGGGCGGTCCCCACCTTCTCTTCCCCTGCAGCGCTACTGGAGCAGGCAAGGACGGGGCTGCAGGGGAGGCAGAGGGAAGAGGGGGCTCGAGGCCCTTTCTTTTCCTTAACGCTAAAGCACCAACTGGGTGGGGACCAATCCAGGAACCTCAGCCTCTCGGATGAAATGCAGGAACGGGGCCCAGGGGACTCGTGTGCTCCCTCTCCCACCGCCGCCGGGAGCGAGTGGAGCCGGTGTCGGAAGACCTGGGTCAGAGTCTTGGTTCCAGCCCTCACCCACTCTTGACCTTGGGAAGCCACATGCCTCTCCTGCTTTCTTGTGTTCTATTGATGTCTGGTAATATTTATCTCTAGGCCTTTTCAGCTCTTTCTACTTTGCTTTTCTTTCTCTGATTCCTAAAGGACCTCTGGACTTGGCACAAGCTCTATCGGCTCCATGGACAGCCCTTCCAGTGGACATAATGGCCCTCACAGGCTTCCTTGGGGGAGAGCTGTGAGGTTCAGGGTGTCCAGGGGCCACAGAACTAGATATCAGGCCCACACGAGGTTACTGGATAGTTTTCTCAGGAAAAAAAAAGCCCAAATTGCACACATTTTAGGGACCAATTTTCCCCCGAGACACTAGTGATTCAGAGAGAAAGGCTGTGAAGGCCACAGGTAGAGGGGAGGCCAGGCCCAGCACTTAGGAGGGGACACGTGGTCTGGTGTCCCCGTGGCCATCTGCTCTCCTTCCTGACTTCAGCTTGTCTCTTGCCTGCTCACCTCTGCCTCCAGAACTCCTCTCCTGGCGTCTCAGTGCTCCCAGCTCTCCCCCTAACTCGGGCGCTGCCCCAGAAACCCCCTTCTACACAAGCGTGAGCCCATCTCTTCTCCCGTGGTGACTGGACGGGCGCCCTGCCTTTCACTGGGCGGAGATGAGCCCCAACATGCCAGCCGCTGGCAGCAGGGACTCCTCTGCACGCACGGGCCGAGGGCACTGGGACCAGCCTCCCACTTGTCTGGCTCAGCCCAGGGGCAGTGACAAACCCAGAGATCTGCCCTCAGACTGGAGCCGGAGTCAGCTCAAGAGGAGGAGGGAGAGATTAAAAGGCCCGCAAACAGAACACGACTAGGTTGAAGGGAGGCTGTGAGGCAGGCGAGACATGGAAAGTGCCCGTGTCCAGGGCTGGGGAGCTGGACTGGGGGATGGCCCACCCATTGTACAGGACTGAAAGACTCAGAGGGAGCGGTCATCGACCACCAGAGCCCTCACCCGGCTATGTCACTGATGAGCAGAAGGGCTTCAACAAAGAAACGCAGAGCTCTGAGCAGGGTTTTCCCGTCTCTGTGCTGACTAGACTGTCTCTGAGTAGCTCATCGGAGCCCCAGGCTCTGCAGCCCCTATCCTCCGTCCCTGAGAGTCTCATCTCTTTACTGAGATGCACTCACGGACCGCCTCCACTCCCCGGGGCGGTGGGGTCTGAGCTGACAGTGATGACAGAGATCTGCGTCTGGGCTGTTGGAGAGACACATCCTGGGTCTAGGGGAGGTGGGGATGAGTCCTCTGGTGCTCCCCTTCCCATATGCAGCTGCACTGTTTCCCAGGGGCCCCCAGTTCTGTCTTCTGAGGCCGGACAGTGTGGTGGGAGTCTCTGGGGTCACTGTTGGGAATGAGGGAACCCAAGAGGATGGAGTCCCTCAGGGTCTGTATCTAGGCCTCTCCTTTGATGACCACACCAGAAACCAACCTCCTTCTGACCAAGCTGAAGGTAAAAAGTTGAGATGGATCTAACTACTTCCCCCTTTTCCTTCTGGGCAGCCTTGCTGATTGACATACCCTGAACTGTGAGTCAGAGGCAGAAAAGAGAACTTTTTTTTTTAAGAAGAGAGAGACACATACACACAGAGAGAAAAGGAATGGAAAAAAAGAGTGGGAAAGAGGATTAAAAAAAAAAACAAACCCAAAACGCAAACCCTAAGTTAGTACAAGAATGGGAGAGGGGGTAGTAACTGACTTAATTGTCTGTCACTCCCCAGGAAGAAAGGGGAGGGTTTGGGTTTCTAGCTAGACCTTAGACTTTCACTTCCCTCTTTCTTACCCTCCCCAGCCAACCCGACCATGCCCCCCCAAAAAAAACAAAACAAAACAAAAAAACAAAACAAAAAAAAACCCCACCGAAACCCAAACCCCCAAAAACCCCCACAAAAGTGTCTGTTGGAGGAGGTCTGACAGAAGGTGCTTCCTAGCAGCTCTGGAGCCCCAGGAAGAGGGGAGGCGGGGAGCGGCTGAGCTGTCTCTTACTTGAGCTGTGGGTGAGGCTGGGGCTTCTGCGGTGGAGCGGCCGGGGGTGGCTGGGCCTCTGCCAGGGAGCTGCTGCTGGAGGGTGCATCTCCGTGGGTGGTGGGGCCGCCCGGCCGCGGAGGAGCCGAGGAGGAGGAGGAAGAGGAGGAGGAGGAGGAAGAGGAGGGTGGCACTGATGGTCCCGGGGGGAGCCGGCGTGGAGGCAGCACCTTGCCTGGGGGTTGCATTCCTTGGGGTTGCCCAGGGCCCCCTAGGTTCAGTACAAGAAAAACTTCATAATTTAACCATATCAAAGGGTTTCCTTATTAGAATTTACATCTCGAAGGGTGTGGTTATTTCATTACCAGAGGATAAACTCTGTCACAAGAAGCAAGTCCCTGGTTACCCCAAGGACACGGCTCTACATGCGCCTCCTCAGACTCACGACAACGCGGGCACAGCGGAAGTGGGAGCACCGGGCAGAAAGCAGGGGGTGAGCGGCCCCTTCGGGGGTGAGCTCTGCTACAGAACGCCCCCAGACCACACACAGGGACCACCCCTCTCCCCCAGAGCTTCCTCAGGCGCGGGCCAACCTGGCCCATGGGGTACCAGGAGGGCTCAAGTTCCACAGGGCACACACAGCGTGGAAAGAGTGGTGGAAAGAGTCCTGGCCTGGGGGTCAGAACACCCCGGACACAGTCTATCAGCGAGTCCCTCAGCAAGTCAGCTGACTTCTCTGGACTTCAGTGTTTCCAACCAGAAAACTGTGAACAATTAAGACCCAGTCTTACTTATCTTTCAAGAGGGTAGTGTATCAAAGATGACAATGGACAAGAATGTTCTTCAGAAAGTGTTCTGTGCTTTACAACCATCACTGACTTACACTGTGTTTTTTTAGAGCTGGCCTTAGTCCTAACCCACTCCATGCCTGGGTGCCTGGTTGCTACACCCCCAAACAGGGCTTTCTTTTAGCGTTAACTCACACCCATGACTAGGACCTTCCATGTCTAGGCAATTCTTCTGCCTCTTAGTACCATCCTTAGGGGTTCCTGTCCCTGCCAGGTGTGTGTGGTGAAATTCTCCAAAAATCAAGTCCCATTCTCTCCTGGAGATGTTGTGGGCACCATTTGGCAAAGAAGTGCCCCCCCTCCCACCCACCCAGAAAAGGACCAAGATCCCCTTTCTCCCAGAATGAGACAGAAAACAGTCTGGCAACCTGGAAATCTCATTTCTTAGTCTCAGTCCCAGAGTATCTGTTCATGTGCCCGCTGGAAGGAGTGAGCTTACAGAAACTCAATGGACAGCTAAGACTTGTAACTTAGTTTTCTAGAAACACAGGGACACCTGCGGCCTCAGGAGAGGCAGAACCATACATCTATACCACTATACATCCCTGATTGTAAGCCGGTTTCCCCTCTACATGGTACGGATTCCACTTTATCATCAATGACCAATTCATACCAGGGTTAGTTACACATAGATAAACAAGTAAATAAATAAATGGAATTTTGCACGTTGAAGAAGCTCTAGGTTCAAATCAGATAACTAGTAAAGATGACAGATTAGCAGATCATTTCATGTGAACCTGTTTACGCCTTTTCCAAAGCTTGGCATCATTCGTATCAGCATTTTCTTGTCAAGTACCACAGGTTGAGAGCTCAGTCTCTTGGACCAGACACCTGAGAGCTTTCCCGCCTGTACAAAGATGCTTGAACAGCCAGAAACTACAACTTAACACTGAAGACAGATAAAACTTTTCCTTTATTGCACATTAAGCTGTACAAGAGTCACAAAAAAGAGGTACTTCAATCACACTTCCAGCGTTAAATGAGGTTCTCCCAGCTGGATTGGTACAAAAAAAGGGGGACAACATCAAGAAAAGAAATGGGTACAAAACACCTGAACGGCACTCTTTTACTGTGATACGGATGCCTCAGGCCACAGAGTTGTCCTTAGCATGCTGCCCGAGGGCACAGGACAGTCAGGGTGTGTGGTCAGCTCCTGTCTGACAGCAGGAGGGAGCCCTAGTTCTCCTCTCTCCCACCTGACAAGACTGTGGCCAACACTGCCCTGCAGTCCGACTGAATTCAAATGGCAACTTTGTGTTTGTGGCTCACGAATGTCACATGAAAAGCACCTGGATGTTCACACTGATCACATGCAAAGAAGCAACACCATCATCAGCTCACTGCTTGGACAAAAACAAAATTAAAAAAATAAAATGTATTCCTCTGTTCTGGGAAAAATGTCTCTTTACTCCTTTCTATCATTTCGTCAGATTGGGAGGTATTTTAAGGACCTGATTCTCTAGGCAACCCGCCTGGGCGTGCAGAACTGCATATAACACACGTGTCTATTTACAGCACACACTACCGTCGGCATCCACGTCAGCTCAGGGCGGAATCGCAGCCGAGAACATTCACACTCAGTGCATCTCCTTGCAGCTCAGACTCTGCCCGCAGCCAAGACAGGAAGCAGGGCCCGAAGCCCTGGACACAGGAATCATGTTACACACCACCGTCACCAGCGAGTCCCCAGGCCTGGCCATCCAGAGAGGTGACGTGTCGTGACAGCAGTGGTGGGGGGGGGGATGCGAAAGCCTGGCCAGGAGACGGCAAGAGGGGGCACTGACCCGAGGCCTTGTGTGGAACTGCCTCCTCCCTGCCCAGGAGGTGCGTGTCGCAGGAGAGAGGACGAGACAGCGCGGAGGGCTCTCCCAGAGCCCCAGCCCCAGACACACACGGGCTAAAATCTGAGACAGTCAGTCTCTGGACTCAGGAGGGCTCCTGCAACAGCTGAAAACTAAAGCAGGCGCCCACCTTAGAGTTCAGGGGGCAGTGTACCCGCTCGTGGGAAACAGGACAGTTCCGATTCGCTCCCATGTTGCCATGCCTTGAGAGAGGCCAAGGGCAGAGCGATCGAGTCCTTCCCAGACTTCCAGCAGCTCCCAAATCGCTAAGGAATCACCTCTGTACACAGGTCAAGCTTTGGGGAAAACGAAGCAGCCTCAGTTCCACAGAAGCGCATAGATGGCCAATTCAGAAACAATTTGGGGGGACTGAGATGAACACAGAAAAAATACTCACAAAGTCATTTTGATATTGCACATCAGCGGCCCCATTTGTTTTTTGTCTAATCTCACAGCTAATTAGTTAATAATAAAACGAAAGGTACACTGGGATGTCGAATACAGAACACATCCCTGGAGATAAGCTTGTTCTTTATAGTTTATGTCATCACTAGAAAACACAAGAGCTCCACGGGCACGGCCAGCCTATTCACAGAAACTCAAATGCACCAAAGTTTAGCAAATGGAGAAAAAGAGAGACGCCTTCGGATTCAACGGATGAAGCGATGGGAATGAGACCTTGGAAATCTTGTAAACTTCTAGCTATTTACCCGAGTCATGCAGAAAGGAAGCAAAAAGCACTGCAGATCCCAAGCTCACTCATGGAGGTAAGCAGGGGGTCAGGCGAGGGGGGCGGTTTATCTGAGTCTGGGGGGAGAAGGAGGGGAGTCAGGTTTGATCTTGTGGTCTCTGTTTCTCCCCTGTCCACCCCACCCCACCCCCAGTCCTACTGGGCCCCGCACTGTGTAATACTTAAAAAAGAAAATACTATCAAACCACCCAGAGGATAGTCGCACTGAACTTGGGAGAGGCACAATTCTTTTGTACACTGTTGACAAACAGCCCTGGATTCACAAGTTATACAGAGAAACGTTAAGTGAGCGTTACAAGCACGAACAGGTGAACAACCAGACAGAGGCGCTGACACTGCATAGGAAGAACAGAGTCCAGTCAGCATTGAAAGAACGCAGAAACGGCACCAGTGGGAGGGTCTGCTGCGTCCCTCCCCGCTTTCCTTTCTTTCCTTGTTTGTTTTTGGCTTAAAATTTCTGCTTTGAAAAAAATTAACTACCCATCGCTTTAAGAAGCTTGGACCTGTTTGGGCCCTACTGCAATGCCATTACAGTCGAGAATGTACTGTAAACAACCTTGGGGGGCTGGCCGCTGAGGCGGGGTCTTGCTCGAGTCCGGATCCTTAAGTATTCCACTCTGGAAGACAAAAATGCAAAAGAGATAAAAAACGAAACTCCAGGCAGATTCCCAAGAGAAACCCTGTGGCTCTGTGGCGGGGCTGCGGTGGGATCCACTGGGATCTGGCCCCAGGGCTTCAGCTGTTCTGCAAACACCTCAAGGGGGTTCTCAGCCTCTGGGGTATTGCTGGGACCTAAGTGAAGGCAATCTGGGGCTGAGAACCACTCTGGCCGGCAGTGTCTGAGACCCTTACCCCCTTTTCCTTTCCCTTCCTTCTAGACCCTTTCTAGAAACTTCCAAGAGCATCTGGCTTCTTCTCTGGGGGCTGCCTGAGGGCCAGCTACCCTGGGGCTCACAGGCCGGCTTCTGGGGGAAGGATCAGCCCCAGCGCCAGCGGGGGCTGGGCCAGGTGACAGGCTTAAGCCTTGAGTTGGCTGACTCAGGGGTCAGAGCCACTCTCTGGGCTGGGCTGGAACTCCCGCGGGGAGGGACCTGAAGGAGGGGGGCCGTCTTTTGTTTCCCAGGACCCTCCTTACCCAGAGGGAAGGAGTAAGACCTTAATGTTTGTAAAAGTGCTCAAGGCCAAGCTGTTTTTCCCTCTCTAACAGCATAATTGCATTTTATCCAGCACCATGGCTCCACTCCCAGGCTTCCTCTCCTCCCAGCTGTGATTCTGATTATGCCCCGACAGGAGCAGAGATGCCTGTGACTTCAGTTCATCTACCCTTTGCACCGAAGGCAGGGAGCATGTGGAGCCTGAATTCAGCTCAGGGGAGATGCTCCACGAGGCGGGGGGCTGCCAAGTGTGCAGACGGTGATGTCACAGCGGGAGCTTCGGAGGCGAGGCCGGGAGAGGCCCTGCAAGTCCTCAGCACCCCCACTTCCTCTTTCAGTGCTCCTCTCCCTTGTGACAGGCCCCCCCCAGCCCTACTCCCACATTAAAACTGTTCCCCATTCCCATGGGCCCCTGATCTGGCCTTCTATTTGCCTTCCTGCTGCTGCAGGCCTGTTTTCGGCTCCACTGCTGGGAGAGCAAAAGGGCCACTCTTGCCAGGGTCACGGTCTTTCAATGAGAGCACTGCCTACAGCTGTTCTACCAAGAGGATTTCAGGCAGGAGAAGGCAGGGGGGCCTCTGAAATGTCTTTGGTGCCACTGCACCAGAGGGTGCCCATTCTGTCCACAATCCTGACCTCTTACAGATCACAGCAAGAACGCCCACACTTCCCTTTCCCTTCTTGCATGGGGCCTTCAAGGGGGGTCTCACCCCTGACCCTGAAATCCCGAAGCCAGCTAGAGCCCACCCCTTCCAGTCAGCCATCAAGACCCACCAGGCTCTCCGTCTTGGCATCCGAGATTCACTATTTCCTCCTGACCAGCTCTGGTCAGGCCTGTATCATTTCTTGTTTAGACTACTAGAATAGTCTCTCAATTCTTTAGTCTCCTTTCCAATCCATCTTCTGGATACCTATCACCCTCCTAAACTCCTTCTCTAATTGTATCACTTTACTCCTCTAAATGGGCTTCCCTTGTGGCTCAGATGATAAAGAATCCTCCTGCAATGCAGACGACCTGGGTTCTATCCCTGGGTCAGGAAGATCCCCTAGAAAAAGAAATGGCTACCCACTCCGGTATTCTCGCCTGGAGAACTCCCTGGACAGAGGAGCCCGGCGGGCTACAGTCCACGGGGTGGCAAAGAGTCAGACACAACTGAGCAAGTAACATTTTCACTGCTCTAAATAATTTACAGCTAACACTATACACGTGCCAGGCAACACGATGGACAATTTTATGCAGTATTTCCCTTAAGCCTCACAGCAGCTCTCTGAGGTATCAACATCCCCGATTTTTAGATAAGGAAGCTGAGGCCCAGCTAAGTCAGGTAATACAGAGGCAGCTGGCACGCGAGCCCGGGCAGTCTAACCTCCTCTTCCCGTCGCCCACAGGATGACGTCTGCATTCTTCAGGATGACACCAGAAACTTGCTTCAGCATGGCTGGACAGGCCCCTTGAGCCTCTGTCCCTCATGTTCTAAACGTGCCTGCTCCTTCCAGCCTGACCCTTCACTGCTTGTTCTCTAGTCTAGGCCACTCTAGCTTTTATGATAAGTACCCTCCAGAAATACCTTCTCTCCTTTTCAACCAATCCAATCCCACACATCCTGAAGGTCTGAGTCAAATTATACCTCATTTGTGACATCTCTCTTCTGACTGCCCCTTTTGATTGTGGTCTCCTCTCTGAAATCCTATAACAGCACTTAATAGACTGTCTTGTTATCATCTTGAAGGCTGGGATGATGTTTCTATCGCCAGATCCTTGACAGCAAGGACGGTGAGTCTTCACCTTCTCATGAATTCGTAACAATTACAGTGCCCATTTTTTCCAAAGAAAAACTGGGATATATGGCCTGATGTGGTAACTATTTATTTATAAGGTAAAATAGTTAAGATTGGGACTATTTTGGAAATGAAGACTGCCATCATTCTACCAATGTCACCAGGCACAGGACAGAGCACGTAAGAGGTCCTTACTGACTGCTTATTAGATAAACAGCCTGCGGCAACAGTAAAGTCCAAAATGAAGTAGGGTGTGAGTCTTTCAAGAGAAAGACGTCGTTAAACCATAGATGTCAAACCACCCCATATCTGGGACCAACCCGGATGAACAGCTCTGAAAATGCTCAGGTTAGAGAATTAGAACATGAGGCCTCCTACCTGGGCCTGCCCGCTTGGTGCATAAGGGAAATTCAAAACCATCTCACAGAAGCAGAAATGGTCTCCATCAAGACCGCGTAATCCAGTCAAGTTAGTGACACTTCAGGCCCCAGAGTTCTTTCCCATCGTGAGCTCTTCCTGCCCCTGGCCTGGCTGCCAACTGGAAGAGGAGACCATAGGATGGTGTGTGGTAATGGGCATACAGGACGCCAGGGCTGCTTTTTTAGCCGAGTGGCCTATCAACCCTACCGCCCAACACACACACACACACACACACACACACTCCATTGGGTCTCCGACAGTAAGTCTTTAAGACTGGGCAGCAGAGTGGAATTTGGGCTTGGGGTTAGGAAGATGGGTTTAAATCTAAATCTCCCACTTCCTAGCTTTGTGACCTTGGGCAAATTATTTTCCCCCTCTGCACCTATCTTTCTTCAAATGGTCCCCATGATATAAAGGGATATTATCCACCTATCTATCTACTACCTATACATCAATCTATTGAGATATCGACAAGTACCTGTCCCTGGCAGGTCCTATATAAGACACTATGGATGATGGTAATAGTGATACCAATGGGTCCTTCCTTCTGAAGCTCTGTCATCTCTCAGGTCTCACTCTCACCATGGAATACCCCCTTCGGCGTGCTCCTGTTCCTGGGCTTCGGGGAACTCGACTCAGCTGTGAAGGTACAGTCTCCTCTGAGCTCCCTGACATGCCCCTGGTGTCACGGTCTCACTGCCTGAGATGGAGTGTTGTTCTTCAGTCACTCAGTTGTGTCCGACTCTTTGCGACCCCTGGACTGCAGCACGCCAGGCTTCCCTGTCCTTCACCATCTCCCGGAGTTTGCTCAAACTCATGTCCATTGAGTTGGTGATGCCATCCAACCATCTTGTCCTCTGTCATTCCCTTCTTCTCCTGCCTTCAATCTTTCCCAGCCTGAGATGGATACTCAGGTGAAAGACAGAGAAACTCATGCAGTTTGTGGAGCCACTAGACTGGCTCTTGCTGGTCCCCTCCCCCAGGGCCTCAGCTTGTTCCCCTGACAGCTGCCCGTGAGACACCTCAGACTCTGCGCGGAGCAACTTAAGACGCTCTCCTCCCAGAGAAGTGCTATTTTCAGAGCAGGTTATGGAAGTCCACATGGCACAAGGGCAGAACCAGGGCCCACGGGCAAAAGCTCTGAAAGGCAGACTGTCAGTGGCAGGGAGGACTTCCTATCGCAAAAACAGTGGAAGGGGCATCTTGGGAGGGTGGGTGTGTTCATGCAGAGGCTAGAGAATTACCTGACAGAGATACAGTAGGGAGTACACCTCTATGAAATACGAGACAGGTTAGATGAACACTATGCTTCACCTTCCAACTCTGAGAACATATGATTCCAGGAAAAACAAAAACTCCCACAGATTAGATTAAGCTCTGATGGTAAAACTCACAGCACGAGCTGCCAGGGGTTAGGGTTTCACCACGAAGCCTGGCCCTGACTCTCCTCTCTGTAGCCTCAGAATTATATGACTGAGACCCTCAACGGTGACCTGAGCCCACAAGTTCCCTTCCAAAGGCTGCAGAGGAAGAACTCCCAGGAGCTGTCCTTCACGCTGGAGCCTGGGAATGTGCCTGGGCCACCCTTGTCTGGCGCCTGGGGAGCTTCTCTGGCCCCCGCCCCCTAGAGCTTGTGGACTGAAGACTTCCCAGGGGTGACGGGAGGGGGAAGGAGAGTCCCCCAGGACCGGCCCTTGCCAGGCTGAGACTCTCTGGCCCCACCCACAAGCCTTCTGTCTGCTGGGGCTGAGGGCCTGCTCCCTGTGGGGTTTGGCTACCATGGAATCTGTCTCCAGTCACCAAGAGCCGCCTGGGATGCCGAATTCCACAGAAGTCTGGCCACTCTGGCGTCACTGCCAAAGCCTGGCCCGTGGCCAGCCCACAGCAGGAACCCGGGGCCAGACTGAGCAGCAGCGTTTCCCTCAGGAAACTGGGTTGACTCAAACAGGTAAGAATGCGAGGTCCACTGCTCGTGCCCAGCTGCGCACAAAGGAGGAGGACAGATGGCCTCGCAGCAGCACAAGGAAAAGCCCCAAACAAGCCTGGGCTTACGGAAAGACAAGCAGCTCAGAGGGTGTCAGCGGGCAACGCTGCGGCTGGAGGCGCATCAGTGTCCCAAGGGGAGGTCCCCGGTGCACTGCTCTTTGGACGGATAGGCCTCATGACAGAGCAGTGATCACCAGGTCTGTGTGCCTCTTTTAAAGGTGGACACCAGCGCAATAAAATGGGTACGTGGGGCAGACAGGATGGTGAGAAGTGTGAAATGACATCTCCCCTCATGTGACTTTGGGCAAGTTACTTAATCTCTTGGGTCTCAGTTTCCCAAATGAGCCAAGTCTAAAGGAGTAAATACGGTAACTGGGGACACCCCGAGGACCAGGTAGAAGCTCAAAGTCACTCAGACATGAATTTGATCAAGGTCAAGGGCTGGCGTGGGCAGGAGTGAGCCTCCTGGCAGCAGTGTTCAAAAGGGCCTGGACAAATTCTTGTCCGAGGAGTGGGGTTGGGGGACGGTGGGAGGGTGGAGGTGGGGTTCTGTAGTCACAGGCTGGCAGCGACTTCTACAGACTCTGGGCCTCCAATTAGGTCCTTTGTGCGCTTTCTTGAGGTATGAGCCAAGCCTTTCTTAGCTGTAGAGTCTCGAGCCCAGCAAGAAGCCAAGGCTACAGGGTTTGAGCAGGGGTGTCCTGCAGGCAGTGCTGGTGACCAGGGAAGCCAGGGAGGGGACAGCAAGAGAGAGCTGATGAAGTGTGGAGGCGCTTCCAGGTTGGGAGGCTCCGCGTGGGGCTGAGGAGGAGGAGGGCAAGGGTCCCCAGGGCCAGCTCCCTCCCTTCCCACCGTCCCTGAGCTCTGGGGGCGCATCCAAAGGGCACAGTGCAGGGCACTGCAGAGCGTCTGTGGAACTGGGGGCCAGAAGACCCAGCTCTCCTGCCCAAAAGCTATGTGACCTTGGACAGATCGTTTGCACTCTCTCTGCTGTTATGTAAAACAGAGACAGAAACACCAGCTCAAAGCATCTCACGGAAAGGCGATGAGGCTCAGAATAATGGCTGTGCTTTGTAAACCGCAAAGTGCCAGGTAAAGTAATGATCTGAGCATCATTACTATTATTTGAATACTAATAAATTATCAGTCCAGAGGAGTGAAGCTTTAATGGTAGGATTTCACGCATCAGTGGAGAAGACACTGCCAGGCGGTTTTCTGTCAGCTGCATTAAGCAGTGCACAGTAGCTCCGGGTGGGCAGGGTAGGGTGTGGACTCGGGGCTGGGCTACCCTCTGTGTATCACTGACGTGTTCCAGCAAGGTCCCTGAAGATGCAGTAAAGTCATTTCAAAAACAGTAAATGTTAGCTCCTGAGCTGACTGGAAAGGAAATCACTCGTCTGGGAGAGAAACCAAGTCCAAGGAGGAGGATTTGTGGGGTTGTGCCAAAGGCACCCTTCATGTGCCAGCCTGCGGCTTCAGCAGACAAGCTGTGAGAGAGGAGCTCCCCTCGGAGGTCCCAGCAGGCTGGAGAGCTGAGGAAGGAAAGACACTGAGTGACTCAACTCTTGAGGGCCGCTGGCCAGAGTCCAGCTGCCCCCACCACGGAGGAAAGTCTGTGCTTGCTCAGCATATCTGAGACAGGAAATTGGGAAAGGGTCTCAGGGTCTGGCCCCAGGAAAGAGGCCAGGCCAAGCTCCTCGCTGGACACATCACCGAGCTATTCTGATCGGCTCCCCAGGCCCTGCTCCCCCGGTCCAGGACCCCAGGGGGAATGAGGCAGCGGGAAGGAATGTGGCCGGGAGGTTGTAGGTTCAGCCAGAGCAAAGGGGACAGCATGTTTCCAGGCACCTTGGGACCTTTCTAGGATCACTCCTGCTGTCCCGAGAGCCCACCTTCCCTCTGCTGAGAGGTTACAAAAGGCACCCGGGGACCTGCTCCTCCTCCTCGAGTGAGGGGAGCTGCTGCTCTGAGGGCAGGGGCATGTCCTGGACTGCAGCTCTCCCATGATCAGTGATTTCCTATGGACACCAGAAAGGTCCCGTGGGGTGGTCCATGAGACCTAAGGGGGCCCCGAGGGCTGGGTCACCCGAGGTCAGAATGTCAGCGACAAGTGATTAAAGATGTCCCTTACAAGTTAAGACAGCCCCAAAATAGTCAGTTTCCCTGAATAGTCTGTTAAGGGATCTGATCACTAGTGACTTTATATGAACCTGCCTCAAAACTCACATTTTCAGCTTACACTCACTGGGGAAAAAATTCCCTAAAGCGGTCCAACTGTGGGAAGCAGGAAGGCCTTTCTTTGCCTGAAATTTACTTTTTCTGAGCTGAGTGAAGCCCTCTGAGGCCTGTGTTTGGGGTCTGAATTGCATCTCCTCCCTAACTGCCTGGCCCTTTAGATTCCAATCTCGGACCCCTTCTGAATCTCGGGTCTCCTTGTACTCGAGAGACTTCAGAGCCCTTTGCAGCTGGAAAAACCTAGCTGGAAACGTTTCTGAGTATCTCTCTGGGCCAGAGAATCAGTGAAAAAGGACTTGCATAATGCCCCGCCAGAAGCCCAAGGCCAGAGGTTATCAGGCCCCAGTCCTTCAATTTGGGACACTCATCACTGCTTTTCCAGGTCTCTGGCTAGCGCATGGCCTGAATCACAGTATCTCAGACCTGCAAGGAGATTGTTAAGAGCTGCCTGTTCCAACAGCCCTAGCCTCCAGCCCAGCCTTTCACCATGTGCCTGAGGAGTGGCTTGGACATCAGCAGTGACGTGGCAGCCACGTACCGCTTCCCCAAGCAGCCATTTCCCCTCTCAGCATCAGAGACTTTACTCATGTCTTCCAATAAGCTTGCCTTTGGCACCGGATCCACCCCATGACAGCTGTCAGAGAGCTGAAGATATGGAATCACAGGCTCCTTGAGACTTCGGCTGCTCCACGGCAGCCCTTTTAACTTCTGCTCATAGAACGGATCTGCCAAATGCCCCAACCTCTGGGTCTCTCTCCTCTGAGCACCTGCCTTGTTACGCTGTGACTCTCGGATGGGAAGCGACATTGGAGGTGTGCTGTGATCAGCTCAAGAATGAGGAAGAGCCTCATGTTCTTCCTGGACACATTATGTGCGTTCATGTTTCCAAAGGCTGAATCTTAGCATCTTAGACCCTCAGGGGTCTAACTCACAGCCAGATAGAAAGACCAGGGGTGGGTTTCTGAAAACCCTTCATGAGCAATTCAGCCCTTTGGCTCTGGAAGATTTTATTGGGGAATAAAAAGCAGAGCCGTGTGATAGGAAATGACAACAACTAGACACACGAATAAGAGCCCAGGACACCTCCTCTGCGGGCGTGACCCGAATGCTCCATTCCACCTGCAGTTCTGCCCCTGTGGTTCCTGGGGTCTCCCCGGAGGAGACCTGCTCCTGCTCCTGGAGGAGCAGACGCCCTCCAGGGACCCAGGATGTGATGAGGCCCAGCTCAGATCCCAGGCGACAGGACCCAGGGCCGGGAGTGAGAAGGGGAGAGGAGAGCAGGCCTGAGGGGGAGGCTCTGCAGGCACGTAGCCTGGAGGTTTTGGCCGGCACTGGCCACCAGGTGTCACTGCCACCTTGAGAACGGCACTCCAAGTGGAGGGTCTCTCAGGGCAGCCCTGAAGCTGGCAGGCCAGCCAGGGCGAGGCCAAGATGATAAGGGTTTGCCACTCACTCCTGCTCTCAGCGACTTCGTGCCTCTCACACCCCTGTCCCTATTCCTCTGAACTGGGCCTGGCAGCTGGCCTGGGCCCAGCCCCATGACTTTGCTCCCTGCTTCTTACAATTACTCCACTGAGGCGGCTGGCTGACAAGGTAAGGGAGGCCCTCTGCTCACCTCCCCCACTCCTAACCTCCTTCAGGCTGTCTTTTAGAGTCACAGAAACAAACCAAAGCTCTAATGAGGGAGCTGTAGGCAAGGAGAGAGAGGGAGAGAGACAGAAAGGTTGGCAACGGCTAGTCATAAGAGGATGACAGAGGATGAAATGGTTGGATGGCATCACTGACTTGATGGAGATGAATTTGAGCAAGCTCCGGGAGTTGGTGATGGACAGGGAAGCCTGGTGTGCTGCAGTCCATGGGGTCAGAAGAGGCAGACACGACCGAGCAACTGAACTGAACTGAAGTCTGTCCTGGTCTTGACCTAGAATACGGGCAAGAAGCAGCATCTGGGGCTTGTGACACAGGCCAGAGTCTCCCACAGCCTGAGCTGCTAGAGCCACAGAAGAATGAGGCCAGGACTGGGGAGCCTGATGGTGAGGAGCAGACCAGAGTTAGTGGCAGCATCCATGGGCTCAGATTGCCATTCAAAGCCCTGGCTGAGGCCCAGGTAAACTCGCTTTGATTTGCATCTCTTCCATTTGGACTCAACCAAATTCATTCAGATCTCCACCCCAAGTCCAGTGCGCTGCTAGGGCTGTTAAAGACACTTATTATAACCGGGAATTTGTCTAACAAATATGTATTGCACTGGCAGATCAAGGGAGAAGTAAGTGGGAGTGGTTTATCACTGTCATTTATATAGAATGGCTACCACGTAGTGATAATAAAAAAGCAGACAGATTTGGTTTTTGTACAGACTGACTGTACTGGGCAGATCACACCTACACCGCTCCTTTAGTGTAGCCAGGATGCCTCTGCCAGACCTGAGACACAGCAGTTGAGGAAGAATCAGTTATATGATCACAAAGCAGCCAGTCACACAAAAATACAGAAAGAATTTGTCAGAGAGAGGACACAGCTAACACAAAGGCCTGTACCAGTGTGGTAAGGGCGTGGTGGGCATGAGCTAGGATGGTACGAAGATGTTGCATTTATCCCTGTCACCCCAAGTCTATTAATTAATTTTAAGCACATAGTTTGGGCTAGGCCTATGCTGGTCAGAGAAAACACGGACAAATAAGGCTTGAAAGTATTTGAGAGACATTTGCTAAATTAATTTAATTATGTATGCAGTAAAGAATTTGGCCTTGCCCAAAGAAAGATCTGGCCCTTATTCACAATCCCCCTCCCTGCGTTGGGAAGTAGCCTCTGCACTCTTTGGAATTTCCTGAGTGACAGGAGTGTCTTTGTTATTCAAGGTGGGGGCCCCCTCAGACCACCCCTGATGGTGCATGATAATGAGGTAACTCAGGGTGGAACCCTCAGGCCCTGTGGTATTAGACTGACCTCCAGGGAGGGGAAAGTTGGAGACCCCAGAGTTCAAGGAGATGATCAATCAATCCAGCAAGCTTATGAAATGAAACCCCAAACAAAACCCCTGGACACTGGAATTCAGGTGAGCTTCCCTGGTTGGCAACACTCCCCGTGCCGGATTAGTGACAGAGGCCAGAGACTAACACATCCTAAGGACAAAAGCAGCTCTGGGTTTGGAACGCTCCTAAACTCTGCCCTGTGCAGCCTTCTTGGGCCTTTATTTTTGGATCTATATCCTTTCCCATAATGCACCTGGGAGTACAGCGGCTTTCAGGAAGTTCTGTGAGTACTTCCAGAGAATCCTCGAACCTGAGGGTGCTCTGGGGAAGTGTCTGAACTTTCTGCTCGTGGCAGGAGTAAGGGTAGTCTGTGGAGGACTTGCCTTCAGATTTCGCAGTTGGGCTGACCTCAGGTTTCTTGTGACCTCAGAAAGGGAATCTAAAGAAAGGGATCTAAAGATCGTCTCTCCCAGTTCCATTTTACAGGTGAGGAAGCAGGTCCAGAGGTAGGAAGGGACTCACCCACAGTCATGTAACATCCCGGCACAGGGGGGCTGGCCCCTGAGTGTCTTGACTCCCAGCACACTGTGCTTTCTGCAGTATCCTGTTGTAACTTCAACTGTGAAGCTCAGCGGGGAAAAACTTACCCTGAAGCCACAAGGGCTTTGCTGCAAGGAATTTTTATAGGCCTCCTGTGTTTAGGGAAGCTCACTCCTTACCAGGTTTCCTGCCTTGACTCTGAGGGCTTTCTTTTTAAAATATTTAAGTTGAAGTATTTAATGTTCACAAAGCAAGGGAATCACATGAAAGAAGAATTAATGCTTTCATTGGGTGAAAACACTTTTTTAGGGGGAAAGTCTTTCTTTGTTACTGAAATTTTATAATTTTCAAATAATTAAGTTTGGTGCTAGAAAAGATCTTCGTGAATTTCTTGGTTCAACCCTTCCTTTTACACACAGAGATGCTGAGGCGGAGAAAGAAAAGGAAGTCTACCCAAGGCGACCTCATGAGTCAGTGGCAAGGACAGACTGAACTCAGGTCTCCTGACCCTCGGCACAGCCTTCAGTCCAGTCAGAATGATTTTCCTGTAGGAGCCAAGAGAGTGAGCACATGTTTATAAAAGTCCTGAAGGGACCCTCACAGGGTCCCAGAGCAGCCCGTTTTTGTTTATCTTGCCTGGGCAACACTGGCTGTCTTACTGTGTCATAAATTCTTTAAGCAGCTACCAGATTCTCTCTATTTCTCAGGGGAGTGGGGGAAAGGGGACTCTTGTCACTCTTCCTATAGAGCAGGAATGAGCAACCATCTGCCAATCCCACCACTGAGACAGCTAGGACCAGAAGACACCTTGATGCCATCAGATTTACTAAATCATAATATCTACTGCAGGCCTGATATTATTTCAACCAGGAAAATCTATCACCTCTAGTTAAGCACAATATTTAAATAATGGGCTTGTAGCTCTAAGAAGCAACTAAGGTATGCTACCCTCCCTTCTCCATGGGATCTTCCTGGCCCAGCGACTGAACCCTGATCTCCTCCACTGCAGGCAGATTCTTTACCATCTGAGCCACCAGCGAAGCCCTACAGAAGGTGTGTAACACACACAAGAGTTAATCTGTGGCAACATCCCGCCTCATGGGCTACTCTCAACTTGGGCACAAAGATAGCACAGACATAAGTTAGCCCATAAGCTCTCTCATCTATCCAGCATCAGTCAAGATGGAAGGAGAATTCTACTCGAAGAGATCTTTAAAGTTCAAAAGGTATTTAGATATCATCTTGTATTAATGGGGGTGGAGAAAGGGCGGAGGAGACAGATTGAGAGAGGGTACTGATTTACCGCTTGCCATGTGGTTTTATTTTAGCCATTTTCTACAGAAACACTTCTTATACATCATATTTCTGGTCTTCTTGACCAGCGTATGAAACACTGACTAAAATGCAATGGGTTCAGCTCCATTGTTATGACTGTAAACTTGTTTCTATGCTATGATTCTGTGATGTTCAAATGATGAGAAGATAAATGTGGGGGTAATTTGCTTCTATACTAAATCACCCAGACAAGTTTATACTTTTTTACCCCTCTTTTTCCTCTTTCTTACCATATGATTTCAAGAATCCAATTACTTGGTTCCAGATTACAGCATAATCCCAGCAAAGCACTGGTCTTTAGAAAAGGGAGAGACGATCTCAAAGCCAAAGACTGGAGGAAACCTACACCCAGAGGCTGCTTACTTATATAGTAACACAGGTAGCCTTTATTGAGCATTTATGATATGCTATGCCATAGTTTATGTTCTTTACTTCATTTGATCCTTGTAACAACCCTAGAATACAGGTGCTATTGTTCAGATCTCTCCTGAGTCAGAGATACAGTCCTTGTTCAAGGTCACAAAGCCAGTAAACTATCAAACTTGGAGAGTTCTTGCATCAAAGCCCACATTCTGAGTTCGATTCCACCTCCTTAAATGTCTGAAGTAGGATCTTGAAAGCAAGATCGCTGAGAGATTTTCATTTACAAGTAATAAAACCTGAACCCTAGAAAGGGTAACTTCCCCCCAAAGTCACACAGCCATTTGGAGCTAGACTAGGACTCAGCTCTTGGATTCACTGTTTCAAGTTGTTACAACTCTATTACACAGTGGAGGGAAGAGTTTAGCAATATTTTTGAAAAATGAGCTACATCCTAGATGGACTAAAGGCCCTCAGGCCCAGGGTCCCTGCCTTTCTTTGGCCCATTCTCGAGCCACAGGGCCTGAGGGTCCACAAAAGCTTCAGTGTGGATCTTCCACTAGACCTGTGGCTGGAGTACTGTCATTGTGGATGTGACTGACCTGAGTCACACACCACAGGCAACTAGGAAGCTGCCTCATCTCCCCTAGGGAGGAAAGCAGAGTTCTCATCTGAGTTCTACCTGTCACTCTCTCTCTCCCAGAATGAGGGACCAGACTCTCCCCCTCTCCAGACCAGCAGGTGTCTCAGAAACACCCTTCTTTCTCTACAAACGTGACAGACCCCTCAGGCACTGAACAGCTAATGAGAGACCTGACCCAGCCCTTCCTCAGAGACCTCCCAGGTTACAAGTCCCAGGGGGAACAGGGTCTAGTTCCCTGGAGTCCTCAAGTTCAGAGGGGAGGGATGTGATACTCCATCTCCGGACAGTTATACAGCTGATCCTGCAGATTGCTAATGAGGAGGTTTCTATAAGGGGTGATGGAAGATAATCTCAGAGGGGAGGGAAGGGAAAGAGAGGGAGAAGGAAAAGACTCCAGAGAGTCCACCCAGGCCTGTGGGTATCTGACTTCTGCTCCTCTGTCTGCCGCAGTGGGCTAGGCAAGGGTCTGTGGCTGCCCTTGTGTCTCCTTCCTGCTTACCTGTGGCTGCTGGGTGGTCAAGGGTCTCTGAGGAGAGAGGACAGGGGTCCTCGACAGCAGCTGGTTCATCTTGCTGACTACCAGCTCAGTGATGAGCTGTCTGTCCTCCGCCTGGTGCTCCCCAATCAGCGGCATACTACAGTCCATGACCTGGTGGGGGAAGGGAACCCGGTTAGGAAAGGAGACGCCCACGGCCTGGGACCATCTTTCAGAACGAGCAGGACTTAGGCCAGCAGAGGTAGGCTGGGGTGAAGTGGGTGCTTGTGTCTTCAGTTGGCATGCCTCCATTCCCTTCTCCTGCAGCCTGGGCCTTGGGCCTCCCCAGACTGCATGTGGGTCAGGGCTCAGCGGGACTTCAGTCTGGCGACTGAGGGTGGTGGGCAGAGGGAGGGGGCAGGCAGGTAGTCCAGCCCCGGGCTCTGAGGCTGGCAGGCAGGGGAGCAGGGACACGCAAGGCCACGCCCTTAACTCCGGTGAGGAGAAGGCCGTTCTCTCCTCTGTGACTCTTCTCCCACACAACCTCTGTCCCCACTGAGACTCTGCCCATTAAACGACTGGCTTCCTGCCTTTGCTCATGACCTGGGATGCCTTCACTTTCACCACCGAGCCAATGCCTCCTGTACCTCAAGGTCCAGATCAATGTTTTCCTCCTATAGGAAGTGTCTGCCTGCCCAGGATCACAGACTTCACAGTTCAACTCTCTCATTCAGGGATAAGAAAACCAAGGCCCACCAAGAGGAGGGTGGTATGACTATCTAGAAGTTACATGCCGAGCAGGCCACGGAGTAGATTCTGAAGCCCACTTTGGGCTCCAGACATGAATCCTCTGCAAATACCACCGACACCTGGCAAGGAGCCTTTCCTGCTCCCGGGAAGACTGGACGGGAATGTGTGTGAAGGACACCTACAGCTGCTGACTCTCCCTTTAACGTGGGGAAAGGGTCAGCAAGGTTGTGCCAGAGGCCCAGACGGAGTCAAGTGTCTCCAGGGTTCAGAGAAGGGCTAAGAAGAATCTCCTGCGTCCAGGAGACCTGAGCTCTAGCCAAGCTGAGACACCAACTCACTGTGTGGCTTTGCTTGTGGCATCAGGCCTCCACTCTCACACTGGCAGAGCAGACTGGACCCAGTGATTCCCAAGGCCAGCTTCCGGAGCCTAAGAACGGCAAAATGACTGAAGGCTTCCCGGAGGAGTGGCCGGCTAGGACCCCGGAGCCCGGGTCTGGCATCTCTCACCGGTGGTGTGGGTCAGCCCCGCTGGTTAGAAACCACAGCTGCACTGGCGGCTGTTTGGCTCTGCACACTCCCCAGCTGTGTCACCTGGGAACCTTCCCACGGCTCAGGAGACTCTAAGCTAACTGCAGTCCGCGCTCCCATGCAGCTCTCAAGCCAAGAGCTTGGCCTCCAGCCCTGGGGCTCGTCTCTTCCTGAGATACTCTTTGGATCAGACTTACCTCAAAAATATAGTCTTTCCCATCTTTGCCATGCACAGCTTTGACGGCACAGATGTCCAGGCCACCGAACATCTCAGAGCAGGTGTCCACCCACAGCTTGTACCTGGAGTGGGGTGGGGGAGTGTCCTGAGGCTGGGGTACTAGCTCCCACCTAGCCTGCTTGTGGTCATGCTATCTTGGCTGCCTCTACCTCTCATGGGTGCACCCCCCAGCCCTCCTCCCATCAATCAAGCACACTGCCCTCTTGCTTTGCTCTCTAGACCCTCTCTGCCTTCCCAAGCTTAGAGCAGGTCTCACCTACTCTAGGCAGCCTCCCTCAGCTGTTCAGCCCACAGTAACTCCTCCTGCCCTGGAGCGTCTATGGCAAGTCCAGTCTTTATCTCCACCATTCTCCATCATATCTCCAGTCCTGCCTGATCTTCTTAACTGGGATTTGGGCCTTTGTGTTCCATCTGTCTGGCCAGATTAGAGGCTCCCTTCGGGCAGGACTTGTTTCTTACACCTCCTCTTCTCCAGAAGCCGCCCTCACCAGACAGGGGAGTTGCCCCCCTCCCCTCGCTCACCGGTCTGACATGGCGATCTGCTCCAGCATTGCGGAGCCAGTGTTTGTCTTCCAGTTCCCTGAGATCGACGTCCTCCTGCAACAAGGCCCCGCCAAGATGGGTCAGTGAACTGCACTGCGCTGACGGTTCATGGTCACTGTCCCCACCTGCCTCTCCCACCAAGAGCCTGGGGGCCTGTCTGCTGAGCCGAGAGCCTGGCTTCTGCTGCCAAACCCCCAACCCACAATGCTCTCCTCCTTTCTACAAGAATCCAGCCTAGGTTGCCCTGACGCCCTGGAGTCTTCCCTGATCTTTTCAACCTGATGAGCGCTTGCTCTCCTTACAATTCCTAGAGGATTTTGCCTCCACCTCTCTTCAAATCCTGTGTCTACTTTTTACTTTAGTTATCTGAGCTAAGTCTTCTGTTCACAAATCTATTAACCACTTGAAGATATATATTGTGTCTTGTACTTTGGCCACCTGATGAGAACAGTTGACTCATTGGAAAAGACCTTGGTGCTCGGAAAGATTGAGGGCAGGAGGACAAGAGGGTGGCAGAGGATGAGACGGTTGGATGGCATCAGTGACTCAGTGGACAAGTTTGAGCAAACTCCAGGAGATAGTGAAGGATAGGGAAGCCATGGGGTTGCAAAGAGTCAGACACAACTGAGCAACTAGACAATAACAACAAATTGTGTCTAGTGAGACACAGATGTATAGAACAGACTTTTGGACTCTGTGGGAGAAGGCGAGGGTGGGATGATCTGAGAGAATAGCATTGAAACATGTATATTATCAAGTGTGAAACAGATCGCCAGCCCAGGTTGGATGCATGAGACAAGTGCTCAGGGCTGGTGCACTGGGAAGACCCAGAGGGATGGGATGGGGAGGGAGGTGGGAAGGGGGATCGGGATGGGGAACACATGTAAATCCATGGCTGATTCATGTCAATGTATGGCAAAAACCACTACAATATTGTAAAGCAATTAGCCTCCAACTAATAAAAAAAAAAATACAGATTAGTACAGAAAAAAAAAATATTGTGTCTAGTATTCCCATCAGCCTACCCACTTGGCATCTATCTGGGCTGACTTGGTATGCACAAGCTGAATTCTATTGGTCCTGGAAATACCCTCAAGACTCCAGTGAATATCTTCCCATGGCTTCCTTACTAGCTCACTTATTCTTTCAACAGTTAACACTGAGGGCCTACAGTATCAGCACTGTGGCTCTGGACAAGCTGGTTGACCTCTTCAGGCTTAAGTTGCCTCATCCCTCACATGGAGCTCATGGAGTCAAGTCCCCAAGCCTTCTCTTTTGTGCCCTCTGCATCCTCCATCTGTGACCACAAGTTAGATAGAGTCAATTAGTCTTGGACTAAGGAGGAGGCAATTGACCTGGTTTCTGGTTCTGGATTTGCTCTTGACTGGCTGGGTGACCTTGGGTGAATCACCTCACCTCTCTGAGCCTTCCTTATCCTTCTGTAAACACAGGGTTGTCATGAGGACCAAATGATACAGGTTTTAAGTAAACTGTAAATTAGTCTTCACTGAGACACAGTCAAGAGGAAGGGGATGGCCCAGGGACAGAAAAGCCACGCTCACCCACTTGCTACCACAGTCACTTGCTACCACATGCTGGCCTTGTCACTCACTATCACTGGAGACTGATGATGTGATTCTCTGCTCAGCAGTTCTCAGGAGTATCCTCCCTGGAGATCCAATACCAGATGCTGGGAAACCAAGACACATGGCAGGTTCTTCAGAGCCCTGCGCCAGCCCAGAGAGCCGACCCTATGGCAGTGACAACGCCTCACATCTGTACAGTGCCGATTCCCTTCCAAGGCTGCTCCATCCCAAATCCCTCACCAGAGCCTCACTGAAAATTCTCTGGTGTGAGTAGGCTGCAATTTTTGCCCCCGCTTTACAGACGAGGAGATTGAGACTCAGAAAGGTTCACTGACTCGTCCAAGATTTTATATCTAGTCAAACTAGGTTCACATGCTAGCAAGGTAATGTACAAAATCCTTCAAGCTAGGCTTCAGCAGAACATGAACTTTCAGATGTACAAGATGGATTTAGAAAAGGCAGAGGAACCAGAGACCAAATTGCCAACATCTGCTGCATCATAGAAAAAGCAAGGGAATTCCAGAAAAACATCTACTTCTACATTATTGGCTACGATAAAGCCTTTGACTGTGTGGATCACAACAAACTGTGGGAAATTCTTAAAGAGACAGGAATATCAGACCACCTTATCTGTCTTCTGAGAAACCCGTATGCAGGTCAAGAAGCAACAGCTAAAATTGGACATGGAACAACAGACTGGTTCCAAATTGAGAAAGGAGTACGTCAAGGCTGTATGTCACCCTGTTTATTTAATTTTTATGCAGAGTATATCATGTGAAATGCCGGGCTGGATGAATCACAAGCTGGAATCAAGATTACCGGGAGAAATATCAACCACCTCAGATATGCTGATGATACCACTCTAATGGCAGAAAATGAAGAGGAACTAAAGAGCCTCTTGATGAGGATGAAAGAAGAGAGTGAAAAAGCTGGCTTAAAATTCAACATTGGAAAAACTAAGGTCATGGCATCCAGCTCCATCACTTCATGGCAAATAGATGGGGAAAAGTGGAAACAGTGACAGATTTTCTTCTCTTGGGCTCCAAAATCACTGTGGATGGTGACTGCAGCCATGAAATTAAAAGATGCTTTCTCCTTGGAAGAAAAGCTATGACAAACCTAGACAGCATATCAAAAAAGCAGAGACATTACTTTGCTGACAAAGGTCTGTACATCAAGGCATGTATGTATGGATTGAGTCATGTATGGATGTGAGAGTTGGACCATAAAGAAGGCTGAGTGCCAAAGAATTGGTGCTTTCCAACTGTGGTGCTGGAGAAGGCTCTTGAGAGTCCCTTGGACTGCAAGGAGATCAAATCAGCCAATCCTAAAAGAAATCAACCCTGAATATTCACTGGAAGGACTGGTGCTGAAACTGAAGCTCCAATCCTTTGACCACCTGATGCACAGGGGTAACTCACTGGAAAAGACCCTGACACTGGGAAAGATTGAGGGCAAGAGGAGAAATGGGCAGCAGAGGATGAGATGCTTGGATGGCATCAACAACTCAATGGACATAAGTCTGAGCAAATTCCAGGAGATAGTGAAGGACAGGGAAGCCTGGTGTGCAGCAGTTCCTGGAGTCGCAGAGTCGAATGCAACTTAGTGACTTAACAACAAGCCCAGGACTCTTGGTTCCCTCATTGGGTTTCGCTTTCCCCTACACCCCACTGCCTAGTTCAGAAAAGATGAACAACTCACAGTTGAGTGGCTTGCTCTATGTGAACAGAAACACAAAGACAGATCAGAGTAAAAATAATGCTGCTTCCTAGCACTGGTGGTTCATAGGTGTGCTCCTGTGACCAGGCTGGGCCAAGTCCCTCACTTCCTTGTCCGCAGCACAAGGCCATGGTACATAATAGGGTGTCAGAAACTTCTGAGTGAGTAATAGCAAAGCCCCTTATACTTCACACCTTTCTCTAACAATGGGATGCCAGGCACAGATCCATGATGGCCACCTGGGGCACATGGGAGCAGAGGGGAACCTGAGAAGCCATTCAGGGACAGCTCAATGGCCACTCGGGACTCACAGGCCATCCGACCTCCACAGAGGGACCCCCCTTATTGCTGACTGACAGACAGCAGCGGGGGCGGTGCACTCTTCCCACCAACCCTCGCCGTCCCCTGGTCTCCAGGTGAGGGCTTGGGGAGACGGGAAGAATCTCAAACCTTACCTTGGCTACTGTCGCGTCAGTTCCTTCTCCTGAGAGCAAGAAGATGGCCAAAAGTTTGGGGAAGAGGAGCTGCGAGAACCTAAACATTCACCCAAACAACCAACAGTCCCTCACAAGTAAAAAAGTTAAGCGAATATTTTCTAAAGCTGCTCTGGTCGCTTACCCCTCATCAATTGTTGGGGAGTCTCTTTTCCTATGCTCCATTTAAGTTGTTTTCAGAAACCCCAATCTTTAAAAATGGGGTGCCTCCTTTTAAGGATCAAGACACTCTTGCTCCAGTATCGTCGATGCTTTTTTATTTATGGGATTTTAAAATTAAAGGATAGAAAATCTGCTTTCATCAGTGCCAAAATCATGGATTTTCCTACTACTTTTAGCTAGTTTTTATAATGGTCTTTTAAATTGCGCTAAGCCGTGTCCGACTCTTTGCGACCCCATGGACTGTACCCCATCAGGCTCCTCTGTCCATGGGATTTCCCAGGCAAGAATACTGGAATGGGTTGCCATTTCTTCCTCCAGGGGATCTTCCTGATCCAGGGATTGAACCTGCATCTTCCTGTCTTATATTGTGCATACGCCTTGATTTTATTTATTTATTTGTTTGGCTGTGCACAGCACTTGGGATCTTAGTTCTCTGACCAGGGACGGAACCTGGACCCTCAGCAGTGAGAGTGCAGAGTCCTAAGCACTAGACCATCAGGGAAGTCCTACATTGTGTGTAATTTTAAAGCAACCCTAAATTCCTTCCTGAAGCAGGATAGCTTTAAATAAAAAATGATAAACTTAGAAAGTAGGAATCTGGTCAATAAAGGTAAAAAGGATTCTGTGCCTCAGTTCCCCACAGGGCTCCTCTCTGCACACTTATTGGGCGCCTCCTACAAGTCTGCTGCTGCACAAGGAAGCAGGGTTGCAGCAATTACTCTGTCATTACCACCCAGAGAGCTCAGAGGAGCGCAGTACAAACGCCCATGTGTGAAGAGTGCTCAGCTAGAGGTGTGCGAGGTGTTACAGAGGGCGCACAGGGACGGGGCTCCTAACTCACTCGAGGGACAGGGAGTACAAACCCTAAAAAGAAAGAAGGGGAAAAAATGAAAACAGGTGGGTGAGCGGGAGGGAAGCTGCTCTACCCTGATGTGAGCTCAAGTCCAGAGTGGCAAAGGTCACATTCATAGATTGTGATGTTCTTTCTTTGTGAAGAAAAATACTACCTTAAAATTTTTTTAAAGTGTGAAGTTGAAGTGAAAGTGAAAGTCGCTCAGTTGTGTCCGGCTCTTTGTGACCCCCATGGTCTATACAGTCCAAGGAATTCTCCAGGCCAGAATATTGCAGTGGGTAGCCTTTCCCTTCTCCAGGGGATGTTCCCAAACCAGGGATTGAACCCAGGTCTCCTGCATTGCAGGGCGGGTTTTTTACCAACTGAGCCATAGGGAACGCCCAAGAATACTGGAGTGGGTAGCCTATCCCTTCTCCATGGGATCTTCCCAACCCAGGAATCGAACTGGGGTCTCCTGCATTGCAGGGTGGGTTCTTTACCAACTGAGCTATCAAGGAAAATGTGAAGTTACTATTTCTAAAATTGGACTTGTAAGCCATTTGTGTTTGGATATATATTTCAGAGGATCAGGTAGTCTTGAAATCTTTTCTTTTTCTCAATTCTATTGCAGGAAGCCTTTCCCTTCTCATTTTGGCAAAAGGACCCTGTTACATGGAACAGACACCTATTCTCATAACCACTATGCTTTTCACGTTCTGTAGTGTCTACACGGCTACATATTTACAGTTTCTTAGCTTTTTCTGTGCTCTGGCAGCCTCATGAAGCCTACAGATTCCTTTCGATGTATGAAATACTGAAGATGTATAGGTGTGAAATAAAATACACAGGACAACAAAAGAACTCAATTATTTAAAATAATTATCAAAAAAGTTATCAAAAACAATAAATCTCTGATTAGTGTAAAAATATGTCTTTTTTTGTAAATAACAAATGTATTTACAGATACGAATGTAGCAGCAAGTCTAACTATCATGAGTATAAGTAGTGATAAAATTAATTGGTATTTAGAGATATCTGTCACAAGCATATGTGATACAAAAACCTCTGTGGTCACCGCTGGTGACAAACCACACATCTGTCTACTACTGCGGCTACTCCAGTCTGCTCACAACTGAGGAGAGCGTCGGGTTTCATTTAGAGGCTAATGAAAGTAAATATTCTGTTTCTGTCTCATCTTAGTTCGGGAACCCCTCCTCTGCCTTGAAAGCAAGCCAGGCCCAGACTCCCTTATGTGAATGGAGCCCTCCCTGTGTTCTCTGCCTCGTGGGGCCAGGGGAGGCAAAACTGAGAGTTGGCTGCTGCCTGGAGGCTGAGCATTGTCCCTGAGCTGAGGAGACAAGGACGGGCATCTGGGGGGCCCCACCCCACTCACATGTAAGCCTTGTAGTTGGTGCCTATCTTCTGGACCCGGATGTCATACTTGGCATCAATGAAAGGCTCTGCAGTGGCGTAGGTCTGGGTGAGGGCCACCACGCTGGCAATGTCCTGGAAGTCGTAGTGGTTTTCCACTTTGACCTAATGGTGGAGAAAGGCAGAGAGGGAGAAAGGGAGATGCACGCGGCCCATGCACACGCACACACACACACACACACACACACACACACACTGAGAGTCACAAGAGCCCTGGGCCCCCAGGCTCATCACGATGCTCACATCCAGAGGCAAACCTGGGTGCCACATCTCCCTAGGAGGTCCCCACTCTTGAGCTTCCCTTCCCAGGGCTCGGGAGCCACATCTGCTGCAAAGAGCACAGGGACAGTCTGGTGGCCTGCACTCTGCTTGCTGCAAGAGGCCTGGGTAACACTCATGGTTTCAGAGGGGCCATATCATCTTCGCCCCAGCGAGAATACATCAGCAACTGAGGCAGAACAGTCCACAACCGGGCTTCTGGAAAAGCTCCTGTTGTGGCCTCACCCCCAGAGCACAGCGGCCCTGGCCTTACCTTGCCCATGCCCGAGTGAGCGTGGCCGATCTTCACCACCACAGGGAATGTGGGCAGAGTCAGCTGAAAGCAGAGGAGAAAGGAATGAATTGGTCAGAGTGTATCTGTCTCTCTGGGGAATCCTACAAATATTTTTTTTTGAAACACCCTTGGAAGCGCTCTTTAAAGAACCAGTGCAACCTATTTGCATCAGAAATTAAAAAATTTAAAAACAGAGTGACAGTGACTGGCCTAAGGTCACAGCATATTAGTGGCAGAACTACAAGGAGCCTGTTCTCCTGTTTGGTACTCTCTGCATCTTTAAGACTCATTGCTTCAACCTTCATGGGTCCAGCTTTCCTGCACTGAACCTGGCTTTTCTCCCCTCTCACACTCTCTTCCTTGCTCACCAACACCTCAAACTCACCACCGAACACAGCTCAGAATGCAAAGGCAGATTTCTGCCTAGTTTGGGTTGGAAGATAGCTAACATAATAACTCAGCATGTTTACCATTCAAGAGAGATGCTTAAGGGGGTAAATGCGACCTTGTTGTTCAGTCACTCACTCGTGTCTGACTCTGCGACCCCATGGGGGTGGCACGCCAGACTTCTCTGTCCTTCACCACTGCCTTGAGACAGTCATATTTTAACTAGAGGAACCACAAAGACTTAAAAGAAGAAAAGCCACCCGCTAAAGGCAGGATTTCAAGCTGTTACAAAGTGGCCATGGGAGAAGTAACATGGTAGAGGGGACCAGATGTCAGGAGACCCGCATCCCAGTCTCTCCGCAAGTCCGTTTGCCTCCTTGGGCCTCAGCCTTCACATCTGCCAAGCGAAGAGGCCGAACGGGACGCTTTCAAGATCCTGTCCAATCACACATCAGACTTTATCCTGGCTGGGTCTGCATGAAGAACCAACTTGGATGCCAAACCTCATCCTTTCTTAGTCAGGCTCAGTTCTCTCTCAGCTGCGTTCTTTTCAAACATCATGACCACATCAAGACGAAAAGTTGTCTTTCAGAGGATATACTATTGACTCTGATGAAAAGTCAGATTCCCATGGCAATCCTGAGTGTGACCAGATACTGGGAGTGCCTGACCTGAGGATTTCAGCACTCCTGGCTGAGGCCAGCTGAGGCTGGGTCAAGGAGCTTCAAGTTCAGTTCACCGTACTTTATGGAGAAGTAAGTGAGGCCCAGAGAGGCAAGGCTGTGAAGCTCCTGAGGGACAGAATCTGCACCCAGCCTCCTACTGTCTGGTGGAAGACTGTGTGGAAACATCCTACAACCACCCTGCGGGTCTCTCTCTACTCACTATGCTGTCAAACAGCACACAGGGCTCCCCACGCCCCGAGTGCCTCACTTGTTTTCAAAGCTGCACCACCCTCTATAACAAGACGCTCTCTCAAGGCCCTGAGACAGGAAATAAGGGTGGCCAATAGCAGAGAAAGGGCTTTGAGGGCCCAGGTTTGCCCCGAGTGATGGGCTTACCCCACGCTCTGAGCCCCTCAAAGAGCACTGCATGAGCAAGGGGAACGGGAAAGGGTTTCTGAGGCAGCGGCTGCTTTCTCCGCTGTCTCTCCCCACCCCCCAGCCGACAGAGCCAAGACACACACACACACACCCCCCCAACTTTCCCTGTCCTGTTCCATTACTGTTTGCTGTTGCTTTGGAGCCTCATAAATAGAGCATTGAAAACACTTCCTGCAGCTGAAAGAAGCCCTGAGGAGCTTGTCTCATTCCCAGTGTGCCGCTCAGCAAGAGGTCCGGCCTTCTCTGCCGCCGTCTCTCTTGCCTGTTGTAATTCTGTCTGCCTCTCTCTGACTCTGCTGTGCCTCTCTTTCTGTTTGAGCCTCTCCGCACGCTCGTCCCTTCTGCCTGAGTCACAGCCCCTTGGGCTCTGCACCCCCATGCATCTGTCTACGCTGCCCTGTCCTTCTGTCCTGACGCCATCCCCTTTCCCGGTGCCTTCCCTCTACTTCAAGAGGGCTCAGGCCCGGAAACAGCACCGGGGACTCTCGCGGCTTTCCTCTGCGTCTTACCAAGCCTGCCGGCCAGGAGGGCCGCAGGTCGGCAGCCCCAGGGTGGCCTGCGGCCAAGGGAGGGCGGAGCCCATCGGGGCGGGATTGGCTCTGGGTCCACCTCATAAAGCCGGGGGCGAGGGGCGCGCCGCGCTCTGGAGAAGCCGTGGAGGGGCACTGTGGTCTGACAGTCCCCGCAGGCTCAGTCGCAGCCCTGCGGAGACATGCCCCGGAGCCCCCGGCCCGCGCCGAGCTGGGCGCTGCTGCTGCGGTTGCTGGCGCTGCTGCGGCCGCCGGGGCTGGGCGAGGCGTGCAGCTGCGCCCCCGCGCATCCCCAGCAGCACGTCTGCCACTCGGCGCTCGGTGAGTCCGGGGGAGCTCTCGAGGGCCCCAGCTGTGGGTGGGGGTGTGTGGGGTCGAGGTGGGGCCGCGCAGCAGACCTGGAGTCTCGGGGGGAAGGGGTGGAGCTCAAATCCCGCCCCAGTTGCCTCCTGCTGCGGCCGGTGGGTTGGGCCGGGCCGGTGCCATAGCAACCCTGCAAGCGCAGAGACCCGCTGACTTGCCAGAAAATAAAAGACAGTGTAGGACTTCCCAGGAGGCGGAGTAGTAAAGACCCCGCCTGCCAATGCAGGAGACTCAAGAGACAAGGGTTCGATCCCTGGGTCGGGAAGATCCGCTGGAGAAGGGCATGGCAACCCAGTCCGATACTCTCGCCTAGGAAATCCCATGGAGGAGCCTGGCGGGCTTCATTACAGTCTACGGGGTTGCAAAGAGTCAGCTACAACTGAGAGAAAGAGCACAAAGACAGTGTAAAGGGCTCCACAGTGATCCCCTCTCCCCTATCTACTGCAGTTATGGGATGTCACTGAACAAGTCTCTGGAACTACCCAGTGATTATTCTGATCCACTGGTTAGGGGGGTTGGGGGGGGGGAGGGTTCAGGGGGTTGGGCTTTCATGACAAACATCCCTCTGTATCCAAGCCTATAACTGAGGTTGTCACCACCACCCCACTCCAACACTCACCCTTTACACTTTCTCTCTGCCTGGAATGCCCTTCCTCAAAAACCCTTAACTTCCTGGCAAACTCCTATTCATCCCTCAAAACTAGGGGGTCTCCTCTTCTCTGAAGGCTTCCTGACCCCTGGTGCTACCACAGCATCTCCAGTATCTCTGTGCTCCTACTGTGCTGTGCTGTTGGTCTTTGTAAGAGTGTTCTCCACTAGACCAAGAGTTCTGCAGGGTGGGGGCCCTGTCCTTAATCGTGCCTGTGGGCCTAGGACCCAGTGTTAGACCAGGCATGGAGGAAACAGGTTTTGATTAATACCCAAATGACAAAGAGATGAACTACCTCTGTGCACGGTGAGGATATTTATTATTTCAATAAACATTTGCCAACGTCAGCTCGGTTGGGCTCTCTCTGAGGTCCTGGGCTACAGCAGTGGATGACTACACACTGACTGCCCTCAAGTGGCTCCTCCACCCTGCCCGTCTCCACCCCACTGTACCCTGGGCTGCGGAGAACTCGACTCCCCAGACCAGCAGGCAGAGTGGAGAGACTCAAGGACCTGGTAGGCCCGAGGAGTTTGGAACTTCCAGAAATTAGAGAGGAGTATCCCTTACATGCAGCATCTTCCTCGAAACCCACTGAGACCTAAACCCAGAACCCCTCTGCAGAATTCTCCAGGGGGCCACAGGTCACCCAGATCCCAGGAGGATCGCTCCCACAGGCTGCTGAAGGTCCCCTCTTTTCTCTTCCTGTGCAGCTATCCGGGCCAAGATCTCCAGTGAGAAGGTAGTTCCTGCCAGCGCAGACCCTGCTGACCCTCAAAAAATGATCCGGTATGAAATCAAACAGATAAAGGTACATGGGGGCAGGACAGGGTGTCACCCCCTTGGGCTGTTAGAAGGAGTTGGGGGCTGTGATCTGGGGGGGTGGGGCTGGGGGGCTGGTGGTTCGGGTGGCCTGGCTCAGTGATGCTAGGGGTACAGATACTGGAGTGGATGACGTGTAGGGGACAGGCCATCAGAGCCAGAGGACAGTGCAGGAGAGGCCCTCAGTGTTTGTGCATGGGGCTGCTAGAGGCGCCTCCCTTCTCACTGGAAGAAACCAAGGTTTAATTATTTCTAGGGAGATGAGACCCAGTTGTGTCATCTGTGTGCAACGAGTCCTGAACTAGACTTTCACTTAACTTTTTTAGATTAAGAAAAAGTTTTTCCTGTTAAGATATAAAGTACACTCACTGACTCAATACTGCTCTTTCGTAATTGCCTTTCAGATGTTCAAAGGGTTTGAGAAAGTCAACGATATTCAGTATATTTATACGCCTTTTGATTCCTCCCTCTGTGGGGTGAAACTGGAAGCTAACAGCCAGAAGCAGTATCTCCTGACTGGTAAGCTAAAGACCAGCAGTGGCCCTATGAGTCTCTGCCCTAGGAACGCAGGCAAGGAGGAGCCCAGCTGAGCTGACCTTGGGCAGCAAGCTGAGCCAGGTGGCATTTTCTTGGGCACAAAACAGCTGCGTTACTAAGAGGTAGCCTGAGTTGGCAGAAGCCTTGGTAACCTCCCTGTGAGTGCCACTGCCTTCCTAGTTCACAGGCTGCTGTTCCAGCCTAGGGCAGCTGGTTCTGTTTCCAAACGGCTTTAAGCGATGTAAGATTTTTGGTGCATGCATGCTCAGTCGTGTCCGACTCTTTTGCGACTCCATGGATGGTAACCTGCCAGGCTCCTCTGTCCATGGGATTTCCCAGGCAAGGATACCGCAGCGGGTTGCCATTTCCTCCTCCAGGGGATCTTCCTGATCCAGGGATCGAACCCGCGTCTCTTGCACCTTCTGCATTAGCAGGCGGATTCTTTACCACTGAGCCATCTGGGAAGCCTAAGGTTTTTGGTATCTTGAGCCAAATTCTGCTGCTCTGAAACTGCCCCTGGTGGGTTCAGCTCTGCCCTCTGTTCCAGGATGACCCTTCAGAGGCCTGAGGACAGTAGATACATGTACTCTAGCTCCAGGTTCTGCTGGCCGTGGTCCCCAGACCCCTTCCTGTCCTGGCCACTTTCAGCGGGATAGAGCCTGTCCCCGTCCCTCCCCAGCACTGGACCCTGAACCAGGGACCACACTGCAGGGGAGGTCTTAGTCACACAGAATAAAGGAGGATTGTGCATTCGCAACCTCACCCCCACATACACACAACATACACATAGTAGTCGCTGTAGCCTACGACAGCATCAGCTTTAGGCGGCCACGGCGGCTCGCACTCTTGGTTCGTGACTGACTCACACCCAAAGCCTTCTTCTGAGAGTGCAGTAAAGCACAGGCCCTAACAGCAGCCTTGATTCTAACACGACTCTGTCTCCCAGCCCTTGGGCCCAGGCAGATCTCCTCATGCTGCCCCGACTGGGATAGAATAGTTAAAGTACCTCACAAGAGTCTAATCCATGACTGAATGAACGCAATACTGAATTATTTTGTTGTTCAGGGAAGGTATCTGTGTGGCTGTAGACAGGGAAGCCTCACTGTGTAAAGTGAAAGTAAAAGTGTAGTCGCTCAGTCATGTCTGACTCTTTGGAACCCCACAGACTGTAGCCCGCCAGGCTCCTCTGTCCAGGGGATTCTCCAAGGCAAGAATACTGGAGTGGGTTGCCATTTCCTTCACCAGGGGATCTTCCCAACCCAGGGACTAAACCCAGGTCTCCCACATTACAGGCAGATTCTTTACCATCTGAGCCACTAGGGAAGCCTTCATTGTGTAAGTGGGATCTACATTTTCCCTAAAGGATAAAACATATTTAGAAAGAAGGCCTGGAAAAGAAAAACACAGCAGGTGGGGAGAACGGAAGGAGGAATTCCATTCTCTGTCCATCCGTTCAGCAATGAGTGACCACCTCCTCACTGCCTGGCCTGGGGCAGGCAAGCGGAGATGCACTAACATGCCACAGTCCTCAAAGAGCTCCCTCAGTTCAAATCTAAGAAGTCACAGGTGTTGGAGGCCACGCAGGTTGGGGCCCCCCAAGTCTGAGGATGTGGAACTGTGCTGATCCGGGCACCTCTGGATGGGAGAGCAGGGGCAGGGCAGGCCCCTGAGCCCTCCAGGTCCCAGGACCAGCTGACGGGGCCACCTCCTTCCTGAGCACCTGCCCCCTGCTAGGGGCTGTAGTGCACCAGGGATGCAGACATGTGCTGGCTGCCTCACGGAGGTCAAGTCCACCCGAAGGTGGGGTTAAATGACAAAGCGTAGGCTTACTGAAAACTCATCCGTGGTGCCCATGGTCCGCAGGAGAAGATGCAGCCCTTCTGCCTAAAACCCTCTGTGACCAGACCCAGCTGACCTCCCCAGCCTTGCCTCCTGTCACTACTCAGTGACCGTTCCCAGGCCCTCATTTCCCCTGGAGCTTAAACTACTTGCAGGTGCAAAAGGTATTCTGCAGGGCTGTGCCCTTCTGCCCCAGTGTCCAGAAGTCCCTCCCCAACTCGTCTGGCAGCTGAACTCCTACCCATCCTTTCAACGCCAACACAAGCATCATCTTAGACACCCTTCTTGCCCCCACCCCTTCCACAGACAGAGATAACTGTGTTTCCTTTGTTCTTATACCACATCCTGTATAGAATCATACAACAGTATCATTTTCTACTTGGTTGTCAACCCTGCATATTCACGGGAAGGACTGATGCTGAAGTTGATGCTCCACTGCTTTGGCCACATGACGCGAAGAGCTGACTCACTGGGAAAGACCCTGATGCTGGGAAAGATTGAGGGCAGGAGGAGAAGGGGACGACAGAGGATGAGATGTTGGATGGCATTACCGACTCAAAGGACTTGAGTTTGAGCAGACTCTGGGAGATAGTGAAGGACAGGGAAGCCTGGCGTGCTGCAGTCCATGGGGCCGCAAAGAATTGGACACGACTGAGCACCTGAACAAAAACAACAATTTGTCTTCCCTACTAGTTTTTAGCTCCTTAGGGGTAGAAATCCTGTCATGTTTATTTCCTGTATTCCTGGTACCAGGCCATAGTAGTTGCTCAGCCAGTAAATGACTGAATGACTGAAGTTTTAAGAGAGGTGAGGGCTAGTATGGCCCGGGATGGCTTTGCGGACAAGGTGGTACTAAAAAGGGTCTTTGGAAAATAGGAAAGAGTGTGATATGTAAAGGAGAAGGGGAGAGACTCACCAAGATATCACTGGAGCAGGACAAAGGTTGGAAAAGGTTGAAAAGGAAGAGAGACCTACTATGTATCAAACATCTTCTGTGGGTCCACAACTGTGCTGGGAACTTCACAGACATTCTCTCATTTAATCTTGACAATAACCTTATTATTCTTATCTTTCAGCTGAGAAGTTACATGGCTTTCTTATGGTCACACACTAGTAAATGATAGAAAAGAAGGGATTTCTGCCAAGATTTTGACTTAAAGCCCACATCCCTCTGTCCGCACCACACTAATGGAAAGGCCTTTGCCCTACAACTCTCACTCATACAAACATCATCTGGTAATGGCTTTGACATAAAGACAGTAGAGGTTTTTCTGGCTCCTTCACTGAGCCCCATGTCACCACTTCCACCACAAGATACCGAGGAGGCTGTGATTCTGCGCCTCTTTAAGAACTCCTGGAGCTCCACAAGCAGACTCCTCATGTGGGCTCTCCTCTATCTTCCCTTTAAGGTCAGATCCTCAGTGATGGGAAAGTCTTTGTCCATCTGTGCAACTACATCGAGCCCTGGGAGAACCTATCCTTTCTGCAGAGAGAAAGTCTGAATCACCACTACCATCTGAACTGTGGCTGCCAAGTAAGGACTGTTCGTTTCCAAGGTCTTTGGGGGTGGGTGAAGGGCCATGCAGCCTCATCCTTCGGTATTCCCTCCTTCCCATGCACGTGACCTATTCACTTGCTGTACTAGAGGTTTGTGATGGATCAGGCATCGTTCAAAGTTGGGGGTGGGAAAGCAACAAGGCCCGTAGTCCCTGATCTCAAGGTACTTGCATTCTGACTGAGAAGGCAGCCATCATATAAGACAGGCTGGGATAATACACTACCACTTAAAGAGAGTCTACTCTTTTTGCCAGGACCTGTAATGGTTAATTTATTGAAGCTATTTAGTCTTTAAAACAAATTTGTGAAGAGTTAAGATTTCCATTTTATGGTGAAGAAATTCATGCTGTAGGAAGTGAAGTGACTTGCTTAGGTCAGTGGTAGAGTAAGGGCCTTGGGGCTTTTTGGGAGGCAATACTGTATGTGGAGAGTACAGGGGAAAGATAACTAAGGGAGAAATTTGGAGACTTGGAAGGACCTTATAAGCTAGGGGGCATTTGAGCTATGCTGTAAGAACATGTAGGAGTCTGAAAGGCAAGAACAGAAAAAGGACACCCTACTCACTTGGATGTTGTGTGGCTATGGCTCTAGATCACCACCTGCTATATGGTGCCCTGCACCATCTCGGCTCCCAACGAGTGCCTCTGGACAGACTGGCTATTGGAACGGAAGCTCTACGGGTACCAGGCCCAGCATTATGTCTGCATGAAGCATGTTGATGGCACCTGTAGCTGGTACCAGGGACGCTTGCCCCTCAGGAAGGAGTTTGTTGACATCATCCAGCCCTAGGAGGGATCGCCACAACCCTTTGAGAGTCCCGAAGACCAAGCCCTTTTCCTTCCTGGCAGGGCGCTGGCTGTCCCCACCTGCTTCATGGATGCCAGACAAGGGGAAGTATCAGGTGGATGGTGTGGCCAGCATGGGGGCAGGGATGGGGCGTGTGGCAGCTTGTGTCCGGGACCCCAGTCCAGAACACGTCAGGCCAAGGGCTAGGGAAAGTAGCAGGACTTTTCTCTCCCACCCTCAGCTCTTCATCCTTGCCTCCAAACCTTCTAGTTGAGCTGGTATTTGTTACTGATTCTGGCTTAGTTTCTGTTTTCAAAGCTAGGACTATTCCTTTTTCTCCCCAGATAAGTGTGTTTTCTTTTTATCCTAACTGATCTGACAGGGGAGAAATGATGACTGTTATACATATGAGATGGGGTGGCCTTGTGCGATATAAGGCCAGAAGGTGGGTGACAGTATCATAAACAGGCTGACTTGGAGAAATGAAAAGAACAACATCCTCTGGCTGTGTTTCATTTACTCCTCCAGTCTCAACTCATTCTGATCCTCTGATACGCTTTCACCTGTTTAGGGGAGTGACAAAGGGGGACAAGGAGTCATTCAGTGTGAAGCCTACAATGTAATCCCCTCTATACCATTCTTGGCACAGGGCCTGGCCCAGTTAACAAGACAAGAATAGACTTGGGTATTGTCTCTCCAGGTTGACTATACTTAATGTCTTCAACTGCTGTCCAAAAGGCTTCTCCTCTGTCTCCTTTAGAAAGTCCTTCTCTACTAGATTACTAATGTTTTCATTACTACTTCAAAACCTTTTTTAAGCGTAAAAAAAAAAAAAAAAAAGCCTTTCTGTTATAGAGTTGAAATTCCCCCTTAGCTTTTGAAACCTCACAGAGATCTTGGCGGTGGGGGGTGGGTGTCCTCTCTTGAGGGCACATTTTAGGCTAGAGGACAGGAGAAAAAGAACACAAGGGCCCTTGGGGGAAAGGATGGTAGGTGAGGAATATACTTTGCAAATGTTACAGTTCTTCAAGTGGTCAGCCTGCTTTGAGAACCGCTGCCCCCAGCCTTCTGCTCAGTCCTCTTGGACACCCTGAAATCTACAAGCACAGCCCCTGAGGGTTCCTCTGCCTCTACAAGCCTTCCTGACTTGTCCTGATGTGGGTCTTAAGGATTTATCAGGGACAAGTGCTTAAAGTTCCAGGGCCTCTCCCGGGGAAGCTCTGGCAAAGATGGAGAAGGTAGTTCTTCCCAAGGCCCCAAGGTTCTATACAGCTTGCTGATAAGCTGAGGCATGCAGAAAACACTGGAAGAAGGTTCCACAGAAATGGTGCAAACGGAGATTCCTTCTGGAGATCTCTGTCCTGGAGCAAAAGACTTGGAAAGCTAAAGCAGAGAGTCTCCACTGGTGGGTTAAGTAGGCTTACCCACTGACCATGCAGGCCTGGGGCAGAGAACGTGGGGCCAGAGAAGAAGAATGGGGGAAAACATTAGAGGCAGCCTCTGTACCAACCGTCTATCCCATCGTTCTGCTCCTTCTGCCATCCTGGGATGGCCTCAGAGAAGGCAGAGTGAAACCCTTGTCTTATCTGAATTTTGAGGAAGTGTCTGGTGAATAATATCAGGAACAATAGCTTACACCTGAGGAGCACACCACACTCCTCACAGACTATTTGCTTAAAGAATCTCACTGAAATCATGCAAGTGCCATGTTAGCTATCCTGGCCAGGAATCGTTAAGCCCACTCTCCTTTCGGATTGGGATGCTGACACGTGGTGAGGGAACATAACCGTCTGTGAGTTGTGGCTAGAATCGCAAGCAGCAGGATCTTCTGACTATTGATCCATCTAGGTTGTTACTCTCAGCTTTTGATAAAACGCCCCTGTTTCTGCTCTTTCCTATTCTGTCTTGGAGACAGAGGGCTGTCTGAGGCCTCAGTGGAGTCTCGGGCTGAGAGGCCGAGGCCCTCCTCAGAGGCCCACGCGGCAGCTCGGCGCAGACAGCAGAGGCCGGCGCCCCTCAGCCACCTACCATCTCTCTGTGGTTGGGGTAGTAAGTCTGCTCGATGAGCGGGAACTTCTCTCCTCCCAGGGTCTTGTAGACGGCCACTAGCTGGGCAAACTGCAAAAGAGAAGCAAAGGTTTCCGTTTACCCAGACAGCTTCTGGGGCAGACGAAACGGCGACCCACTGAGCAAGTATTTATTGAGCATCTGCTCCACTGAGGGCTTTGTACAAAGTGCTCTGAGGATATAAAAGAGGTGTCCCACCCTCTATTCTCCAGGAACATATGCTTCTGTTGAGGAAGGGAGAGAGTGAGCTAGTATTCATTCAGTGCCTACCCAGTGTTAATGATATTTCATTTAATCCTCATATCAAACTGATGAGCTAGGGTTCTTTATCATCCTCATTTTACACATGAGGCTCAGGAAGGGTAGGTGACTGCCTAAAGCCACAGTGCTGCAAAAAAAGGGACAGCTGGCATTGAAATTTTGGTCTCTATAACTCTAAACACCATCATCCCTAGAGATGGAAAGTGATGAAGCTGGATGGGGGAACAAGGGGCCCAGTCTTGGAAATTCAAATGCCAAGGAAAAGAAAGGGAGGATGGAATCATAGAATGCAGCAAAGACAGACCCCGTCTTCTGGACTTACTGCTCATCTAAGAACTGAACTCACCGGACCCTTCACCTGTGAAAAGCCAGAACAGCTCCAGGGAGAAGGGGTGAAGCGCACATACTTAAATGTCAGGGTCTGCCTTTGGCGAACATGTAGCGTCCCTGGTGTCCCCTGCCCACCCCTCTACTTTATAAGTGGAGAAACTGAGGCCCAGAGAGGTTGCCCAGTCAAGGTCACACAGCAGTTGAGCCAGATTCATAGCCAGACCCCTTTAGTCCTAACCCATAACTCTTCCTTCTCCTTCATGTAGCTGCCTTTCAGGCTCTAAAGAGACCATGCTCTTCCCACAGGAAACTTTCCAGTTCAATCCGTTCACACTCATTCCCCACCTCCACACACACCCACCCCAAAGCCCCGGCAGCGGCAGTGATCCAGGTCTTCTCTCTCGTGCTACTGGGCTCACGCTCTAAGCCACTGATACCTGGAACTGCTGGAAGGAAGAGTTGCCAGATTAAACCGACCTTCTGTTTACTAAAGAAGGGAAAGATAGAACATTTTTCAAAAGCCCAGTTCCTGTTTTCAATCAGTGATGTTAGCACGTGTGTTGGTACGGGGAGACAATAAAAGCCAGAGCTGGGTTGTTAGAAAACCAGAGTCTTCTAATTCTTCTTGTTCTGCCTTGAACTTGCTAGGTGTCCTTGGGCAAATGATGTCTCCTCTCCAGGCCTCATTTTCTTCATGTATAAAATAGACAACTGAATTTGATCAGTTCTTCAAACTTTTTAACCACACCAAAAAAAAAAAAAATCTTTTCATTATATTTCCTCCTAAACTCCATGATGAGACTGCTGTTTAGTGATCATTGGCTGTGGTCCTTTTGTAAGTAGAGATAGAATCTGTTATTTTTGAAATGCTGAGAAACACTGGAGTTTCTGGGTCACTTTCCTCAGTGACACGCAGTTGGTGGCTCTAGATCTCGAGGCCTCCTCCGGGGCTGCAAGTATGATTGATGGACCCCCAAGGCCCTAAGATTTTATTATTGGAAGAGACTTCAGAGAGTCTCTAGGCCAGACATCTCATCTCACGGATGAGGAGACCGAGGCCGGAGCAGCAAAGGCGAGCACAGGCCCCCACATCATGCCTGGCGTTGGGGCTGTGCGGGGACGGGGCCCAGGCCTCTCCCCACCCAGCACGCTCGTCACTGTACCCGGCCATGCTTGCTGGTGTTCTCTGGTTCTTCCACGTTCTCTGACTGCCAAGACCACCCCTCAGACCTTTCCTGCATTCTCCAACTCCCTCCGCTACCTCATCTGACCTTTAGGTCCTGGCTGGCCGCTTGGAATGACTGGACTCCTTCTCGGCGTCTGGATACCTGCCTGAGCTCCCGAGGCCCTCCAGCCTCCCCAGCCAGCTGATGCCAGCTCTGCCTCACAACCTCTGTCCTGCTGCAGCCCACGCCCTGGCACAGCACCAAGGCATGTGGGGCCCTATCTTCCCAGCATGTGGGAGAGTTACACAGACACCACGCTGATGCCAAGAAGGCCCCCGGCAGGCTCCCAGAGTCCTGACACAGTCAAGACTAAGATGGCGGCCAGTTCCCATGCACTAGCTGGGTGCCTGGGGGCTCACGCTACCCTCCTCCACCTTCTGTAGTCCCTTCTGCTCAGAGCACTAGGCTTGGCATCTAACTCCTGCCTGCCTCCTTGGAAACTCGGCCTCAGTCACAAGCATACAGTCACCAATTAAACAAAAGTAATATCTGATAAGGGTTATTTCCTCTCCACATAGACAAAAGAATGCACTTGGAGCTGGGGGTGGTATTGGCAATGAATAGGAAGATAATGCTCAGCATAACCATTTATCCAATGTATCAGGAAAGATTTCTCAGATGAAATGGGATTTCAAGATCAGTCTGAATTTAATATGTTACCCTGATCCCTCCTGGAAATAAAGTGCTTCAATTACACTCTTGTGCATTTGCCTCTAAGAAAACCCCACATAGAGTGACAGGATTTTCAGATAAATCTGCAGCAATATGGCAGCGGCACTCTTGCTCTCCCTGGCACTCTTGCTGCTTTCACTGATAGGTCTTACTTCTGCTTCCAAACTCCCCATGTGCCTGCCGTGGGCAATCTATGAAATAGCGGATGTGTTCAGAGACAAGGTGGAACCTTCCCAACATGGCTGAGACCTCTCCTCACGCCAGGAGCAGCCACAGTAGAGACATTTAGAAAACACACACCAAAGTCATCATCTCAGAGGGAAGTCCCCTTCACAGTCACCAGATTTGTTCATCCCCATGAACAGGCAAAGAACAATATATAAAATGCCATTAGTGTGGCAGCTGCTTAGTGAAAATGAAGGGAGAACTTGGTGTGTGGCCAGGGAGCCCTGCTGTTCCCCTGCGATGCCAATGGCAATGTGCTGGGACTGTGAACGGGTGAGAATGTGAACCCTCACCAGATCCCAGATCCCAGGAGGGGCAAAGCCCCAGCCCAGGCTTTCTGACCCGCCCCTCCCTGGCCGCTGGCACAGTTCTGGAACACGCAGCACGGAATAAGTTTCTTTCAGATCCCCAACACTGGGGGCTGTGACACCAGGCTGGCAGACTGGGGGCAGGTACTGCGATTACTCCTCGTTTCATCCTCATGCTCAGTCGCTCAGTCGTGTCTGACTCTTTGCGACCCCGTGGACTGTAACCCACCAGGCGCCTCTGTCCGTGGGATTTTCCAGGCAAGAATACTGGAGTGGGTTGCCATTTCCTTCTCCAGGGGATCTTCCCAACCCAGGGATCAAACCTGCATCTCCTGCATTGGCAGGCAGATTCTTTTATCACGGAGCCACTGGGGAAGCCTCCACTCCTAGTTTACAGACAAAGAAACCAGGGCACAGACTGGTTTAGTCAGGAGGCTGATTAGTGAGATAGCCCAGAAAAAAAGCTGATGCTAGCAGAATCACCCTGTGTGGCTATGAGGGAGCCAAATTCTAGTAAGTATTGAAGGGGTGAGGGAGGAAAGGGCTAGGGCATGAGTGCAGCGCGGAAGGCCGTGTGACTAAGGGGAAGCTTGTTGAAGGCCTCATATGCGCTCTCCTGTGATCAGCAACCCATTCAAATCACGCAGGTCCTGCAGCTGGTTTCTGCAGAACTCTCGGACTCCAAGCCCTCAGGCCAGACAGAGAGAAAGGCTGAGTGAGGGGCTGCTACAGCAGCTCTCAGATCTTTCGACTCCTTGCTCACTGGTCTTCCTCTCACACTGCCAGGTCTCTCTGGCTCCCAAGGAAATAGGAGGACTGAGTTCAGGTGAAAGAGTAGAGGTGACGGGTCCTTTTGGTTAAAAAAAGAAAACACCCCCGCTCCAACTCCCTGAGCGGGAGAAGCTTGGGGTCTGCGAACTCCACAATCAGCCACCAGTGCCATGACCCTTGGCAAGCCGGTGTGTGAGAGCTGAAATAACCCTTGAAAAACAAGAAAAGAAGGATGTGACTAGGGGCAGGTGTTTCCTTCTGAGAGGAGCAGCCTGGAGCGGCAGAGTTCTAGGAGCTGGATCTCCTCGGCGGTCAGAGGGGAAGCTGGAGCAGCCTAGAACCATCTCAGGCCGCTTCCTCTCCCAGCTGCACTCTTCTCTCTGCTCAGATGCTTCCACTGCCTCCAAGATTCCCAAACTAGCCCAGGAAGAGACCACCAAACCAGCTTCTTCCTCACATGGTAACCCCGCTTATGCGAGGGATGGTGTCAGAGAAATCCTGGCTCTGAAATTTTGGAGAGTTACTGAATCCTCTCTGGGTCTCATTTCTCTGTAAAAACTGATAATAATGATAATAATAACACCTTCCTTGTAAAGCTATTATGAGGATTAAATGAAGTTCATGTAGGAAAATCTCCGAAGCTGACATCACATAGTAAGTGGTCTTATACTCCTTATCTTCTTTCAGAAAATGGTCACATCTCTGCCATGAAGGAGTGAGAGCCAATTATCTCAGAGGGCACTTCCAGAGCATAAAAGTGTCTGATTTGGTACGTGTGTGGATGAATCTCATTTGAAGGTTGCTGAGACACTTGGTAGGACTCTGACACTAACACCCCTCTGAGGTGCACCATCCCCTTGGTCCCCAGTGGCCTCAGGCCTTTCCAATGGTTAGATCTTTTGGAGGCAAGAATTAGGTGTTTTTATTGCTATACCTGATGGCTGCAGACCTGGAAGGGCTCCTTCACAGAATCTTTGTGTGACTCTGCTGTGAGGCCAAAGGTCCTTTCTGCAGCAGAGGCAGCCCAGCCAGTGACAACAAAGTCCTACTGTGAGAGCCGGCCCCACCCCGTGCCCCAGCTGAAGCTCCTCCCACACCCTCTCAGCTGGCCCCTCACGGTGTCTGGATCAACAGATGTCCTTCTGGGGACCCGGAGACAGAGGATCAGGATGCTGCCCTTTTACCTGAGGGAAGGGGGACTCACTCACCACCCATGGCTTGTCACAGAAGTTGTAAATGGACTCCAGGGAGTTGATGCTGGGGAGGCCTGCGTATTGCATGCCAATGATCAGGTGGCGGAAGTCCTCATTCTCTGCCATGCCGAACGCATGCTGCCGGATGAGCACAAAGTCTGGCCGGAAGGACCTGGAAAGAATGTAGAAGCAAGTCTGCCACCAACCAGAACCTCAGGACACATATCCTCTTGTCTCCCGTCTCCAAAGCCCAAGACAGGGAAGGGGTTACCTGAGCTAAGACCCTCATTTTGTTATGACTGTTCTCTTATGGACTAGGTATTATGTAGGCACTTCTCAAAGGAGATTTGAACAGATTTCTGAAATTCTTTTCCTCTGGTAAAGACCCTGATGCTGTGAAAGATTGAGTATGGGAGGAGGAGAGGGTGACAGAGGATGAAATGGTTGGATGCCATCACTGACTCAAAGGACATGAGTTTGAGCAAACTCCGGGAAATGGTGAAGGACAAGTGAGCCTGGCGTACTGCAGTCCATGGGGTCACAGAGAGTCGGACATGACTGAGCGACTGAACAATTCCGCTGGGTTAAGCACTGTCTTTTTCTAAGGTGCAGAAGCCGTCAGGGAGGAGGGAAGAAACACTTTTCGACCGCCACACCTTAAGTCAACAAGAATTTTCCGTGTCCCTGTGGATGAGAGTGGAAGCTCCTGTGGCTCTGGAGTTGGGGTTCCAGCAGACTCTGAAGACACCACACTTGGCTGACTTCACTGCCCTGCTCCAAAGATCCCTGACCTCAGCGTCCTGCTGTGACTCCTCAAGCTGCTTCTTAAAGATGCTGGGCCCCTAGCAGCTCCCCCGGTGAACCAGGGTACAGGCTGGCTTAGAACAGATGCCAGACACCCCAGTGTTATTCCTCCAAAGCAGATTTAGGGAGGGGCACGAATGTTTCCACAGAGCTGAGGTTGAGCAACTGGCTACAGGAAGCTGAGAGTACAGTGTGTTCCCGGGCACGGGAAGGCTCCATGTGTTTCACCTCCAGACAGCAGAGCTCCATAGGATCAGGGCCCCGACTTCATGCCCTGATTCCTGAGGAACCTCACCTTCCCAGACAGCATCTCCCCTCAAGGCTCCAGGCCTCGGCCATTTCACACATGTACAGTGATGGACCTGGTTCTCTGCCCTGGGACCCAGCCTATTTCCGCCTACTGCTCCAGCCCCACCTGGGCTCAGAGATCAGTCTTCCAAAGTAAAGGTGGTAGGACCCCTCCTCAGTCACTCAGGAGAGTGAGCATCAAGTCAGCTGGTGTGTGCTCTGACCTCCTTGTGCCCAAGTTCTGGGAAACTGGCTCCGTCTATACGCCTGAGACCAAGCCTTACATCCCGGTTACTGAAACTGAGCTCTAGGCTTGCGGTCAGCCCAGGGTCCCCACACTGCTGACAGGAGAGGCCCGCCTTGTTTTTGCCGCATCCCTCCCAGCACCCTGATGTGGGCCCTCTTGTTGCCACCCGTTTGTGTCACGGGTCCCCATGACCTACTCCATTTGCAGCTGGGGGAGCCCACCACTGTCTCTAGAAGGAGCTTCCTGAGTGCTCCCCGACCAAGGGTGAGGAGCTCTTTTCTGTCCTCCTCAGTCTCCAGGATGGATGAGCTCACACTCCCTGACATTCGGCTCCAGACACCTGATTCTGCCTTCCCTGTCATGGACCAGGTCCTGTTGGACGCTGGTGGTCTCGGGGTCAGGGCAGTGCAGGTTGAAAAAGGGAAAAGGGTGAAGTGAAGCCTCTATCTGGAGCAAGACCCTGATGCCTGGAACCCTGAAGCCACGCTGAGTCCTGGGAAAGAATAACAATGTGGAAACCATGCTCCCTCCTCTGGAATCTTCATCACCTCCCACAGAGAATTGTTGTATTACAATTGATGACATCTGCATGTCACCTAGCACCCCACCTGCAGTGTAAGTGCTTTGTAATTGCAAATTTTCTTCCACTCACAATGTCCCTTCTGACCCAGGCTTTCCTATCAGACTTAGGAGTTCCCAGAAATTTGGAGGATAGAAGAACACTGGGAAGGGTGTTAAGAGAACTCACATAGTACACAGGACTCTGCTGCCAACTCACTGAGTGAATGGAAGCAAATCCGTGTATAATGGGAGGCTGGACCACAGCAGAGGTTTTTAAACTCCCCCCGGCTCTTTTCTTTTAAGGCAATGGAATCGTGTTTTCCAGTTGAAATACACTGAGAGATAAAAGTCCAGAGCTGCACTGGCTGAGGTGGGGCCAGAGTCCTGCAACACCTCTGACAGGAATCATCCAGTGGCAGTGAGCTCTGAGTCCACAGAGCTTCCTTCACCAAGGAACTAAGACATCTCCAAGGGCCAGAGCCAGCTTTCTCTGCCTCCTTCCACCACCGCCATACAACACATGTCATCAAGGTCTGTACACTGCACATGGCACGCCAGAGACGGTGGCAGTGACCCCGAGGACAGAAGGGACCTTACCGGACCACCTTTGTGCCATTCCGGAGCACCTGCATATCCACGGCGTAGGTACCATCTGCATGGGCCACCAGGTTGAGCTCCGAAAATTCCGCCTGGGAAATAACAGGAGGGGATTAAGAGCGTGGATTTCACCTTATGTGTTTCTTACTATGATAGAACATAACTAAATAAAATCAGCAGTAGGGGAGTAAGCCCCACAGTCCTGACTCTGAGAGGCACCCCCATAAAGCAGCAGCAGCAGCAGCAGCAGCAGCAGCAGCATCTTTTCCACCAAACATGTATTTACAGTTTGCAAAGCATTTTCCCAAACTGATCCCATCTACTCTCATAGCCACTCTATAAGACAGCAGGGGCAGAAATAATTATCCTTATTTATCAAAGGAGCAGTTAAGTGACTTTTCTGGACAAACAAAGCTTACTGTTGGCCGAGATGGGAGCAAAACTCAGGGCTTCCGACTCCCCACCCAGCATCTTTTCTGCTGCCTCTCTGCAAAGCAGGAATGCAAACTGAGGCAAACACGCCCTTTCTCAGTCTCAACATAAAAGCACTAAGTTTTCATTTAGGAAATCAGGTTTCGGTGCTGCTCTGGCCCAATGAGACGCATAAGATGTTCAGGCAAGTTACTTTTTCTCTCTGGGTGGACAGTTTCTCCCATCTATAAGATGGAAATAATTTTTATCAACCTTGCCTAACAAGTTATTCTAAGAACTGAATGCAGCAATGGATAGAAACAGTAAATCAGTAAATCCCAGCACACTGTGTAAGGAATGATGAGTAGTTTCTATCGTTACATAGAAAATACATGCTCTGTGTAAAGTGGACATCCCTCCTCCCCCCGACTCAAATGGACCTAATCTCTATTTATCATGGAGCAAAGGGTACGGGAAGAGAAAAACTGAGCCTTTCAGGACTTCACTGCGTTAAAACCAGGAGGTCCCTCCTCCCCCCGACTCAAATGGACCTAATCTCTATTTATCATGGAGCAAAGGGTACGGGAAGAGAAAAACTGAGCCTTTCAGGACTTCACTGCGTTAAAACCAGGAGGTCCCTCCTCCCCCCGACTCAAATGGACCTAATCTCTATTTATCATGGAGCAAAGGGTACGGGAAGAGAAAAACTGAGCCTTTCAGGACTTCACTGCGTTAAAACCAGGAGGTCCCTCCTCCCCCCGACTCAAATGGACCTAATCTCTATTTATCATGGAGCAAAGGGTACGGGAAGAGAAAAACTGAGCCTTTCAGGACTTCACTGCGTTAAAACCAGGAGGTCCCTCCTCCCCCCGACTCAAATGGACCTAATCTCTATTTATCATGGAGCAAAGGGTACGGGAAGAGAAAAACTGAGCCTTTCAGGACTTCACTGCGTTAAAACCAGGAGGTGTTCTTTGTTAAGCTCTCTCTGAAGTGCAGCCTTAGGCACAGAGGAGGCCTCACTGGAGGCTGCACACCCAAGTGGCAGACATGCATCTACCGAGCAAGACCATGCGAACACAGTATGGAGGTGTGGCCGTGTCCTCGGAAGACATTCCTCTACAGTGTTCCTCAGCCCAAGGACCCTGCACCCCCAGGGGCCCTGAGAGCTACACTGCTTGCCTCCCTACAGACCCCAGAGCCACGAAGAGAACTCAGGGGAGTCGAAAGATGCAGCCTTCAAGACCAGGTCTCATAGAGAGAGACGTCCTGGAAAGGGTAGGGGGAGGAGGTAGAGAGCCTAGAAGCTAGTGATGGACCCTGATCTTTCCACTTGGCAGCACCAGATGGTTCACTCCAGAGTGTCAAGAGGGCCTCACAATGATGCAGGTGCAATCCTGGGCTCCCGGGTGGTTTACCTGTTCCACTTTGATATCATAATCTCCAAGGACTTTTTTGCCCCGAAAGCACTTGGTCCTGGAAAAAAAGAAAAAAAAACCCCCACACCTATTAGTTTTGTACAGGTGTTTGTCATCAGAAATTCACTCTCACAAAGATGAGGAGGACCACGGCACACAGAATCCCAGAATGAGAGTCAAGAGACCTGGGTCAGTGTTAGACCTTAGTCTGCTACCAGATCACCATGAGAGAGCCTCTGGCAAACCATGGCCTTTCTTCTATAAAATAAACCAAAAGGCCTTTCACTCCCAGGCTTTGTGCTTTTATGAAAACAGCTGCTGTCATGTTTTGGCTACAAAAGAAGTCCAGAAGTAGGATTTCCCTGATGTGACTCCTGCTAAAAACTAGGTCAATTTATACCTCCCTGTAGTTCCCTATCTTTCCCCATCCTGCGTTTCACTCTGGTTTTCTAGCTGGTTTCCACCCTTGGAATTTTAGCTTCTGAAGAAACTAAAACTATTTTACCGCTTCATACCCATACTTCCAGAAAGGATTTGAGGCAATTGATAATTTAAAAAGCAAATATAATCAACAAAACAAGGATGAAAGGACAGTCAATGAATGAAGAGAGTTAATTATACCAGAAAAATAGTGGGGGGTGGTGGGTGGGGGGCGGTGGCAGCAGGAGAGGCTTAGGAAAACTACTATAATTGAACACAAAACCTCTCCTGTGTTTCAGAGCAGTTAAGGGAATGAGTCAAGCCTAGATAGACCGTACTTATTATCTTCCCATTTTGTCACAAGCCGGAGGAACCTCACAGTACAGCTGCTGGTAAGGGGACAGTGTTTGTGCTTGTATTTATAGCCAGTGTTACTTTGCCCTTCACCTACCCTTCCTCTCATGAGAGTTTCTTGTCTGACTTTTTAGGCTGCTTCTCCATCTGTCAAAAAGGCCTTTCCACACGGTACCTAGGTTGGCCTTGCTTTCCCAGTGCTTGAAATTTCAAATCAGCATGTCTCACTGGAGGTTTTCTAAAGTCCCTCTCCAAAACAAAGGTATAAACTAACATTTACTGGGAATCATATTCTAGGAATTATGTGTTAGTTGCTTTCAAGAACATCTCATTTAACTCTCATAACTACTTATGAGATGGGGAGAGGGGCAATCATTTTTGAGATAAGAAAACCGAGACTCAGAGGGAAAACTGGCATATTCAAGGTCACACAGCAAGTGAGTGACAGAAGCAGTAATCACGCCCTAGTCTGAGCCCAGAGCTGTCGGCCCTGCACAGCACCGTCTTCCTCATTCTTGCCATCTTCATTCCCACCGTGACGAAAACTGACTCGATGTGTATGCTATGTCACAGGTTTCTTGTCCCATTTTCCTTCCTCCACTGAAAAGGCACTTGATGTTGTGAGCACTAGCTCCATTTCAAATACTTCCCGCCCTAGCTCCTGTTAACTGCCCAGGATGGGGCCAGGCTATTTCCTTTCCTCTCTGGTCCTGGAACAGTCTGTTCCAGGAAGTTGTCATTTGTCCTGTCCAAGTCCCGGGCTACCCTCAAATTGCTCCTTAGAGGCACTCAGCCGTCCTAGAGCTGGATCACCGAAGTTCATCTCCCTACCTCTGTCCCAGTTCCTTACTGTGCTTCATCAGCTTGCTTCCAGAGTCCTGTTCAGCATTCATAACTCAGCAAGCCCCTCAGGCAAAGGGCATGTAGCACATCCAGTCCCTTTCATGGTTCCATCTTATTTGTGGCTTTAAGTAATAGTCTACGCACTGCACTATCACTGCTCTGGGGATCTTGTGGACTCTGTAGGTCTTTGTCCACGACTCTAAACAGAAGGAACTGGAATAAAATGATCCCATGAGGTTTCTCGCTTGTGTTGGTGAGGTGTGTCTACCTTGCTACCAGCAATGCTTTCCTGATGCTTCCTCCCAGCTTCCTGTCTCTAAATACCTGCCACCCCAGTCTCAACCAGTGGTGGGAGAACGGTCTCAGACCTGCTCGTCTCAGTTGGTCGTTTCAGTTTACTAGTAAAAGACGGGTTAATTATAACAATGCATTGTAAACCCTTCAGCAGGAAAGGAGAATAAATGTTTTGTGGACCATTTGTTTTATGTGTGGCAGTTTTAAGTTATTAGTTTTTAAAAATCAGTACTTTTTAATGGAAACAACTTGAAAAAAATCGGTCACAGAATTTGGGATCCATTAAAAAAAAAAAAAAGCTTAATGAGAAAGGAGATCTCCTTCTGTGAGGTATGTCCTAGAGGCATCGACAACAACCTTTCCTTTGGTATGATGTCTTGCATTTTCAAAGCACATCTCTTGCCTTATTTGTTCCTTACAACTCTGTGAAGTGGCCAGGATAGACTGTGCTGTCCATTTGACTAATGGGGAAAGAAAGCCAGAGCAGCTAAATAATATGCTCGAAATCAAAGAGAAGTTCATAGGAGTTAAGCCTAACACTAGGAGTTTATATCTAGGCACTTAGACGCTGCCAAGTTTTTTAATTCACTCATTTATTTTGTGGGTTTTGAACACTGATACTGAAGAATAATTATAGATTCTGTCTGTGTTTATCTGCCACTTCCTGCACCTGCCCGTTGACCAAGTTGGCTAATGACCCTGTTTTCATGCCTCCTCCCCACCCCCACCTCTCCAATGATCTTAATGTCTTTTCCTGAAGGAAATTTGCCCTGTTGGAAATCTTGGTTTGTGTTTCCTGGCTCCAGGTCACTGACCTCTCCTGGCTGTGCCACGTCCCATAGAACAGGAGCCAAAGTGGCAGGCAACGGAGCGCAGAGCCTTCTTGAGAATGACCACATTCTCCCAGGTGTCTTCATGGAAAATTTTTTGTAATTTACAAACAAGAGACAGAATTACTTTCTGATCCTAAGAGAGCACTGTTAGGAAGCAGTGTGCTAGCTCGGGTGGGAATCTTAGCTGTACACTTTTTTGGTTCTGTGACTTCTGGCAAGTGGCTTAAATGAGGAAAAAAAAAATGTCAGATGGCTAAACCAAAAACTCTACCTATTTTCAAAAGAACTTAAAAGTATAAGATGAAAAATGCGTTTTCCCCCTCCTGTTCCCCTTATCACACATACCCCTCATCACCCGTTACAAGTATATCCTTCCAGTGTGGGGAAAATGTGTGCATATATCTGCCGTCATATATGCTTCGAACATACACATGGCATCATGCTATATACATTCTTCTTTCTTGCCCCATAATTTTTTTATTGCACTTAATAATCTTAGGTTAGCATATATATTTTAAAACATTAATTTTTCCAATCTATGAATGTGGGATATCTTTCCATTTACTACCTTATAATAACTTTGTATAGAGTATAATAAAAAAAATACTGAATTATATGTTGTAAGCATGAAACTAATATTGTAAGTCAGTTCTACTTCAATTAAAAAAAAATCTTAGTGATATGCTTTCAGCACATATTGATAAGACTCTTTCTTGATAATAGTTGCATTAAATTCCATTTCCAGTGTTTGGACTGTTTTTGCTATTACAAACAGAGCTACAATGGCTTACAATTAAAAATATACTCATAAGATTATTTTTTCCAGCTTTACTAAGGAAAAATTGACAAATAAAATTGTAATATTTTCAGTGTCCACTGTGATGACTTGATATATGTCTACTTTGTGAAATGGGGTAACCATAATCAGGTTAACTACCACACCCATCACCTCACATTATTACCTTGTGTGTGTGCGTGTGTGTGCATCCGTGCGTGTGCACTGAGAACACTTCAGATCCACTCTCTTAGCAAATTTCAAGTATATGATACAGTACTGTTAACTGCAGTCACCCCATTGTACATTAGAACGATAATTAATTGCAGAAGTGCTGGTGCAAGGAATAGACGGAATTTTTACTGATGTCAGCACACTGCCTCCCACCCAAGAAAAAGATTATACCACTCTCCACAGTGTTTGAACATCTGGGAAATAACTTCACCTCCCTTAGTTACTCCCCTCAGTCACTTGCTTAGGTTGGGGCACAGAGAAGGGTCTCAGTATGGACCTTCTGACTGCCAGTCTTGTCAAATCAATCCAAATTCACTCTCTTGTGCTCAATCTAAACAGAAACCAAGATGTACATCCTTGAAGCACAGACTAAAAATATCTATGGTGCCTGGGTTGTCAATTTCCCCCTATTGTCACATTTTCTTAACAAGCCTACCAGCTGAGGATCTATGTGAGTTTAATGGCCTGCAGCTTCCTTGAGCGACAAGGCAATGAACCATCTCCCCTCACTGCTAAAATGAGTACAGGCTTCTAGATTTAACTCTTCTTACTCAAGGCACAGAACACTCTCAGGAATTCCCATTCACCAGCCAACTAGGGCTCATGAGGCTGAGGAGACCTCATCAGAGATGATTCTGCTAAGGCCACCTCAAAACTTGGCCCAACCTTGGCAAGCCCAGCTTAAATTTTTTTGCGCATGGGAAAATGGAGAAAGGTCTAGAAACAGGAGCTGACTTCAGGCCTAGTTCTACCACTTCTCAGCTGTGTGACTTTGGGCAAGTAACAGCCTCTCTGAGCCTCAGACTTGTCAAGTATAAAATAGGGCTAATAATGATTTTCATAATAATAGTAAACATTCACTACGTACTAACCACTATTCTAAGAAGCCCCAAGTATTCTATGTGTTTTACCTCATTTAATAATACTAGGCTGTTGTGAAGATTTAATGAAGCCAGATGAAAATGACATGAAAGTGTTCTGGAAACTCTGAAATATCATGCGATTATAAAGTTGTTGCTGTTCAGTCACTCTGTCATGTCTGACTCTTTGAGACCTCATGGACTGCAGCAAGCCAGGCTCCCCTGTCCTTCACTATCTCCTGGAGTTTGCTCAAACTCATGTCCATTGAGTTGATGCCATCCAACCATCTCATTTTTCTGTCGCCCCCTTTTCCTCCTGCCCTCAATCTTTCACAACATCAGGGTCTTTTCCAATGAGTTGGCTCTTCACATCAGTTGGCCGAAGTATTGGAGCTTCAGCTTCAGCATCAGTACTTCCAGTGAATACTCAGGGTTGATTTCTTTTAGGATTGACTATTGGCAAAACGCAACAAACATTCACATACCAGGTTTTATTGCTCTCTCACCACAGCTAACAGGATTCTTTCTCATCTGAACTTTCGTCTCATTTAACATCTACTCATGATATTTGGCTCATGGCCTCATCATCTGATGTTACCTTTCAAACTCAGTTATCTAATAACCTGTGGCATCACTCCCCGACCCCAGCCTCAGACCACTAGATTATGGAGCAATACTTCAAAGCAAGGCATATGCATACAAGCCTGGATTTTTCATCATCTTGGATTTTAAATATTGATTATGTTCTTTTCTCGTATTATGTGCTCTGAGTTAAGGCCTGTACAAATAGAATCGTCTTATCTAAAGATTTCCAACTCTTTCCCTGAGCTGTGTCCTTATTCACAATCAAGGCTTGTTTCTTCACTGGAGATGTTAGGAGTGATGGTGTTGGCTGGAGAGATGTAGAAAGCCAGAATAGGCCGCCTCAGGACTGAGTGGACCGTGTCTCCGCAGGTCCAGCCGTTTTCTCCTTTCTTCTCGAAAGTGCACGTCCCAGGGTGTCATGTTCTCTCTTCCCTCTTCTTCCCCACATGAAAATCTGTTCTCAGTTTCCATCCACACTGGAACTAAAGGACCTAAAAAACAGCCTGGAGTGTAAATCCCCCCAGGGTGCCTAAAGTTCTTACAGGGATCAAAACTTCAAGCTAGAAGATGAGAGCACTAACGAAGTACCTAGGGGCTTCCCAGGTGGCTCAGTGGTAAAGAATCTGCCTGTCATTGCAGGGGACATGGGTTCGATCTCTGGATCAGGAAGATCCCCTGGAGAAGGAAATGGCAACACACTCCAGCATTCTTGCCTGGGAAACCCCATGGACAGAGGAGCCTGGCGCACTATAGTCCATGGGGTCGCAAAAGAGCAGGACACGACTGAGTGACTAAAACAAACAGTGTACCCAGTAGTGCCTAGCGCTGATCTAGACATTTACCTCTAACAAGATGCTTAGTTTCTGGCTCTTATTGTCTCTAACTTCGGCCCTATTCTTTTGGCCAAGCATCTCAAGGCATCAAGAAGTTAGAAAATAAACTAGGAATAGTAGAGGAGGCCATCTCCCACCCTACGCTCAAAGGGTGAATCAGGCCTGCCGGTCTCAGAGAGTCTGTGAGCGCCTGCCGCCACCCCCTGGCAGCACGTGTACTGCAGACACGCCTGGCTCCCAGCACAGCCACCCACTGAGCCAACTCCACTGGCCCAGTGACAGCTTACTTGCTGCTCTGACAAACCATACCTGAAAATTCACCATTTCTTCTAAAAAGTGTGTGTCCACACACCCCAAGCTAGAGAGCTGGCTTTCTGCCATCTGTAGAAAGAAAGGATGTGATCTGTGAGTAAACTCAGCAACAATGTACTGAGCACCCAGTGGTAGGTACTGGAAATGTAAAAATGCGCCAGTGGTTGCCAAGTGGAGAAAGCACAGTCTAGAAAGAGACCAATATTCTTATGGGTAAACCTCTAAGGACCCTTTCAACTTTTAAGATTTATAATGAATATTCACATCCCCACCTTTCAATCTTTTCCTTTAAAAATATTTAATGCACACAACTAAAACAACAGCAATGAAAGCTTCACATAGCTCAGGAAGATGTACAGTGCAAAGTAAGTTGCCTCTATTTTCATGAAGCTTGCAGGTTAGCGGAGGACAGAAGCATGAATAAAAGATGATAATATGGGGTATAACCAAGCCGTCCCAGGGGTGCAGACAAGGCGCCGTGGGAACCCGAAGGAGGGAGTTCTCTTTGCCTGGAGGAGCCTGGGAAGGCTCCAGGATGCAGCTGAGCCTTAAAGAACGAGGAGGAATTTGCCACACAAGAAGCAGAGAGCACAGTGGTTGCCCGCGCACGGAGCTCTGCAGCGCCCAGCTGCCTGGGGGCAGGGCAGGCAGGCAGGCTGAACGGCAAGAGCTGAGGCTCCTGAAAAAGGGAAGGCCATCAAAGGATTTTAGACTTCAGGCTGAGGAGTTAGGATGTAGGAGCTAGCCTCCAAAAGATCTTTTTAAAATTTTTTTATTATGGAAAATTCTATCCTCAGTAACTAACATTTGGCCAGTGTTTTTCATTTATCACCTTCACTGTTGTTGTTGGGACTGCTGTTTGAGTGTCCTTTGTTTGTTCTTAGTATTTTCTCTGTGCAGTGCAGCAGGTGGGATCTTAGTTCCCAGACCAGGAATCGAACCCACACTCTCTGCAGGGGAAGTTTGGAGTCTTGACCACTGGACCACCAGGGAACTCTCTGAGTGTTTTAAGACAAATCCCAAATATCATGTTATTTTTCTTGCAAAGTATTAAGTAATATCTCTAACTGGTAATGGCTTAAAAACTTTTTTTCCTGTGGCAATATATATATATAACAAAATTTGCCATCTTAACCATTTTCAAGTGTACAATTAGTGGCATTGAGTGCATTCACTGTTGTGCGACCAAAATCACTATTTCCAAAACGTTTTCATCATCCAAAATAGAAACTCTGCTGCCATTAAGCAGTAACTGTCCATCCCTCACTCCTTCCCCACTCCCCAGTCTCTGGTCACACCTAATTTACTTTTTGTAAATAGATTTGCCTATCCTAGGGTAACAACTTTTTAAATAACAATCATTATTTAAAGCATCTTTGTGCTTCGTCGCTCAGTTGTACCTGTCTCTTTGCGACCCCATGGACTGTAGCCCACCTCTGTCCATGGGGATTCTCCAGGCAAGAATACTGGAGCGGATTGCCATTTCCTCCTCCAGGGGATCTTTCCAACCCAGAGATCGAACTCTGGTCTCCTTCATTGCAGGCATATTCTTTACGGTCTGAGCCACCAGAGAAGCCCAAGAATACTTGAGTGGGTAGCCTATCCTTTTTCTAGGGGATTTTCCCGACCCAGGAATTGAACCGGGGTCTCCGAGACAACTCAGATCTTACACGCATCTGATTGTGTCACCTCTCTGCTTACAATCTTTGGCAGAGTCTTGGGAGACAGTTGGGAAAACTTGAATATTAAGTGTCTTTTCTGAGTCTATATTCAAGTTTTCCCAACTGTCTCCCAAGACACTGCCAAAGCTTTTAAGCAGAGGTGACATGATCAGATGTGCCTATGATCTGAGAGGTCACATTGTCTGGGATGCAGAAGAGATGGGAAGGAGCCAGCCAGGGCTCCAGATCATTTGGGAAGCAGCTGCAGTAATGAGATGTCAAGATTTGCTGTCTTCCTGGTACATGGCAAACCAACAGCTACTGCACAACACTCATCAGGCAACTCAATGGAGCATCTGATGGATTAGGCCTAGGAACTTAGAGGCCAGCTGGCAAACGACACCGACATTAAGAAATAGGATTTAATTATGTGACAGAAAGTGGTATAGGACAGACACCTCATACAGATGTTCTGGAACAAAGACATATATGAGAAGTAAAATTGGCAAGACTTAGTTGGTAAAGAAAGTAAAGAAAGTGAAGTCACTCAGTCGTGTCCGACTCTTTGCGACCCCACGGACTGTAGCCTACCAGGTTCCTCCGTCCATGGGATTTGCGGGCAAGAATACTGAAGTGGGTTGCCATTTCCTTCTCCAGGAGATCTTCTGGACCCAGGGATTGAACCAGGGTCTCCTGCACTGTAGGCAGACGCTTTACCATCTGAGCTGCCAGGGAAGTCACTTAGTTGGTAAAGGGGTTCTTAAGTCCAATTTGGATTTGTAATCTAATTCGTAAGTTATAAAACATTTTTAGTACATGGAAAAATGTCCGTTATGGATAATTGGTTTAGGAATAAGAAGCAAATAGGAAAAAGTGAATAGTTTTCTGGACAAAGGCAATGTTCTGCACCTGGTCCTTGGTATTATTGTTAACTCAGTGATTAAATAGTTAAATCAAAATCTCTGCAACTTCCTAGATGGAAAGCAAGCTGCATGGTGTCTTAGTTAACAATCATATAAATGATCTGGAAAAGAATGCAATGCCAAGTTTGCAGATGGCATTCAGCTCTTCCAGGGATTAAAATGCCAAGTAGATTAGGGATAAAGTGAAAGAAGATGTGGATGTGGGCAGTAAAGTGGCAGAGGAGTTTTAAATGTGACTAAGTGTAAGAAAACATATTCAGTGGAAAATGATTTTATCAGGGGATAATGAGTGTTCTGCCACGATTCAAGAAAGAACCTGAAATAACAGAAAACTGTTTCCTTAAGACTCTGGTCCTAAAAAAAAAAAAAAAAGACACTGGTCCTGTGAGACGTAAGAGAAAAACAAAGAAAGACTGAGAGATTGAAAGGTGAAAAAAAAATGTTGATCATCATTAGAAAGTTTATTGGAAACTCAGCATAAAGGGTTTCTTTCACACTGACTTCATCTTGTACAAGTCACAGTACGTTCATACTTGTGATACAGCATATCAGGTCCACTTGTCTAAACACAAATGACATGAGGGAAGCAGAAATGGCCCAGAGAAAAAGAAAACAAAATGAAAAGTCTCTGGTTTTAGGAAGGGCTGATAGAATGAATCTTCTTCAGTCTGTAAAGGTAAATGTCCAAAGGGGACAGAAGGGTCTAAAGGAGGGAAAGAGACATTGAGAGGTGACATACTATATGCATCATTTATCCCAGACAACCAAAGTAATCTCCCAATATTTCATGCCTTACAGGAACTCATTTCAATGTTATTGGTTTTGTAGGAAAATGAAGATCAGGTAAATGAAGTGACTTGCTTAAAAGCAGCAGTTAGTCGGAGGCAGAGCTAATAAAATTAAATTTCAGCACTTCGGATGATCAAGTTTAGAAGCTATATATTCCTTTATATGGGAACTGTGTATGCTAAGTCGCTTCAGTCATATCCAACTCTTTGCAACCCTGTGGACTGTGGCCTGCCAGGCTCCTCTGTCCATGAGATTCTTCGGGCAAGAGTACTGGCAAGGCTTGCCATGCCCTCCTCCAAGGGATCTTCCCGACCCAGGGATTGAACCCGCAACTCTGAGATCTCCTGCATTGGCAGGTGGGTTCTTTACCACTAGTGCCACTTGGGAAGCCCAAGATTTATTTATATTGGCCATGCAGCACAGCATTCAGGATCTTAGTGCTCTGCCCAGGGATCAAACCCGTGCCCCCTGGAGTGGAAACATGGAATCTTAACCACTGGACTGCCAGGGAAACCCACTGGACAGCCATGGGAACTGTGCTCCACTCATTGTTGTGGCCTCAATGCCTGTCCGACCCTTGGACACACCACAGATGCTCAGGAGATGTTTATGGAGTTATTGAAATGAATACAGCTAGACATTTGGAGGTTAATAGCAGAGAGAGAAAAACCATGCTCAGCCTGACGAGAGTCCTCGGCTTGTAGATCTCTGAGGACACCTACTGAGGTCTTCTCTGGAGTTTATAAAATTCCCTCCAGAGATGTGCAGGAGGGCTTTAACCAACTTAGATGGCAGATGAGATCCCTTCAGGAAAAAAAGCAAAGTTCTGAAAATGACTAATTCCTGAGTAAACACACCAGCTGTGACCACTTGGGAACAGAAAATCATTTTCTCTGAGCAGATTTTCTGAAGATCTCTATTTTGGGGGATAATTAAATGATGCAGTATCACAAGATAACAAAATTATCAAACACTGGTGGTGGGGGAGGAACAGAATCCTGTAACTCAGGACAACACGTGACGGAAAGATTAGACGCATTTGTCTGTAATTACAGTGGAGCTACAGAACAGAATGCTTTGGAGTCATAGCACAGTCCTGACTGGCTTATAAAATTAAATCAGGCTGATTTGATATTAAAGTAGGTCGGTACTAATGTATGCTCTGGAGAAAATTTTAGCAAATATAATTTTGAAAGATGTGATTGTTTTTATACCAGAAAAACAGGGATCCTAGCCTTGACAAATACCCGTGTTTAACTCCAGTGTCGGGTCAAAAATTATACCCTCGATCACCACTACCATCAAAGCCATCCATTTCCAGATACACAAACAGGTCCTCCGTGATCTGGCCCCATTCTTCTATGCTAAACTAATCTCTCGCTGTATCCCTCCTGCAAGATGGCCCCAGAGTCTGCGTGAATTAGAAAAACGCATTCCTTCCTCCAGATGGACACTCCTGCTTCAGGGTACGCAGCTTGGCAGGTAAAATGTGGGGCTGCGCTTCACCCCTCCTTGTCTCCTTGGTCAGATGCCCTTGTCAGTCAACGCCCTGCACAAACATATGCAGGTGCCCTGTCCTGCTATTGTTCAGACACTGAACTCAGACACTGAATGTACTAGTAGGTCAACCTGCCATCCACGCGCTGTTTCCCAGCAACCTGCTGTCACACTACCACTTCTGTGTGCTGGTCCATTTAAAGGTCACCCTTTCCTCATAGTATCCAGTATATGGAAGCAAACTAAATGCCCACCGACGAACAAATGGATAAAGGAAGTGTGACATTCACATATGATGATCCAGCCATTTTTTAAAAAAGGGAAATGCTGCCATTTGCAGCAACGTGGATGAACGTGGCGTACATTATGCTAAGCGAAATAAGGCAGACACAGAAAGATAAACACTGCATGCTCTCACATGTAGAATCTAAAATAGTCACACTGATAAGCAGAGGATAGAATGGTGGTTGTCAGGGGCTGGGAGTGTGGGGGGAATGAAGATTTGTCGATCAAAGAGTTCAAAGTTCCAATTATGCAAGGTGAATGAGTTTTGGAGAGCTGATGAACGGCATGAGAGTAAGCAATACTGTATTGTAAAACTTGAAATCTGCTAGGAGTTCCTGCCAAAGAAAACAAAGAAGAACGGGAAGAGGAAGAGGAAGGAAGAGGAGGAGAAAAAGTAGAAAGAGAAGAAGAAGGTAATCTCAAAGGCTGTGTTTTTCTTTTTACATTTGCTGTATGGTGAGTCACACTGATTGATATTCAAATGTTACATGAAACTTGAGTTCTGGGTGGAACTGCATTTGGTTATGACGCATGATCCTTTTTATGTATCATGAAATCCAATTTGCTAAAATGCTGTTAAGAATTGTTGCAACTATGTTTATTGAGGATTTTGGTTTGTGGTTTTCTATTTTTTGTGGTGTCTTTGGTGTCAGAGTAATAATTCTGTCTTCATGGAGGGAGTTGGGAAATAAGAATTTTTGTGGAATTTGTATTATGACTACCATAAATATTTGGGAGTGTTCATCTGTGAAGCAATCATAGACTTTCTACTTTGGGTCCAGGAATAAATATTACTTTATTGTGCTTTTTAATACCTAACTGGATGCAATTAGTTAATATATTACAAAGAGTGAATGCATCTAGATTTTTAAGTGCACTGAGACAAATATCATTGTCTCACTGCTCTGATAAAAACTATTGTCAAGGTTATCCTTGACTTAAGAAAATGGGATGGAGAGGCTTCCATTTTCTTTTCTGGTACAAATTTTATGAATTATTATACCATGTATCCTAAAGCTTGTTTTGTTGTTGTTTTTCAGTTGCTAAGTCATATCCGACTCTTTGAGACCCCATGGACTGCAGCACGCCAGGCTTCCCTGTCCTTCACTATCTCCTGGAGTTTGCTCAAACTCATGTCCATTGAGTCAGTGATGCCATCCAACCATCTCATCCTCTGCCACCCTCTTCTCCTTCTGTCTTCAATCTTTCCCAGCATCAGCATCTTTTCAAATGAGTCAGTTCTTTACATCAGGCCAAAGTATTGGAGTTGTAGCTTCAGCATCAGTCCTTCCAATGAATATTCAGGACTGATCTCCTTTAGGATGGACTGGTTGGATCTCCTTGCAGTCCAAGGGACTCTCAAGAGTCTTCTCCAACACCACAGTTCAAAAACATCAATTCTCTGGGGCTCAGCCTTCTTTATGGTCCAACTCTCACATCTATACATGACTACTGGAAAAACCATAGCTTTGACTAGACATACAAGTGATGTCTCTACTTTTTAATATGCTGTCTAGGTTTGTCATAGCTTTCCTTCCAAGGAGCAAGCATCTTTTAATTTCATGGCTGCAGTTACCATCTGCAGTGATTTTGGAACCCAAGAAAATAAAGTCTATCACTGTTTACATTTTTTCCCTACCAATTTGCCATGAAGTGATGGGACTGGATGCCATGATCTTAGTTTTTGAATGTCGAGTTTTAAGCCAGCTTTTTCACTTTCCTCTTTCACCTTCATCAAAAGGCTCTTTAGTTCCTCATCACAGATATTATCTTTATTCTAAAATCACCTTGACTATTTATTACTCATCTCCCCAACCAAAATGTAACTTTTCTGAGAGCAGAGATCTTGCTGATGTGATAACTGCAGTGTCAATCATATGTCCAGCTCTATTATAATGCCTGGTACATGTTAGGTGCCCAATAATATTTGCTGAAAGAATTAATGAATATGTTAAGTAACTAGCACAGCACCCATTCACACATTTTACATCCTTTTCTCCCCTTTTCTTTTTGTAAAAATCCCTGGGTTAAACAATGTGCCTGTGTGAGTCCTTTGAAATGAAGAGCATTTCAACAAAATGAATTCACTGAATGCTGATCAGGCATTTATAAATATAGACAGAAATATGGTCATTTATAGGATATTATAGGATTCGAGGACTTGATTTCCATTCCAAGTGCTTGTGAGATCAAGTACAATAAAGAATATAAACAGCTAAGCATTACAGAGGGCTTCCCTGGTGACTCAGATGGTAAAGAATCCGCCTGCCAATGTAGGACACACAGGAAATGCAGGTTCGATCCCTGGGTTCGGAAGATCCCCTGAAGAAGGAAATGGCAACCCACTCCAGTATTCTTGCTTGGGAAATCCCACAGACAGAGGAAGCTGGTCGGCTACAGTCCATGGGGTCGCAAAGAGTCAGACACAACTGAGCGATTAACACTTTCACTTTTACTTCAAGCATCACAGAAGCATAATAAACTTTTTATTTTTATCACTTTGCTGATGCATTAATTCTGTTTGTAATACTACATCACCGGTGCACAGTTCATACACCAGATTGAAGGAAATAAGAACACAGCTTTCTCCTTATTCTGCTCTCACTAGTAACGGAGACTTGACCCTCTTTTCCCAGTCCAAGTGCAAACTGCCACGACTGGTATTATCAGCCTACTCACCACAGTGGCTGGGCAGAAACATCCTCGTACCTCAAGGCAACAGCACTTTGGATTTCCAAATTCAAACCCAGGTGGCACATTCCGTTCTACAATTTTCCAACTGGCGCCAATTCAGGGGGAGATACTATTCACCAGAATGGGCACTGATGACTGAATTTTGGCAGACTTGGAGAAGAACTGTCACTATCCTGGAAGACACATGCCACAGGCTCCCAGGTGCATCAGAGTTTAGTAACATGGAACCAAATGTGTTTTGAATGGAGAAACGGACCTTAGATGCTACCTTCTCAATTTTATAGGTGAAAAAACGGAGGCTTAAGGGAAAAGGTGGGCCAAGGACATGAGTGGGAACCCTGTGGGAACTCTGATCTCTTCTCAACAGAGCTCTTTTTGTTATACCAAGCTTAGCTCAGAGTGGATTTGGACAGAAGCTCATGCCTTCGTATGGAAGTATTAATACAAAGGTACTGTCCTGGCTCTCTCCTCTGCAGTTAATTTGTCCATCCTCTCAACCACCTCTAATGAGTCACTGAGGATATACGGCCCTCACATTCAACAAACCCAAAGGATGGTTTTAAAAACCAATAATTTTATCCTCAGTGTCTCCATACGTTCCTTTGAAATAGAGTCCACCATCCATTTTTTATAATGAAATATACTCTATAAACCTTTAAAAAAATTTCATCATTTATTCATTTAACGAAGATTTATCAGCATTGGTACCTACTATTTTTCCAGCAGTATGCAAAGCAGTGGGTGAAGGGTAGGAGAATGAAAGACTACAGACCCAGACTTGACCCAGCTCTGCCACAAACAGTTAAAACAGCGTTAACACAAGTACAGGAGATTATTTATCCCAAAGTCCAAGTATCAGAATTATATCAACTACAGTAAAATTGATACCAGCTAAGCTCCAATACTTTGTCCACCTGATATGAAGAACTGACTCATTGGAAAAGACCTTGATGCTGGGAAAGATTGAAAGCATGAGAAGAAGGGGACAACAGAGGATGAGATGGTCGGATGGCATCACCAACTCGATGGACATGAGTTAGAGCAAGCTCCAGGAGTTGGTGATGGACAGGGAAGCCTAGTGTGCTGCACAGTTCACGGGGTCATGACCCCATGTCAGAGTCTGACATGACTGAGTGACTGAACGGAACTGAACTGAAGCACTAATTACTGACTAGTGACTTTACTCACCTTATTCAATTAATCCTCATATCAGTTATATAAGACAGTTAGCATTATCTCCTAATCTTACAGATAAGATAACCAAGGCACAGAGAGTAATTAACTTGTTCAAGGATATACAACTACTAAACGGTTGGATTCAGGATTTGAGATCAGGCAAACTGACTCCACAGCAGATCTTAATCATTGTTTCACACTACTTCTAAAATATGGAATTATTTTAAAAACCATAAAAAGAGAATTTAGATTTTTAAATGCTTTAAAGAGGATTTAGATTTTCATGCATGCTTTTCTATTTTAGTTTCAAAATAAAAATTTGTAATAAAAGCAATTAAGAGTAACAATTTCTATTACTACTTTTAAATGGCTTCTTGGGAAGTACGATTTTTGTAATAAAAATATAGCCTAAAAAATGGAAAATGAATACAGGATAGTAGAGACAACCAACATCTTTAGGTACAGGTTAGTAACCTTCTCACTAACATTCAACCATTATAAGTGTTAATCCTCTTCTTTTTTCCCATAGTGGCATTCAAGAGAAAAACCTACAGCTCTTGAAACTAAACTTTCAGTTTTGCTTTTTAGTTAAGACATACATATGTTAAAGCTCTTTTATTTCTTTTATCACATCTTAAAGGATGAAACATCTCTTTATAATTTCTTATGCTCAGTGGGGACTTGATGACTGATGGATATAAAGATTTTGTTTTGCAAGATGAAAGACTTCTGGAAGTTGGTTGCATAACAACATGAATATGCTTAACAGTACTAAACTGTACATTAAAAATGGTTAAGATGGTAAATTTTATATTACGTGTACTTTACCCCAATTAAAAATAAAAAATTTCTTGTGCTATTTTAGAATTATAATACTTAAACTTCAATTGCTAACTTAGGACAAATAAAGTCCCAGACATTCCACATATGTGATTTTCTGTTTTTGTTATAGTAGAGAAAGAAGTGATAAATTTTTATTACAGGGTGAATAACAGAAATTTTGTGTAGCTTAGGAATTCATCTGAATTGCATTTTCTTCATATGCAATTGATAAAATTTAACCACATGGTTTCTTTCTTTTTTTAAGTTGAAGTATAGTTGACTTACAATGTTATATTAGTTTTGGGTGTACAACACAGTGATTCAATATTTTAATAGATTATATTCTATTTAAAGTTATACATATTATAGTTTATATCTTATTTATTTTATACCTACTAGTCTGTACCTCTCGATCCCCTTCCCTCCTCTTGCCCCTCCTTTAACCATACAGTTTCTAAAGGCATTTTTAGGCTCTGATAGTCTGGGAGTTGGTAGAATTTCAATTTGTGATGTGGAAAGGACACCTCAAAAAGAAAAGTGACTTAAACAAAAATATTGCAGCATGAAAGTGTAATTCACAAAGCTCTGCTAAGTGGTGGTTGTGATGGTTGATGTATGAAGGATATACATACAGCAGAAGGGCTGCGAGGATAAGGTTGAAAAGGTAGGATGGAGCCAGTTCCTTGCTTCCTGGTTTCCAATAACCAGGAAAGGGCCCTCTGAAGACCTGTGAAGCTAACAATTTGGAATCTTGGGAATGATGAAACAGAAACCTTAAGACACATACTCTGGAAGAGAGCTATCTACTTAAATGTTATTTCCCAGGTTCTTGATTTTGTATTATACTTTGGGGATTTTTTCCAAGATAAAGAGGAAATCCTGAGGCCAAAAGTAGTTTCCCTCTTGGTGTCAACAGTTCTGATATGTGTCTATGTTCATTTGAATGACTTAAAGACTTAAAAGTCTGTCTCTCTATTATTTATGTGTAGGAAGCATAAAACTGGCCATCAAACCCCACCTCCCATCCCAATGCAAGCATCTACACTATAATGTTCATAACAAGGGGTCAACAGAAAAATTACTATTTTTCAAGTTTCTTTTGTTTTGTTTTCCTTTTCAGGCAGCTGATGGGACAACATTTATTTGAGGGCCTTATATAAGTTATGCTATTCTATATCTGCCTATAAGTTGCCTTTTTCCAGTTAACCTTATAATTATGACATGTTTTCATGGTAAATCATAAAACCTTGGCTCATTTATTTTCATTGTTTGACTATATCACAATTTACTTATCTTTTTTTCACAATGATGGACACTTAGGTTATTCTGAATGTTATTATAAATTATGCAGAGTTCATCTTTCTTTTATATGGGGTCCTTTGTGCAAGTCTTTTTCCCTTAATTGTCTGGCAATTACACGTTTTATTTCTATCCTTGGTGTGGTTACCATCAACTTCTTTTTTTTAAACATGCACATTTTATTCATCAAATTTAATCAGTAGCTTTACTGTCCTCCCAAGTTTTAGTATATTTCAAGACTGAGCGCAGTTCTTTTCTCTTTACTCCCTTTACTCCCTGTCATGTATTATTGCCTGATACTTTAATTTCACCTTATTTTCATGCTCTCTAAATTAATCATTATTCTTGTTGTTATCCTGTACTGTCATTTTTTCTGTTTTTGTTTGTTTTAGATTTACTCACATGTATACCTATTTCTCTGGGTTTCCCTGATAGCTCAGTTGGTAAAGAATCTGCCTGCAATGCAGGAGACCTGGGTTCAATCCCTGGGTTGGAAAGATTCCCTGGAGAAGGAAAAGGCTACCCACTCCAGCATTAGCCTCAAAGAGTCAGACATGACTGAGTGACTTTCACTTTCTTTCACTTTACCTATTTCTCTGGTCTCTATTGTTTTTTTCATGACACTACTTCCTTTTGTGTTCAATTTCCTCAATTTCCTGCTTCTTCTTTTGTTTAAATATTTATTCGTTCCTTTACTTATTCGGCTGTGCCAGGTCTTTGGTTGTGGCACTTGCGATCTTTGATCTTCACTGATGGATGCAACGCATGTGGGATCTAGTTCCCTGACCAGGGATCAAACCCAGACCCCCTGCATTAAAAGTGTGGAGACAGCCACTGCATCAGCAGGGAAGTCCTCAATTTCCTGCTTCCTGAAGAATATCCATTTTTATTAGTCCTTTTAGAAATTATCTCTGAGATGTAAACTTGATGTCTTTATCTGTCTAAAATTGTCTCTATTTTACCCTCACTCTTGAACAAAGGTCTAACTAGATGGAAAATTCTAGATGGGATGGGATTTCTTTTTTCTCTCAGCTTCTGAGGGCATTATTCTTTTGTTTATTTTGCCACTGTTCTTGGCTAAATTGTGATTTCCTGTAGGATATCTCTTTTATCTTTGGATGTTCTTAATGGCTACTTTTAATCTTCACTGCCATGCAGTTTCACCACAATATGTCTAGAATTGGCTTTATTTTGATTTATCCTTTGGAACTCAATGTGCTTACTAATTGAGGTCTTTCATCAGTTTTGGAAAAATTTCAACCATTACCTCTGAGTATTGCCTCTTTTCCATTCTCTCTATTCTCTCTTTCTAGAACTATTATTAAACATGTATTACATCTTCTCATTCTATCCTCCATGTCTCTTAACTTTGTTTTCATATTTTTCTTTTCTTTTTCTCCTTGAGAGGCATTGTGGGTAATTTCTACCTTATCTTCCAGTTTACCAGTTTTGCTCTTTAGCACTGTCTAAACAGAAGCAGAAGATATTAAGAAGAGGTGGCAAGAATACACAGAAGAACTGTACAAAAAAGATCTTCACAACCCAGATAATCACAATGGTGTGATCACTCACCTAGAGCCAAACATCCTGGAATGTGAAGTCAAGTGGGCCTTAGAAAGCATCACTACAAACAAAGCTAGTGGAGGTGATGGAATTCCAGTTGAGCTATTTCAAATCCTGAAAGATGATGCTGTGAAAGTGCTGCACTCAATATGCCAGCAAATTTGGAAAACTCAGCAGTGGCCACAGGACTAGAAAAGTTCAGTTTTCATTCCAATCCCTAAGAAAGGCAGTGCCAAAGAATGCTCAAACTACCACACAATTATACTCATATCACACGCCAGTAAAGTAATGCTCAAAATTCTCCAAGCCAGGTTTCAGCAATACGTGAACTGAGAACTTCCAGATGTTCAAGCTGGTTTTAGAAAAGGCAAAGGAACCAGAGATCAAATTGCTAATATCCGCTGGATCATCGAAAAAGCAAGAGAGTTCCAGAAAAACATCTATTTCTGCTTTATTTACTACACGAAAGCCTTTGACTGTGGATCACAAAAAACTGTGGAAAATTCTGAAAGAGATGGGAATACCAGACCACCTGACCTGCCTCTTGAGAAACCTGTATGCAGGTCAGGAAGCAACAGTTAGAACTGGACATGGAACAACAGACTGGTTCCAAATAGGAAAAGGAGTACGTCAAGGCTGTATATTGTCACCCTGCTTATTTAACTTCTATGCAGAGCACATCATGAGAAACGCTGGGCTGGAGGAAGCACAAGCTGGAATCAAGATTGCCGGGAGAAATATCAATAACCTCAGATAGGCAGATGACACCACCCTTATGGCAGAAAGTGAAGAGGAACTAAAGAGCCTCTTGATGAAAGTGAAAGAGGAGAGTGAAAAAGTTGGCTTAAAACTCAACATTCAGAAAACTAAGATCATGGCATCTGGTCCCATCACCTCATGGGAAATAGATGGGGAGACAGTGGAAACAGTGTCAGACATTATTTTTGGGGGCTCCAAAATCACTGCAGATGGTGACTGCAGCCATGAAATTAAAAGACGCTTACTCCTTGGAAGGAAAGTTATGACCAACCTAGATAGCATATTAAAAAGCAGAGACACACACACACAAAAAAATAAATAAAAAAAAATAAAAAGCAGAGACATTACTTTGCCAACAAAGGTCCATCTGGTCAAGGCTATGGATTTTCCAGTGGTCATGTATGGATGTGAGAGTTGGACTGTGAAGAAAGCTGAGTGCCGAAAAATTGATGCTTTTCAACTGTGGTGTTGGAGAAGACTCTTGAGAATCCCTTGGACTGCAAGGAGATCCAACCAGTCCATCCTAAAGGAGATCAGTCCTGGGTGTTCATTGGAAGGACTGATGCTGAAGCTGAAACTCCAGTACTTTGGCCACCTCATGCGAAGAGTTGATTCATTGGAAAAGACCCTGATGCTGGGAGGGCTTGGGGTAGGAGGAGAAGGGGATGACAGAGGATGAGATGGCTGGATGGCATCACCGACTTGATGGGCATGAGTCTGAGTAAACTCCGGGAGTTGGTGATGGACAGGGAGGCCTGGCGTGCTGTGATTCATGGGGTCGCAAAGAGTCGGACACGACTGAGCAACTGAACTGAACTGAACTGAATCTCCTGTTTAAACTCTATTTGTCATATCTACCTTATATTATTCATGGTGTGTGTGTATTAGTTGCTTAGTCATGTCTGACTCTTTGTGACCTCATGGACTGTAGCCTACCAAGCTCTTGTGGTCCATGGGGTTCTCTAAACATGAATACTAGAGTGGGTTGCTGTTCCCTTATCGAGGGTATCTTCTCAACCCAGGGATCAAACTCAGATCTCTTGCATTGCAGGCAGATTCTTTACCATCTGAGTCACCTGGGAAGCCCCATTATTCATGGTATCCATTTCTAAACTCATATTTTTAATTTTTTATTTGTTCTTAATTATTTAAATATGTTAGTTTTACATATTAAAAAATCATCTTATAGTTTTAGATCTTTTATCACCTGAAGAGGGTTTTTTGTTTTATTCTGCTAGGTACCTCACCTCAGAGTATATCACTGGCTGAGTATACTTTTTGTGTTAATTAATCAACTTTCAGGATCCATATCACACAGGTAGTAGAAATATAAACTCTGAACCCAACTTCAGACAGACCTATCATTTTGAATTCTAAGAGAGACTTTTTTTCTTCTCAGAGACTAGGCTGAGAAAGACAACTTTCTTGTGTCTATGTATTAAGGAGATTTTTTTTTCTAACCACCATGTTACTGAAAGTCCCATCTCACTTGTGGGTTTCAGCTTTAATGCTTGTCTTATGAAGACTCAAGTCTTCATTTTCTCTTTCTGTGTGTGTATTTAAATCCAAGTTCCAAGGTTACCAACACAGATATCTCAAGAGGCCTGATACAACATCATCTGACACGCTTACTACTCAGTTTGTCTTCATTTCCAGCCCCTGGAGAGTCCCTTACTTTCCTGCAAGTTCAGCTCTGTATTAGAATGCTGTTACTTTTTATTCAGAGCTGTTAGGAGTTTAGTGGTAGAAGATTTGGGGGTTTGAGTCCAAATTACTGTTGGAGACAGAATTAAGATTATTCTGTTTTTCTGAGCTTCAGATAAGAAGTTGAAAAGCAGACTTCAATTCAGCAAACATTTACTGGTCACTTACCTGATGATGAAATTTTTATGTGTCAACTTGGCTAGGCTCTTGTGCCCTGCTGTTTGGTTAAACACTAGTTTAGGTGGGTAGATGTGATTAAAATCCACAATCAGTTGACTTTAAGCAAAGGAGATTATACTTGATGTGTGTGGAACTCACCCAATCAGTTAAAAGTCTTAAAAGCAAAAACCCAGGTTACCCAGAGAAGGAATTCTGCCTCAAGAGTTAACAGAAAAATCTTGCCTGAGTTTCCAGCCTGCTGGCCTGCTCTACAGATTTCAAATTTAAGTCTGTAAAATCAACTCTTGCCCGAGTTCCTAGCCTGTAGCTTGCCCCACAGATTCTGCCTTGCCAGCCCCCACAACCACATGAACCAATTCCTTAAAATCAATCTACACATCTATATATCCCCTATTGGATCTGTTTCTCCACAGAAACCTAACTAATGTATTCATTGTGAATAAGGCCCTGTGATGGACAAAAAGATGAATAAGATTCAATCACTTTTCTTGCCCTCGCACAACATATAATCTAGTGATAGACAAACAGTTACCCCCAAAAATAAAGTGCATGTTAAGTCACTTCAGCCATGTCTGACTCTGCGACCCTATGAACTATATAGCCTGCCAGGCTCCTCTTTCCATGGAATTCTCCAGGCAAGAATATTGGAGTGGGTTGCGATGCCCTTCTCCAGGGGATCTTCCTGATCTAGGGGTTGACCCCGTATTTCCTGTGTCTCCTGCACTGGCAGGCAGGTTCTTTACCACTAGGCTACCTGAGATAATTCAAACCATTATAAAGTTTAAAGGTTTAAGCCTTTAAACCTTTAAAAGTTTAAAGGTCATATTATAGTTTAAAGGTTATTGGTTCACCTATCCCATAAAGATTTATTAAGCATCTGTTGTTAGTGGGATGCTGCTAGTTGCCAGAGATAGAAAATGTAAAGCGCAGATATCTCCCTTGGAACATTGTCTAGTGTGGGAGTCAGGTACAGATAGATAAAATGTAGCATGTAAGTACAAAGATAGAGACAGGTAGATTCTACTGTGTGAGTAGCCGAACTCAGCGTGGAGGGTTGGGGAAGTCACCCTGGAAGAGGTGATGCCTGATAGCCTGTCCTAAATTTAAATGGGACTTTGGTTGTTTTTCAGTCACTCAGTCATGTCCGACTCTCTGTGACCCCATGAACTGCAGCATGCCAGGTTTCCCTGTCCTTCACCATTTCCTAGAGTCTGCTCAAACTCATGTCCATTGAGTTGGTGATGCCAACCAATCATCTCATCCTCTGTCGTCCCCTTCTCCTCCTCCCTTCAATCTTTCCCAGCATCAGGGGACTCAGCTAGGCAAAAGTGAGATAAAAATTAAGGTAGGGATTCTAGGCAAATGGACAGCATTAGCAAAGGAATGGAAGTAGAAAATAACAGGTTGCAAAGTTCCTGCATATAAAATATGAGGCAGGAAATGGTGGGAGACGGGGCTAAGAAGTAATACGATGGAAGGAGGGAGCATAAGGTTGAAGGCTTCTTGAAGTGGTGTTTCAACTTGATGGAGAGATGAGAAATATTTTAATAGGTAAAGATGAGGAGGGAAGGAAGAAAACAGTACTCTGGGAGAAAACACAGGATGCATGAAGGGGACACTGGGAAATAATACAGAGGTAGATTATGGCCAAACTACAGAGAGCTCTGAGTGATTGATGACTCCCAGAGTAGAGGCTTAAATGTACTCCCTCAGGTAGTGGCTAGAGGCCTGTGACAAACAGAAGCTAATCAGGAAATTGCGGTTATAAACACCTACCACCTCCAAGGACTTGGAAGGCCCTGAAAGACACACCTGGCCATGGCATTCAGCTCCCTCGCAAAGACCAGGAAACATCTGTGCCACCGTGACCTGCCTGAATCCGCTCTCTCCCCATCCTTCTTGGCACTGCAAAAACTGGGAACAGAACAAAGGCTAAGGCAAGCCCCAGCCTGGGTTCTAGAGAAAAACAATAACAAGAGGGGGGCCAACCCAATTTACTAGCAGAGAAGAAGAGGTGGACCCTGTCAGGTCTCATCAAGGAGAATATAATAAAAGACTCATTGTTACGGTTTTCTCCCCTTGTGAAATGGGGCTCTCCACAGTAAACTGGGACTGAATGAACACTGGCCTGGAAAGGAAACCTGGGTTCTAGTCCAGATTCTGTCACTAGCTTGTTGTGTGGATTAGGCAAGTTGCTTCACTTCTCTGGGTCTCTGTTTCCCCATTTACTGTGGCTACTAGAAAAGTTAAAATTTTACATAAGGCTCACATTTGTCATCTACATTACATTTCTACTGGATAGTGTTGATTTAAACCTTTGCCATGCCCAAAAAGGTGGTGACAGTATATCTCTTTGACCAATATCTTTAGGATAAAATATGGACCCCTAAACTTCCTCACACTCTACCAAAACAGACTTTATTTGGTGCCAACAGCATATGGGTTACTTAGAGTTCTTGCAGTGGACAAAATCTACGAGTGAGGGAGACAAATGAAGAAAGTAATTCTATTTTGTGCTTAAATAATGGAGTGCTGTTTCATCGAAGCATGTGAGACTTTCAGCAAGGTTTTTCATCTCTATGCCAGTTTCCTCTACTGTAAAATGAGATAAGATCACTTTCCACCTTGCTTTTTAATTTGCATTTCCCAAAGCTTCTCATACAATATCTTACTCAACATTTACAACCACCTAGAGATTTAGACAGAGTAAAGATCATTCTCTCCACTTTATAGATGACTAAACTAAGTCAAGAAAAGGTTCATTTGGTCATGTACATAAAACTGAGCCTTTGAACTTGGGTCTTCCAACTGTAGTCACTGCTGTCTCCATTACTTTGTGCTACCTGTCACTGCACAATATTCACTTGTCTGATACTTAATGCTTTTCCTCGCTGTTTAGTTCTTCCTCTGTATGCTCCCATCTCCTTAACCAGACTATGTTCTTTGAATGTACTACCCATGCCATGTCCATGTCTGAAGCCACAATACTATCTAATGCCCATCATCAGCAGGAACTCAGAATTGAGACTAAGTAAAGTGACTCAGAGGGTAAAGAATCCACCTGCAATGCAAGAGACCTGGGTTCTATCCCTGGCTCAGGAAGATTCCCTGGAGAAGGAAACGGCAACCCACACCGGTATTCTTGCCTGGAGAATTCCATGGACAGAGGAGCCTGGCGGTCTACAGTCCATGGGGTCACAAAGAGTCAGACACAACTGAGCAACTAACACTAACACTTAAAATGTGGTACAGAGGGCCAAGATAGGAAGAGCTGGGTGGGAATCCCTGTTTCCCAACACACTGCAGGAAGGCTGAAGCTTGCCTCTGGAGAAGATGCTATAGATTGCTGGGCAGGAAGTTCAGTCCTTTTAAAGAAGGGCAAAAGGCAGAAAACAGATAAGCAGGAGAGGATTTAACTTTGACTAACTGCAACCTCAAGGCAGAGCTTTTAGCAGGTTATATAACAGATTCTGGCACTATCTGCTTATATCATCCAGAGTGCTGCTGATTCCAGTCCCTGATGTTTTTCAGGGAGGGTGGGCTGGGAAATAGTTCTCTCTCAGGGCCTTTGTAAACAATGAAGGATGAGAACTTACAGAGTCAGCACTGAATGGTACAAAATCCAGAGCAGCACATCTTTAGTAATTACCAGCATTTCTTTGTAGATTTTGAGATGAGATTTAAACAAAACAGGAGAGTCCTTTTCCTAAAGATTGCACCTTGGTAAGATGTAACTTAGGGACTAAATCCACCTTTCTCAACACTGAATCCAAAGCTGTCACTCAAAAAATATATGCTGAATGACTTAGTAATCATTACTGAAAGAATGTGCTTTGTAGTTTTCCCTAGGAATAAAAACTGGGTCCAGTGATGCTATATTTGGAAGCTTGTGAGCAAGGAGAAATCATGGTGCTGGTACATTTTAAGTGAGTCCTTTTACATATCCATGAAGGTAAGAAAGGGGCATGTGGTTGTAACTAACTGCATTGATTTCATGTAACTACCAGGAAATATATTCACTCTACAGAAATTCTTGGGTGACACTGAAGCTTCAATGGGTCTTTTCCAATGAGTCAGATCTTCGCATCAGGTGGCCAAAGTATTGGAGTTTCAACTTCAGCATCAGTCTTTCCAATGAATATTCAGGACTAATTTCCTTTGGGATTGACTGGTTGGATCTCCTTGCAGTCCTAGGGACTCCCAAGAGTCTTCTCCAACACCACAGTTCAAGAGCATCAATTCTCTGGGGCTCAGCCTTCTTTATGGTCCAACTCTCACATCTATACATGACTATTGGAAAAACCACAGCTTTGACTAGATGGACCTTTGTTGGCAAAGTAACGTCTCTGCTTTTTAATATGCTGTCTAGGTTTCTCATAGCTTTTCTTCCAAGGAGCAAGCGTCTTTTAATTTCATGACTGCAGTTGCCATCTGCAGAGATTTTGGAGCCCCCAAAAATAATGTCTGTCACTGTTTCCATGGTTTCCCCATCTATTTGCCATGAAGTGATGGGACCAGATGCCATGATCTTCGTTTTCTGAATGTGGAGTTTTAAGCAAACTTTTTCACTCTCCTCTTTCACTTTCATCAACAGGCTCTTTAGTTCTTCTTTGCTTTCTGCCATAAGGGTGGTGTCATCTGCATATCTGAGGTTATTGATATTTCTCCCGGAAATCTTGATTCCAGCTTGTGCTTCATCCGGCCCAGCATTTTGCATGATGTATTCTGCATAGAAGTTAAATAAGCAGGGTGACAATATACAGCCTTGACGTACTCCTTTCCCAAGTTGGAACCGGTCTGTTGTTACATGTCCAGTTCTAACTGTTGCTTCTTGACCTGCATACAGATCTCTCAGGAGGCAGGTAAGGTGGTCTGATATTCCCATCTCTTGAAGAATTTTCCACAGATCGTTGTGATCCACACAGTCAAATGCTTTGGCATAATCAATAAAGAAGTAGTAGATGTTTTTCTGGAACTCTCTTGCTTTTTCGATGATCCAGCAGATGTTGGCAATTTGATCTCTGGTTCCTCTGTCTTTTCTAAATCCAGCTTGAACATCTGGAAGTTCACAGTTCAGATACTGTTGAAGCCTGGCTTGGAGAATTTTGAGCATTACTTTGCTAGTGTGTGAGATGAGTACAATTGTGTGGTAGTTTGAACATTCTTTGGCATTGTCTTTCTTTACGATTGGAATGAAACCTTTTCTAGTCCTGTGGCCACTGCTGAGTTTTCCAAATTTGCTGACATATTGAGTGAAGCACTTTCATAGCATCATCTTTTAGGATTTGAAATAGCTCAACTGGAATTCCATCACCTCCACTAGCTTTGTTCATAGGGATGCTTCTAAGGCCCACTTGACTTCGAATTCCAGGATGTCTGGCTCTAGGTGAGTGATCACACCGTTGTGATTATCTTGGTCATGAAGCTCTTTTTTGTACAGATCTTCTATGTATTCTTGCCACCTCTTCTTAATATCTTCTGCTTCTGTTAGGTCCATAGCATTTCTGTCCTTTATTGTGCCCATTTTTGCATGAAATGTTCCCTTGGTATCTCTAATTTTCTTGAAGAGATCTCTAGTCTTTCCCATTGTATTGATTTCCTCTATTTCTTTGCATTGATCACTTTAGAAGGCTTTCTTATCTCTCCTCGCTATTCTTTGAACCTCTGCATTCAGTTTGGTATATCTTTCCTTTTCTCTATTGCCTTTAGCTTCTCTCCTTTTCTCAGCTATTTGTAAAGTCTCCTCAGACAACCATTTTGCCTTTTGCATTTCTATTTCTTGGGGATGGTCTTGATCACTGCCTCCTGTACAATGTCACAAACCTCCATCCATAGTTCTTCAGGCACTCTGTCTATCAGATCTAATCCCTTGAATCTATTTGTCACTTCCACTGTATAACGGCAAGGGATTTGATTTAGGTCATATCTGGATGGTCTAGTGGTTTTACCTACTTTCTTCAATTTAAGTCTGAAAGTGGCGGTAAGGAGTTCATGATCTGAGCCACAGTCAGCTTCTGGTCTTGTTTTTGCTAACTGTAGAGAGTTTCCCCATCTTTGGCTGCAAAGAATAGAATCAATCTGATTTCAGTGTTGACCATCTGGTGATGTCCAGGTTTAGAGTTTTCTCTTGTGTTGTTCGAAGAGGGTGTTTGTTATGACCGGGGTGTTCTCTTGTCAAGACTCTATCAGCCTTTGCCCTGCTTTATTCTGTACTCCAAGGCCAAATTTGCCTGCTACTCCAGGTATCTCTTGACTTACTACTTTTGCATTCCAGTTCCCTATAATGAAAAGGACATCTTTTTTGGGTGTTAGTTCTAGAAGGTCTTGTAGGTCTTCATAGAACCGTACAGCTTTTTCAGTATTACTGGTTCGGGCATACTTGGATTACTGTGATATTGAACGGTTTGCCTTGAAAACAAACAGAGATCATTTTGTCATTTTTGAGATTGCACCCAAGAACTGCATTTCTGACTCATTTGTTGACTATGAGGGCTACTCCATTTATTTTAAGGGATTCTTGCCCACAGTAGTAGATATAATGGTCATCTGAGTTAAATTTGCCCATTCCAGTCCATTTTAGTTCACTAATTCCTAAAATGTCAATGTTCATTCTTGCCATCTCCTGTTTGGCCACTTCTCATTTACTTTGATTCATGGACCTAACATTCCAGGTTCCTATGCAATATTGTTCTTTACAGCATCAGACTTTACTTCCATCACCAGTCAAATCCATAGCTGGACATTGTCTTTGCTTTGGTTCGGTCTCTTAATCCTTTTTCTGTTAATTCTCTTTCTTTCTTAGTTATTTTTCCATGCTTCTCCGGTAGCGTATTGGGTACCTACCGACCTGGGGAGTCATCTTTCAGTGTCCTATCTTTTTGCCTTTTCATACTTTTCATGGGGTTCTCAAGGCAAGAATACTGAAGTGGTTTGCCATTCCCTTCTCCAGTGGACCGCATTTTGTCAGAACTCTCTGCCATGACCCGTCCGTCTTGGGTGGCCCTACACAGCATGCCTCATACTTTCATTGAGTTGGACAAGGTTAGAATAGCCTTTCCAATAAATGGTGCTGAGACAACTGGATATCCCCATGTAAACTGTATCCACCCACAGTTGAACCTTTACCTCACATTGTATTCAAAACTAACTCAAAATGGATCATAGCCTTAGTGTGAGATAGAATGCTATAAAACTCTTAAAATTTTCTTTTAAGAGATACAGAGGGATAAATCTTCATGACCTTGGGTTAGGCAATATTTTTTTAGATATGCACCAAAAGCATAAGTAACCAAAAAAAAAAAAAAGACTTCATGAAGACCTTTTGTGCATCAAAGGACATCATCAAGAAAGTAAAAAGACAACCCACAGAATGAGAGAGAATATCTGCAAATCATATATCTGATAAGGGCCTAGGGCAAGATTATAAAAAGAACTCTTGCAACACAACAACGAAAAGACAGCCCATTTTTTAAGGGCAAAGGACTTGAATAAACATTTCTCCAAAGAAGACATATAAAGGGCCAACAAGTATATGAAAAGATTTTCAACATCATTAGCCATTAGGGCAATGAAAATCGAAACCACTTTGAGATACCTTTTCATACCCACTAGGATGGCTGTAATAAAAAAAGACAGACAGTAAGTGTTGGCAAGCTTGTGGAGATATGGAAACTCTCATACATTACTGGTGGAAATGTAAAACAGTGCTGCCACTTTGGAAAACAGTTTGACAGTTCCTCACAAATTTAACGTAGAGTTACCACATGACTCAGTAATTCTACTGCTTGGTATACACCCAAAACAATTGCAAACAGGTATTTAAACAAATATTTTACATGAATGTCATAGCAGCACTATTTTAATTGGAAAAAGATGGCAACAGCCCCAAAGTTCATCAACCAATGAATGAATAAATAAAATGTGCTATATCCAAACAATGGAATATTATTCAGTGGTAAAAAATAATGAAGTACCAACACATACTACAATATGAATGAACCTTGAAAACATTCTAAGTGAAACAAGTTAGACGCAAAAGACCACACTGGAGGGTTTCATTTATATTAAATATCTGAAATAAGCAAATTCATAGAACACAAGTTAATGGTTGTGAGTGTTAGGAGATGGGGAGGTGTAAAGCAAAAGCTCAATGGCACAGGGCTTCCTTCTGAGGTGGTGAAAATGTCCTGGAGTTAGACAGTGGCAACGATGAACAGCACTGTGAATGTCAAGGACTCTCTGACTCTTCAACACGAACAGGAGTCCACACCCCAGAGACAAGTGACTCAGTGCAGCGAGTCGTGGCTAAAAGGTTCCAGATTCCTCTTTCTTTAAAAAAAAAAAAAAAAGCCCACTAACTAGGACAACTTGGTAGACTGGTCAAGTGGGCAATAAACTGACACCAAAAGCAAATTCAAAGCTTTTGAGTTAGAAGTCCCATTTAAGATGAAGATGAAGATCAGAAAAAAGACCTACTAAAAGAGGAAGATTACTTTCTCTGAGGTAGTCTATAGGGCTGCTGAGGAATTACCAGTTCTTTAAAAGTTCATTTAGGGTTGTCTAAGGACACGAAAGGGCTAAAAGATGCTTACTCCTTAGAAGGAAAGTTATGCCCAACCTAGACAGCATATTAAAAAGCAGAGACATTACTTTGCCAACAAAGGTCCATCTGGTCAAGGCTATGGTTTTTCCAGTGGTCATGTATGGATTTGAGAATTAGACTATAAAGAAAGTTGAGCGCCGAAGAATTGATGCTTTTGAACTGTGGTGTTGGAGAAGACTCTTGAGAGTCCCTTGAACTGCAAGGAGATCCAACCAGTCCATCCTAAAGGAGATCAGTCCTGGGTGTTCATTGGAAGGACTGATGCTGAAGCTGAAACTCCAGTACTTTGGCCACCTGACGAGAAGAGTTGATTCATTGGAAAAGACCCTGATGCTGGGAGGGCTTGGGGGCAGGAGGAGAAGGGGACGACAGAGGATGAGATGGTTGGACGGCATCACTGACTCGATGGGCATGAGTTTGAGTAAACTCCAGGAGCTGGTGATGGACAGGGAGGCCTGGCGTGCTGCGATTCATGGGGTCGCAAAGAGTCGGACATGACTGAGCGATTGAACTGAACTGAACTGAAGGACATGAAGGAGACCTGGATGGGATGATGATAATAACAATGGCAACTAACATCTATTTGGGCAGCATAATGTGTCAAATACTAAGCTAAGTATATACACACCACAATTTATTAGGTAAGTGTTATAATTCATGCTTCCCTGGTGGCTCAGTGGTAAAAGAATCTGCCTGCCAACACAGGAGACACATGTTTGATCCCTGGGTTGGGAAGATCCTCTGGAGAAGGAAATGGCAACTCACTCCAGTATTCTTGCCTGGGAAAAGGAAAAACAGAAGTTTCATCAAGATAACTTGCCTTAGCTTGCTCAGGTAGTAAATGATAGGAGCCAGGATACAAATTCATATCTGAATCTTTCCCAAGGTTGAGTCTTTAATCTATACACTTTGTGACCTCTTACAGAACACTTAGATAGGCAGAATTGACCCCTCTCATCTCATACGTACCTCAAACCCTGGAGGTGAGTTGCCCGTATTGTTGGGTCTTATTCTCTTCCTTACAGAGAAAAAAGACAGTACCAGGAAAAAAGATCAAGACGTTTGGCCACAGGGAAGGAAGGATTGGAGAGATGAAAAGAGAACTAATTGACCATTGGGCAAATATCAGGCACTTCATATATTTCCTTTTACATTAAAGCAGAAGTATATTTATTGATTTTCTGATACTATATAATTATCATAAAAATCTCAAGTAAAAAGGAGAAAGTAAAAAACTTTTTCAATCTTACTTCCCAAGTTCAGTTCAGTTCAGTTGCTCAGTCATGTCTGACTCTTTGCGACCCCATGAATCGCAGCACACCAGGCCTCCCTGTCCATCACCAGCTCCCAGAGTTTACTCAAACTCATGCCCATCGAGTCGGTGATGCCATCCAGCCATCTCATCCTCTGTAAACTCTAACTGGTTTGATGAATATAAAATAGAATGTAATACTATTGATATAATAAACACTTGTACTTTGATTTCTGTAATCTTCATAATCCTGAAGATAGGTAGTTATCTTCATTTGAGAGATCAGATAAAAGCCTAGGGAGATTAAATACCTTGTCCAAGGTGGATAGTTCAAAACCAAAAAGCATGGTGACTTCAAAGACCCAGTAACTTTTCAGGACTGTGCCTCTGGCAACTGAATCTTCTGTGCAAGTTCCCTGCCTAATAATTCTCCAAGTTCTCAGACCCCCAGTTTTGTTCCTATCCTGCCTCCATCCTACTCCAATCCTATAAAATACTCCCTTAATTTCTGATAATGGCACTTTCTGATAAGAGAAAAAAAGAATGAAAAATCTTCAACATGTAAAGCTATTTAGGGATGGAATAACTGGCTATAAGCAGGAGCAACCTGCAAACCTCATTGGGTCTCTGTAGCTTTTTTCAATTGAACAGCTCAATATTAGAAATAGGTATTTGCATTTTCTCCATATAATCTCTCTCCCGACACTTTGCATCTATTTCCTCTCTCTCTCTTTTAAGTAGGTGGTCAGGAAAAGCTCTGGGAATGTTGGTTTCTAAATGGATTATATCTTTTAAAAAAAACAAACACCTAAGCAAACAAACTAACAACAACAACAACAACAAAAACCCCAAATGCTAAAGTATGAAGAATGCAAGTTTCCACTCATAACATGCAGTACTATAGTGCAGAAGTTAGAAAAGAAGATGGCTGGAGTCTGATAACTTAATAACAGTTTACTCCTGAGTGGAGAAGGGAAGATAAGAAGGTTTTATTTAAAACAAGGGCTGTGCACATAAAAAGAATGGAACTAGAGTTGAAAAGAGCTATTTCATAACATTTTTTTTTTAAGAATGGCAATTCTTTTTTTTTAGAGGAGTAACATTTAAAAACTATATTTATTTAGTTATTTGGCTGCCTCGGGTCCCAGTTGCAGCATGAGGGATCTTTCTTGCAGTGTCAGGTTCAGCAGTTGTGGCCCGAGGGCTTAGCTGAGCTGCACCATGTGTGATCTTAGTTCCCTGACCAGGGATGGAACCCACGTTCCCTGTATTGTACAGTGAATTCGTTACCACCGGACCACCAGAAAGTCCCTTGTGACATTCTTTAAAAAACAAAAACTTCAGTACATTCTTTTAGTCAAAGCCCTCTTCCCAATGCTACCCCCAAACTGAAGTCCAATCAATGTTAAAGGTATGGTCATCTTTAGCAACAAAGGGGTTATGGCTCACAGTTGCTGGGCTTATCAGTTTGTTAAGAAATGCATCATAGTAAGAAAAGCTCAGAAATGAGAGACAAGACACTTGGATTGCTTTCATCCAAGTTTGCCACCAATTTTCTTGGGTAAGTCTCTTCAATCCTCCAGAAACTCAGATTCTCCAGTTGTAACACGGTGCTGTGTGCTGTGCTTAGTCGCTCAGTCGTGTCCAACTCTTTACGACCCCATTGACTGTAGCCTGCCAGGCTCCTCTGTCCACGGGATTCTACAGGCAAGAATACTGCGGTGGGTTGCCACGCCTGCCTCTAGCAGATCTTCCCAAGCCAAGGATCAAACCCAGGTTTCCTGCATTGCAGGTGGATTCTTTACCATCTGAGCCACTAGGGAAGCCCTGTAATATGGTAGTTCAACCAAATGACATCTAAAGCTACTTCTAAAAAAGTACTCTATAATGCTCCCCAGAGTTAGTCTTAGAGTCTTAGATTATAAAAAATCAGACTTTCCCAAGCTGTGTTCTGTGAAATTTATTAGGTGTTAGGTGGAAGCTCTTTTGTAGCCAAATGATTTTAGGAAACGCTGGCTTAAGACCCATCCTGCACTGAAAAAGCAGAGATGATGAAAAAGCCGTATTTTAACCTCCTGACATGGTATTCTCTGAAATACAGTGTTGTGTTCCAGAAGCCTCCACATGAGTCATCTCAAATGGGAATGACCTCTCTGGATGAGGATTAGCAACTGACCTAAGCAGAAAATTACATTACCCAGTCTGATTACAGTGACATCATTATACAGATAAGCTCTCTGATAGAATAAGTATCCACTAATCCATTTTTTTAAACAGATAATCAATAAGGGCTGAGCTAATGTCATTAAATTGCAACATAATACCCATCACTCAAAACTATAGATTAGAAAGCTACTCAAGCAGGAAGGAAAACATTTACATTTAGAGAGTCCCAGGTAATAGACTTTCAATTCCAAAGATAATTGAAACCTTGGAGCCTATTATAGGTTGGCAGCCATCTGGATGCTGGAAGGAAATTGTTAATCCCTCTGATATCTAACTCCAAGTATTTCTTTCTTTACTTGGAATACTTTTGCTGGGCATCTGAAATCGAAATGTTTAAGGCACAGAGTTATGTGAACTATTATGTTTGAACAGTATATGCAATAGTAGAACTGGACAGTGGAACATAAAAGATTATCCAGGCCAAATTGTCCCCACACTTAGAACATAGGCACACACTCCCTACCTATTTCCAGTTAGTGGTAGGGTCAAGATCTAAATCTAACTTTCATTTCCTATTCCAGTGCTCATCACTTTATCAGGAAAAATATATAGAAGATATTTATGTGAAAGAGAAATCTGCAAAGTTTTGCTTTTAAAATAGCAATTAAAAATATCAGTAATTAGAAGACTATCTGTACTCTATCAATTCATTAAAACTACAAAAATACAACAAACTGGATTACACATAATTTTAGGAAAATATATCATGCTACATAAAAACCAGAAGTTTTCATAGCCCTGAATTACACAATTAGTTATTCATTCTTTCATTACCTCATCTAAATATTTGCTAAAATGCTAAAAGTGTTGGTTGCTCAGCTGTATTCGACTCTCGCAACCCCATGGACTCTAGCTCCCCAGGCTCTTCTGTTCATGGGATTTTCCAGGCAAGAATACTGGAGTGGGTTGCCATTCACTTCTCCAGGGAATCTTCCCCACCCAGGAATGTGCTTTTAAACCCAGGTCTCCTGAATTGCAGGCAGATGCTTTATCATCTGAGCCATATAGTTAAATCACACACTATGTCAGATACTACGGATTTAAACATGAATAAGATTATAAATCTCATACACAACTTGTAATATTAATGTTTAGTCACTGCTGATGTGAATATCAGTATTTACTAAGCATTATTATGTGCAAGGCATTAACTTGTCCTCAAGACTCTTAGGACCTAATAAACGAGATAAAACACATAAGAATGTGGTAGGCAGAATTCTAAGATGGCCCCAGCTTTCCCAGGATTCTTGGGGAATATGATGGATTTCATTTCCATGAATAGGTTATTATATGGCACAACTGACTTTAATATAGGGAATTTATTCTGGTGGACCTAATCTAACCACACAAGCCCTTTGAAAGCAGTTTTCTCCAGTTGGTGGCAGAAGAAGCCAGAGATTTGAAACACAGTTAAAATTTGATGTGCCATTGCTGGAGTAAGATTGAGAAGGCCACATGTTAAGAAATGCAAGCAGACACTAGGAGCTGAGAGTGGCCTGTGGCTAACAGTCGGCAAGGAAACAAGAAGCTCTAAGGCCTACAACCACAAGGAACTGAATTCTGCCAACAAGAATGAGAAAAAAAGCAGATTTCTCTGGACCAGAACTCAGCCCAGCCAGACACTTTGATTTTGACCTTTTAATACCCTAAGCAGAGAACCTAGCTACCCTGTCAGACTACTGACCTACAGAACTGTGAACTAATAAATGGATGTTACAAAGCAATAACAACAAACCATTACCATAGGAACTGTGTGAGTTCAGAGCATCTGCTAAAATGGCAAGATAGGTCTGGAAAAATAATACATAACTGTGTGTGCATGTGTGTTAGTTATTCAGTTGTGTATGACTCTTTCCAACCCCATGGGCTGTAGCCCCCAGAAGCTCCTCTGTCCACGGACTTTTCCAGGCAAGAATGCTGGAGTGGGTTGCCATTTCCTTCTCCAGGGGATCTCCCTGATTCAGGGATTGAATCCGGGTCTCCTGCACTGCAGGCGGACTCTACCATCTGAGCCACCCCATGCTATAATAATAATATATAGTCTCCCTTCAAACCAGGCTAGAAAGTTCCCTTGTACTGTAACAGAGCCCACGTGTTCTCCAGAAATCTTGAGAGAAAACTCGTTAAGTGTAGCCATATGAATTCTATAGCTAAAGGTCTTGGAGAATATTATGGACTGTTTCACTAGAAGCTTCTGATGCTTTTCCCTTCTTTAGGAAGCACAAGATTTGCCCTAGAGCAAGCCTCTTTTCTGCTAAGTCAGGTTTCCTTTCCTCTCCTGGGCTGCCTGCAACAAAAGCTCCTAGAAAGCACAGATCATCTTTCTCCCTCTTTCCCTTCTATTTTCTCTTTCAAATACTTGTTAGCTGACCACTTCGTGCCAAACACCGTGCATAGATAGAAGGCTGCAGTGACTCAGAAGAGGCGGAGATTACTTCTGGCTACCTGGGGATGGGGTATATTGGAAAGGTAAAAAATTACTTTACTGGGCTTTTGCATAAGCAAAGAAGTCACAATTCAGGAATCAAGAATGCTGAAGGAAGGGCTGTATTCCCAGAATTCAAAAATCTCTATTCCTCTCATTCTAGTTGCTGGATGCAAAGCCATTGTCTAACACTGCAGCTGCTGCATGAGTTGGCATTCTCCTAATTTAAGCCTGATGAACAGAGGAAATCAGATTGCTCATACAATTCAATTATGTTGTCAAAGACACAAGCAGTTCCCTCTCAATTCACAGCAGTGTCTGCAAATTTAAAATATAGATGAGTTTCACAGGGATGAGCAAGGCTTTAGAACCAGTGATTACATGTATTGTGCTCACTTAGTGCTAGAAATGTTCAAAATAAAGATTTAAAAGGAAAATCTTTAAAAGCCCATCTTATCTGTATTACAAGGAGATCAAACCAGTCAGTCCTCAAGGAAATCAACCCTGGATAGTCATTGGAAGGACTTAAAGCTCCAATACTTTGGCCACCTGATGACAACTCATTAGAAAAGACCCTGATGCTGGGAAAGATTGAAAGCAGAAGGGGACAAGAGAGGACGAGGACGAGATGACTGGCTGGCATCACTGACTCAATGGATATGAGTTTGAGCAAGCTCCCAGAGTTGGTGATGGACAGGGAAGCCTGGAGTGCTACAGCCCATGGGGTCTCAAAGAGTCAGACACGACTGAGCGACTAAATTGCACTATCTGTATTACACTTACCTGCATCACCAATCTCTTCCTTCTTAGTTGTTTCAAGTTTTGTTTTGTTTTGAAAAAATGTTTCATATGTGCTTTAAGAAGGATGTATAGTTGACTGCAGAACAGCGTGGGGGGTAAGAGCATCAATCCCTCCAACTCCCCAGCTCAGGGGACAATCTTTAAATAATACTGTCAGCCTTCCAGACCGACTGAATCCAAAGCTCCACATCTGAGGATTCAACCAACCAGAGCAGTACTTGTGTGTGTGTGTGTGTGTGTGTGTCAGGCTCCTCTGTCCATGGGGTTTTGTGTGTGTGTGTGTGTGTGTGTGTGTGTGACCCCATGGACTGTAGTCCATCAGGCTCCTCTGTCCATGGGGTTGTGTGTGTGTGTGTGTGTGTGTGTGTGTGTGTGTGTGACCCCATGGACTGTAGCCCATCAGGCTCCTCTGTCCATGGGGTTTTCCAGACAAGAACACTACAGCGGGTTGCCGTTTCCTCCTCCAGGGTATGTTCCCGACCCAGTGATCCAGCCTGCGTCTCCTGCATTGGCAGGTGGGTTCTTTATTGCTGAGCCACCAGGGAAGCCTGTTACTTCAAATGTTTCCATTTAGATCCACATGCTGTCTGGGATTTTTATTGTCTTTTTAAAATTCCAGAATTATACACAATTCTTATAAAATGTTCATTTAGACTTATAGAGGAAAGTTTATTCATTTATTTGCTCACCTCTCTTCCCTAGTACTTAGTGATGTTTAGTATCTTTTCATGTGCCTATTGGAGATATGTATATCTTCTTTGGAAAAATGTCTATTCATCTTTTCTGTCCATTTTTAAGTTGGGTTGTTTTTTTGTCGTTGAGTATGAATTCTGTATATTTGGAGGTATTAATCTCTTATCAGATATATCATTTGCAAATATCTTCTCCAATCTGGTAGGTTGTCCTTGACTGATGGTTTTTTCTGCAGTGCAAAAGCTTTTCAGTTTGAGGTAATCCCATTTGTTTACTTTTGCTTTTGTTTCTCTAGCTTGAGGAGACATACCTAGAATGATATTGCTAAGAGCAATGTCAAAGAGCATACTGCCTTTAGGAGGTTTATGGTTTCAGGTCTTTCATTCAAGTCTTTGATCCATTTTCAGTTAATTGTGTATGGTGTAAGACAGTGGTTTTCTTCCTTCCTTCCTTCCTGAGTTAGGAATTGTTCCCTTCTCTTTAATTTTTTGGACAGTTTGAGAAGGATAGGTATTAAATGTTCTTTGAATGTGTGGTAGAATTCAACTGGGAAGCAATCTGGTCCTGGACTTTAGTTTTTGGGGGGCTTTTTGATTACTGTTTCAATCTCTGTACTAGTGAGTGGTCTTCAGATTTTCTATTTCTTCCTGATTAGGTCTTGGAAAGTTGTATGATTCTAAGAATTTGTCCATTTCTTGTAGATTGCCCAATTTATGGGTGTATAGCTGTTTATTCCCTTATAATTCTATTTCTGTGGTGTATATTGTTATTTCTTCTCTTTCACTTCTGATTTGTCAGGGTCCTCTACTTTTTCTTAGTTAATTTTGCCAATGGTTCATCAATCTTGTTGATTTTTTCAAAGAACCAGCTTTTAGTTTCACTGAGCTTTTCTACTGTCTTTTATTCTCTTATTTCATTTATTTCTGCTCTGATCTTTATTATTTTCTTCCTTCTACTAACGTTCATCTTTGCTTGTTCCTTCCTTACTAGTTCCCTTAGGTGTGAGATTAGATTATTTATTTGAAATTTTTCTTATTTCTTGAGATTGACCTCTATTGCTATAAACTTTCCTCTTAGTTATCACTTTTGCTGTATCCCATAATTTTTGGTATGTCATATTTTATCTTCAGATAATTTTTTAATTTCTCCCTTGATTTCTTTGTTGAGTAAAGTTATTTAACAGCATGTTTCTCAGTCTCCACAAATTTGTGATTTTTCCAGTTTTCTTCTTGTTGTTGATTTCTAATTTCATTTCACCGCTCTTTTTTCTTTTTCCCAATTCATTTTGCACTCACTTTCTTTTTCCTTTTTTTCTTAATTCATGGAGGGATATGAATGAGGGAACTTTAGAGACTTCCTTTATGTTTTTGAGGGCTTAGCAATGATTAAAAATGATAGTTTAACTGTAGTTTATCAAGGACCTAGTTACATAATGGGAAGAGTCTTTAAAATCTGCTGTACCATGCTGACATCACAGTAAAAAGTCTTCCACATCCCCCACCACTGTCCCTTCTACCCCGCTCCTGTCCCTAAAGGCAACCAATGTTTTCAGCTTCTTTGCCTCTTTCCAGAGACATTCTATACTTATGCTGTTGTTGTTTAGTTGCGAAGTCATGTCCGACTTTGCACGACCCCATGGACTGCAGTGTACTAGGCTTCCCTGTCCTTCACTATCTCCCGGAGTTTTCTCAAACTCATGTCTGTTGAGTCAGTGATGCCATCCAACCATCTTATCCCTCTGTCACTCTCTTCTCCTTCTGCCCTTGATCTTTCCTAGCATTGGGGTCTTTTCCAATGAGTTGTCTCTTTGCATCAGGTGGCCAAAGTATTGAAGCTTCAGCTTCAGCATCAATCCTTCTAATGAATATTCACGGTTGATTTTCTTTATATTGACTGGCTTGATATTGCTGATCCAGGGATTGAACCAGGGTCTCCTGCACTGCAGGCAGATTCTTTACCATCCGAGTCACTAGGAAAGTTCATACTTATATAGGTAACTGAATTTATAATTTTTCTTCTTTTATGCAAATAGTAACAGACTGTATACACTTTGTACTTCATCTCTTTTTAATTTAAAAATATCTTAGAAATTGTTCTGTTATCAGTACAAAAAGAGCTTCTTCATCTTCTTTATGGCTTCATTTTCAACCAATTTAATGGCCATCTAACATCTCACCTGTTCCCTCAGTGCTCTTCACTCCTTCAGGACTATGTCCTCATGAGACTTTTCATCTACTTATTGGTCACGTATTCATGTTCTTTAGAGAACCATCTATTCAAACCCTTTGACCATTTTTTTCATTGTCTTTTCATTTTTGAATTTTACAAGTTCTTTTCATATTCTATTGATTAGATGCTTATCAGATAAGTAATTTGTAAATAATTTGTCCCATTTTGTGGTTTGTGTTTTCACTTTATTGATAGTGTCCTGTGAAACACAAACATTCTTAACCTTGATGAAATTTATCCGTTTTTTTCTTTTATTGCTTATTCTTCTGACACAGTATCTAAAAACAGAAACAAAAACTCCCCATTGTCCAATCCAAGGTCACAAAGACCGACATCTATATTTTCTCCTAAGAACCATGTGTGTGTGTGTGCGTGCGCACGCATGTATGCAGTCTCTCAGTCATGCCCAGCTCTTTGAAACCCCATGGACTGTAGCTCACCATGCTCCTCTGTCCATGGGACTTTTCCGGCAGGAATACTGCAGGTTGCCATTTCCGTCTCCAGGGGGTCTTCCCTAACTAGCAATCGAACCCATACCTCCTGCTTGGCAGACAGATTCTTTACCACTGTGCCACCTGGGAAACATAACTATTGTCAGCAATTAATTCTCTCACTTTGGTTTACCTGGGAATATCATATTTTCCCCATTTTTTAAGAATAAAGTTGTTGGATATTGAGGTCTTGATTGACAGTTTTTTTAGTATTTTGAATGTGTCATCCCATTGCCTTCTGCCACTGCCTTCATCATTTCTGATGAAAAATAAGCTGATAATCTTTTTAAAGATTCCTTATAAATGATATGAGGCACTTCTCTTTTGCCACTTTCAGACTGTCTTCGGGTTTAGCTTTCAACAAAACTGAATTATGATGTGTCTAGGTATGGATCTCTTTTGAGCTTATCCTACACGTGGAATTTTTTGAGCTTCTTTAATATATAAAATCATGTATTTCATCAAATTTGAGAAGTTTTCTGGCTTTATTTCTCCAGACAGTCTTTCTTTTTCCTGGCTTTATTTCTTCAAATATTCTTTCCATTTTCTTTCACCTTTAAGAACTCCTATTATGTTTATGTTGCTTGTTGATGTGCCAGAAGACTCTGAGGTTCTGTTTTTCTTTTGTTTTTTATTTCAGTTCCCCAGATTGTATATAATTTCAGTTGACCAATCTTCAAGTTCACTGATTTTCTGCCTGCTTAGATGTACTATTGAACCTCTCTAGTGAATTCTGCATTTCTGTTATTGTACTGTAGAATTTCTTTATATGTGTACACATACACACATACATGCACACAGATTTTCTATCTTTTTATTATTCTCTACCTGGGGAGACATCATACTCATATTTTCCTTTAATTCTTTATATACCATTTGCTTAAATTATTTAAACATACTTAACATAGCTAACTAAAGGGCTTGTCTATTAAATGTCCCACAATCGGAGTCTTCAGAGACAGTTTCTATTGAGTATCTTTTTTTTCCTCCATGTATGGGCCATACTTTTCTGCTTATTTGCATATCTTGCAAGTTTTTTTGAAAAGCAGACATTGTAAATAATATAATGTGGCAACTCTGGAGATCAGGATCTCTCAGGTATTCAGGTTAGTTGTTCCCGCTGCTGTTTTTCTCCCCCATTTGTTTGCTTACTGATTTTGATGAATAAGTGCCTGGACTCTGTATTTTTTCATTCATGAAGTTTTTAAAAAGTTTTTTCTTACTTTTTCTTCTATAGTGGAGAATAGCTGATTAACAATGTTGTGATAGTTTCAGGTGGACAGCAAAGGGACTCAGCCACACATATACACACATCCATTCTCCCCCAAACTCCCCTCCCATCCACGTTGCCACATACATTGAGCAGAGTTCCCTGTGCTACACAGTAGGACTTTGTTATGTTACCAATTTTAAATATATCAGTCAGTATATGGGCAATTTTCCAGTCAGTCAAGCCTTGCAAGTGAAGTCTTACAGGGAACCATAAGACAAGTCAAATAATGACAATTCTCTGGCAATGTGGCTTCAAAGGAACTCCATCCTCATTCTACCTATCCAGTGGCTGACAGTCTTCTGGTTTTAATGGTGATTGTAGGCTACTGGTTTTCAAGGCTACAGTGGAGCTGAGGCGTGAGGATTTGAATAGGACAAGTTACAACACCACAAGATTTTTTGTTCTTATTGAGATTTAGCCATTTTTTAAATGCTCTCTGCATTGCCACAAGCCTTTAGTTCATAGCCATAGTTCTGACTAAGTTGATTCTGGCAATCTTTGCCAGTACTCTCATTGCTTTTATGGAGAAGACTGTCAGAGGTCTTTACTCCATCATTCTCACTGAGGCAACTCTTAATTTCCTTCCTGACTTAGGCAATTCTTCTTTAACTTGACCCACTCTTCACTTTCTTTATTCCTGTTTCCTCACACTATCTTCTGGTGCATAATTTCTTTCCTCTTGAATCTAGAGTCACTGTGCAATTTTATGAGACATTTCCACATCATCCTCTGACGTATTCTAAAATCTGTGGTCATGTTCTGTTCCTAAATACCCTCTTCCTATTATGGCAAACTCTGATTCATTCTTTATAATCTAGTTCAAATATCAACTCTTCTGTTAGGTCCTCCTCACCCCATCTAGCAATGAACAAAATCAGTCATCCCTGCCCCTCTTCCTATAGTCCTCTTTATATCCATCCATTTATTATAGCTAATATTTAATGTATCCTGTTTCCTTTGTTGTTGTTGTTCGGTCATTAAGTCATATCTGACTCTGTAAGCTCATGGACTGCAGCATGCCAGGCTCCTCTGTCCTCCACTATTTCCCAGTGTTTGTTCAAATTCACGTCCATTGAGTTGGTGATGCTATCTAACCATCTCATCCTGTCTCCTTTACTAGACTGCAAATCTTTCAGGACATATATTATACCTTTTCATCTTTGTACACTTAAAATATAATACAGAGAAGTATTGATAAAATGTTTTTTGAACTGATTCTCAGTAAAGAAGTTACCACTCTACTGGCAATAAAAACCAATCTCATCAAAGGCACTGAGTTCTCCGATGAAAGCAGAAGCTGATGGTCACAACTGAATTTATCAAACAAATCTAATGAAAAGTCTTAGAGTTAACAGAATAAACAGAAAAACCATATGATTTTTTTTTTATTTAACTTTGAGAAAACATCACTTGGAATCAGATTAGTGAGAACGTCCTTCTGGTGCTCTGGACTGATTCTCTGGACACCTGGGTTCTCTTTCAATCCACCCTCTGACCTGTGCAGGATTCTGAAGGAGCCAAAAAGAATCTGCCCTTTAATGTGGAAGTGATTAATTTCATCTTTAACCCATACATGCTCTATCAAATTTATATTTTTTAAGAGTTCTCTTTCCCTGCTGTATGGAAAAAGCATTACAAGAAGACAAAGAGGAAGCAGGACGAGTAGATAGGAGGCTACTTCAAAAGTCTAAGGAAAAACTGATGGCGACCTGAACCAAAGTGAAATGAGATGATATGAGAAATTCTGGAGACAGAAAATATTTGATTTGGTGCCAGGCTGAAAGTGAAAAGTAAAGCGGCTTCCCTGCTAGTTCAGACGGTAAAGAATCTGCCTGCAATGTAGGAGATGCAAGTTTGATCCCTGGGTTGGAAGATCCCCTGGAGAAGGAAATGGAAACCTGCTCCAGTATTCTTGCCTGGAGAATTCTGTGGACAGAGAGGCCTGGTGCGCTACAGTCCATGGGGTTGCAAAGAGTTGGACACAACTGAGTAACACTTTTACTTTTTCTTTCACTTTTCTTAGATGTGAAGAATAAGGGGAAAGGAGTCAAAGCTCATCCAAAAGTTATAGCTTGAATGGTTAGATTAATATTATTTATTAAGATGGGGGAAAGTGTTGAGGAGGAGACGGGTTTCAAAGGGAAAACATTTAAGGGCCCTGTTTTTGGTGATGAATATAAGACATTAAGTGGAGATGTCGTGCAGATAATTAAAACTCAAAGGACAGATATTACCAGAAATAAAAATTTGAAAGTTACAAGATCAAGACAGTATAAAATCTACAGTATTGGTTGAGATAACCTAAGAAAATCATTAACAGAGACAAAAGAGATACAGACTCAGTTTTGAGCCCTGAAGAATCCCAACATTTAGGGATCAGGTAGAGTGGGAATAACGAGGAAAGGTACTAAAAAAGAACAGCCACTGAGGCAGGAGAAGGAAATAGGGAGTGGCCAGTTGTGCTGAATGTTGCTGACAGCAATTTCAATGAGGACAGAGAAATGCCCACTGTATTTGTCCAGCTGTATTTGTCCTTTTAAAGGCATCTTTTCAGTGCAGTTGAAGGGGAAGGTGCAGAAACCAGACTGTACTGAGCTGACGAGTAAATGGAAGGTGAGAAAAAGACGACTTCATGTACAGACAAATTTCTTGACAAATTTCCCCTTGACTTCATTGACACTGTACTTTCCTGATTCTTCAAAATATCTGGCTGCCTTTTTTCGGTCATCTTTGCTGAGTTACCCTCTACTTACCTTTAAATGTTGAAGTTCTTCAGAATTTAGGTCATCTATTGCTGTTCCCTCCCTTCCACCTAAGAGCTTCAGTTACCACATGTGGGCCAGTGGCTCCCAGATTTTACACTGGATCTTTGTCTCAGATCTCCCCTCTGAGCTCTAGAATTGCATTTCAATTGCCTGTTCAAGATCTCGAAATTAACCTCTGTATTCCCCTTCCACGGGTGTTTCTCTCCTAGTGTGTCAAATTCTCTGCAAATTATATCATTGTCTTTTCAGTAGTTCAAGACAGATACCTGGGAGTCATGTTTCATTTTTTTCTCTGCCTGTGCACCACAATCAATCCAATAGGAAGTCCTGTTCATTCTACTTTCACATATGTCTCATTTACAGACTGTCTATGGATTGAACATTCAAAGAGTCTTCATCTACATTATCTTTCTCATTAAGGATCATAAATACCCAGTAGAGCAGGTATTATCCCCATCTTGAAACTGAAGCTGAGAAAGGTTAAGAAACTTATTGTGACAGTAAATGGCAGAGAAAGAGGGATTCAAGACTAAATGCTGTAACTCCACACTACCTCTGACCCTACTACTCAACCTCTCTAAGGCCAAGTCTCTTCAGGAGTAAAATGGACCTAATACTTCCCATCTTTAGGCTATTATTTTAAAATTTTAAATAAACTATAAGTTACACATGCCTAGTACTGGGTATCAGTTCAATAAATATTAAGTTCCTTTACTGTCTTTTACTCCTTCTTCTATACATTTTTTTTCTGGGGCAAATTCAGCAATATTAGGATTACAGAGCTGAACAAAGATTGCTCCTTGCTTAAGCAAATATTTTAAGGAGACAAAATAAACAAACATAAAACAATGAGATAATAATATAAGACATTATATAATAAGACATTATATATATATATATATATAATGTCTTATATGTAAGACATTATAATATAAGCATTACATTGCATAGCAGAGTCTTCTTGTAATAAAATTTCAGAGAAAGGGGAAAGGGCAGTTGGGGGGAAGGGGATGGAAGTGGGCTTCTGGAAAGGTCTATTAGGACAGGAAGGATGTGTATTAAGGATATCAGCAAAGAGGGGCAGGACATTCAGAAAATAAAGTTACTGATGTGGAAATAAGAAAAACACGATCAGGATCAATGATGAGAGCAAACTGATTTCAGCAAGAGGTACTTATTTTTCCCCACATCAGAGTATTTTACTACTAAGTTTCCTTGAAACAATTTAAGTTCCCAATGGAACAAAGGAAAATTTGAGCCCATTATTAAGATCAAATGTCCTGGCGGGCAAAGCCATCATTAAACCATCTGCCCACCTTCCCAGGGAATAGGAACAAGCCCCAGATTCTGACCCACAGGAGACAAAAATAACTCATATGCTGTGGTGTGCTCTGAGAATAATATTACGCTGTCAAAAGGGGCTAATGACGTCAACCACATTTTCCTAGCTTGCATCTCTCAGTTGACAGCAGCAACCAAGAGCATTCCTGTGTCTAAAGTTTCCTTGGATTAAAAACCCACAGAGACCACTAATACTAATATATCCAGTACATCTGGGGCCTGAATTAATAAGTTTTAATTATCCAGGAGCCTGTTCAATAAACCAGTTTGGCTTCTATGACAATGAAATGTTGATATATAATTTGCTCCACCATTTAGCAAAGCTTCTGGACAATGGCACCATAGAATATTAGAGCTGGAAAGAAAGTTAAAGATTTCTTTGGCTTTATTTTACTAATGAAGACACAGGAGCCCCAAGGGGATAAGTGATAAGTTCAAAGTCAAAGGGTCCCTGAAGGAGAGAAGGTCATCAGGATGGCAAACAGATCCTGGAGAAGGAGAGTCACATAGTGCCCCTGGTGAGAAAAGTAATGAAAATGAAGGGAAGGGAAAAATACAGAGCTACTCTCAGAATACCAATGGTTCTTTGGTACTGATCAAGAAACATAAAAGATTATTCTGGTCACCTCAAATTCTGGCTCAACAATCTCTCTCCCTAGTTCCCCATAAGCTGCTGCCTTACATTTATTTGAGGGTCAAGTCCTCTATTCCAATAATCAGCAAGCTGAGATGTCAAGTCATGGGCAAATTATAGAGGCCAGACCACTGTTGAGATTTCCACTAAATCTTGAGATTTCATTATTTTGACAGAAGTAAATATATAGCAGAAATAATACCCATAATCCAGCAGTAAGTCAGTCAAAATTCAGGTCTTCTGATTTCTAATCCAGTGCTATTCTCCAGTGTAATAAGGGACTAACACATGGAACAAAGAACCTACAAAATAACATATATTATGGGACTCTAAAAGTCCCCAGATTTGTAGAGCAGCAATGGATATATCTTTTCTTCCCAACCCAGGGATTGAACATGCATCTCCTGCACTGGTAGGCGGATTCTTTACCACTGAACCACCAGGGAAGCCCATTCTTCCCTTGTAGGGCCTAGAATTACGTATATGCCAAGCAGAAGGTGCCTATGTGACCAGCCCGAGGGAAAACTTGGGGTACTGAGTCTCTAGCGAGCTTTCTTGGAAGACAGCATTTCTACTTGTCACAACTGGTGCTGGAGGAATTAAGTATATCCTGTGTGACTCCACCAAGGAGGAGTCAAAGCTTACACACAGTTTTCTCCACGCTTCATCTTGTGCATCTTTTCCCTTCGCTGACATTGCTTTGTATCCTTTTGCTATGATAAATCTTAGCTGTGAGGATGACTATATGCTGAGGCCTGAGAATCTTCCCTCCTAGCAAATCACCAAACCTGAGGGTGCCCTGAGGGACTCCTGACACAGAGATGGAGCCTTTTTCTCCCTTAGTTTCTGCCCCTTGGTCCTTCAGTTCTACACCTGAGAACAAATGCTAAAGTTAATGACAAACCAAGAAGCAAACAAAGAGAGAACAGCATGAGCCATAGGAAAGCTCACTAGAGGAAATAATATTTGTGTTGGGCCTTAAGTAATGAGTAGCATATAAATAGGTGGAAAATAAATTACAAATCAATCCATTTAGATAATAGGGCAAGCACTTTGATACAGGATAAAGCAGAAGACTGGTGGGAGAGGGGCATATTTGGAGGCAGAAGGATGGCTCAGGTGGCTATTGAGAAAAAAAAGTCTGAAATTCTCACTCTCTTAATTTTTGAGCACTGTTACAAATCATCAATTGCAGAATCTTTCCTAACTCAGAAATGTACAAAATACATTCATTGAGTCTATTACAAAGGATGGTATGTGTGCTCAGTCATGTCATGTCCGACTCTTTGCAACCCCATGGACTGTAGCCCACCAGACTCCTTTGTCCATGGAATTTTCCAGGCAAGAATACTGGAGAGGGTTGACATTTTTTTCTCCAGGGGATCTTCCTGACCCAGGGATCAAACCCATGCCTTTTATGTCTCCCGCGTTGGCAGGGAGATTGTTTACTACTCGCACCACCTGGGAAGCCTTATAAAGGACTGATCATTACCAAATTGTCTCCTCAAGTATTCTTTCTGTGATTTGCATTGATAACAACAACAAAAAAGGTAAATTAAGGGAAGAAGCTAGAAGTTCAAATATCTAAAATGAACAATCGGATAATATGCACTAAAATGTTGTTGTTCAGTCACCCAGTTGTGTCCAGTTCTTTGCGACCCCATGGACTATGGCATGCCAGGCCTCCCTGTCCCTCACCATCTCCCGGAGTTTGCCCAAGTTAATGTTCATTGCATTGGTGATACCATCCAGTCATCTAATCTTCTGATGCCCTCTTCTCCTTCTGCCCTCGATCTTTTCCAGCATCAGGGACTTATCCAATGAGTCGTCTGTACACATCAGATAACCAAAATACTGGAGCTTCAGCTTCAACATCAGTCCTTCCAGTGAATATTCAGAGATGATCTCCCTTAAGAGTGACTGGTTTGATCTCCTTGCTGTCCAAGGGACTTTCAGGAGTCTTCTCCAGCACCACAGTCCAAAAGCATCAATTCTTTAGTGTCTGCCTCCTTTACGGTCCAGTTCTCACAACCGTACATGACCACTGGGAACACCATAGCCTTGACCATACATACCTTTTTTGGCAGAGTAATGTCTGCTTTTCAACACACTGTCTAGGTTTGTTATCACTTTCCTGTCAAGAAGCAATTGCATTCATCTCCCATGCTAGTAAGGTCATGGTTAAAATCATGCACTAAAATGAAGAATGCTAAAAAAGCAAATCATCTTTCATCTGTATTTTTATTGTAGAAATGAAAAATATCTGGAACAATAGCCCATTCCTTACAAAACCAACAGAAGGTAACATTACTTATTCCATTTTCCTTTCAAGAAGTTCTTTTTGTGATTTGATATTACGGACATGCTCACAGCACTGCATTACAAAAGACTTAAATGTGCTTAAATAAAAGGCAGCTTTTCATTTGTTTATTCAATGAGCATTTATTAAGCATTTATATGCCAAGTACTACCAAGCTAACAGTGCAGATTAACCTTTGACTAAACTTTGCTGTTTATTGGCTAAAAATGCTCTAAAATCCAGATGTGATAAATCCTCTCATCAGTGAAAACACACTAACAGATGATGCTATTTACTTTCTTCACACTATTTAAAAATTTAATTATCTTTCCTCTAAACTATCAACCTTCATATTCTTATAGTTGAACATTTTTCTTCCACCACAATTAAGATGGTAAAAAACCCTAAAACATTTTAAGCTGATTTTGTTTTAAATCTGTAACCACGTTTGAAGGTTATTCCTACATGAATATTCCTGGGACTGAATTCATCTCTCCCTGGGCTATAATGGTGATGCCAGTTTGCTTCCAGAGCAGTGTATGTTCTGGAAGGGATGTTCAAGGACCTTGTAATGGCAGAGATGAAGGTTCAAAGTACAGCTCTACTACTAAGGAGCCATGTGATATTTAGATAAGTTATTAAACCTTTCTTAGTCTTGGCAGGAAATAATACCTCCCCAATAGGATTCTTGTGAGGATTAATCAACACAGGTAAAATACTTGGCATAGTGTCTGGCACCTTAGCATTATTCCCTGGAAATCATTTTTCCTTTAGCCTCACTTCTCAAGGTGATCATGTTATAGTAATAAAAAAATATTGGTACACATGGTCTGAATAAAAAAAAAATTACTTCTAGGTTCAAAAATCAACCTGAGAAATATATTTTACATGCCCAAACACTGGATTTTGCCAAACATTTCATGGCTCATGGGACAAGGAGACTATCTGAAATTAGCATCAAGAAAATTCAAGAGCTGTGGTATCACAGGCACTTATTACCTCACACGGGCATCACTTCATTAACTTCCTACGAGTCTGCTTTTTCTCACCTTGGAAGGCACCACAGCATAATGAGAACAGCATGAACTTAGAGCATCAGACCTGTATTTTAGTCCTGGCTCTTTGACTACCTAGTTATGTGACTTCAGCCTTAGTTACTACATCAGTGACTGTCTATAGCTGAAGGCGAGGGGAGATAGGATGGATGCTAATGGGGACAGAGTTTCTTTTAGGGGTGATGAGAAAGAATATATTCTAAGAGCAAATAGTGTTGGCTGTACAGCTCTGTGGAAATACTAGAAACCACTGAATAATATGATTTAAATGGGAAGTTTTTTTAAGAGAAAAATAAAATATTGCTCAAAAAAAGGTAGGAAGGTTGGAAGAAAAGTTGAGGAGACCTTCTGAAAGATACATTTTTTAAAAAACTGAAAGATGGAAAACAGAAGAGAAGAAAATTAGCTGATTTTGGTTCAGAAAGTTCAACATCCAAATAATAGTAGCTCCGGAAAGAGAGATGAGAAAAATACAGGTTGGAAATGAACAAAGAAGTAATTCAAGAGAATGAATTCAAGATCAAAGGACTTGTTTTCCTAACTGAAAGTGCTCCAGAGAGCCCAGCACAAAGAAGGAAAATAGATTCTCATGAAGGTTCAACATTATAAATTTCAGAAGAGCAGGCCAAAAAGAAAATACTTAAAGCTTTCAGGGAAGAGCGATGGGAACAGATCACACAGAAAAGACCAGGAATAAAGATGAGGAATCAAAGTGGCTTTGAACTTCTCAGGAACAATACTGGAATCTAGAAGATAATGCCTTCAACATTCTGAGGGAAAAAGACTTCCAATCTAGAACTCCAAGGCCAGGTAACTATCAATTAAGCACTAGGGTAGTACTTTCAGACATGAAAAACAGAACTTAGGCTGCACCTGCGTGATTCCATACAAACCTTCCTGTGTACTGTTGCAAAATACCTGAGTGAATCTATCTGGGAGGTAATAGTGCCTCAAGCACTAGAGGTGATTATACAAATTATCAAGGAGAATATCTGGATTCCCTCAGTGCTCTAGGCTCAAGCTATGAGTGTGACTGTGAACTTTTATCACCCATCAGGGGTTTCAGGCAAAGCCTATCATCTTCAAGCACTTAAGCCATACAAGTTCTGGAATGTTCGCTCTGGGAAAGGACTGCAAGAATCATCTTGTCCAACTCCTCAGTGTGAAGATGAAGAGTCTAAAGACCTGGGACGTATAGTGATTTTCCAAAGTTTAAAAGAAAGTAAAAAAGAAAAAAAAAATTCTGTGTAAAATTATTTGGGACCAATAATGTTGGGATTATATTTTTAAAAACCAACTTTATTGTTTCAAAAATAAAAATCAAAGGCAGAGCCAGAACCAGAACTTAGAACTCTAAGTTCAGCTCTCTTACATGTCCTCCTATCTGCCTTTCAACAACGATAAGACCTTTGTATCTTAGAGAGATAGAAGAGACTTGCTATCTCTTCCCAGAAAGCCTGACATTAATGTCTACTACAGAGGTTACAGTATTTCAGTTTTGATAAATGGGCCAAATGGAACATCAATGATATTGTCACAAGTGCAGCCACTTACTTGCCCTGCAGAAAGCCCCAGGGTATGTGCAAACAGTTCACAATGCCTGCAGCATAGAAGTCTGCACTCTGCAGTATTCTGTGAAATAAATGAACCTCCTCATCTGTTAGTAAAAATGAGTGGGGTATCAACTTGAAAATATAACCATGACTCCATACACAGGAATAGTGCCTGGAAAAATGTTTAATTAAACTTTTTTTTTATTAATATCCCAACAGGTACTCTGCGTTATGTAAGACGCTCTGCGAGATACAAGAGACAAAGGACAGTTGCTGCTGTCAGAGAATTTCACGTAGTGGGATGAGACTGACATACATATTTATTTTTAATGTTTATTTATTTGTTTGTTTATTTACTTGGCTGTGGGTCAGATCTTAGTTGCAGCACACAGGATCTTCACTGTAGCACATGGACTGTCTAAATTTTGGTGGGCAGGCTTAGTTGCCCTGCGGCATGTGGGATCTTAGTTCCTCAACCAGGGGCGGAACCCATGTCCCCTGCACTGGAAGGCAGATTCTTAACCACTGGACCACCAGGGAAGTCCCACGAATTTTATATCACAAAATGTCCTTAGAAATTGTATAAGATAGTATTCTTTCATATTGCAAGTGGCAAAATGGAAGCTAGGAAGTGCAAATAACTAGTTAATGTCCCAGATCACTGAGAACCCAAGTCTACTGACTTTCTAATTACTGTTCTCACCATACCAGCTATAATAACCACACACCCACAAGTAATTTTAATGTTTAAACCCTTTTACAAAGGATTTATGAGTGCTTCCTAACATACGTACAATAGAGGAGAATGCAAAATAAATTACTGATGGTGTTAAGGCAAGGAAAATCTCTGAGTTTGAAGATTCCCCTGGAGAAGGGAATGGCTACCCACTCCAGTATTCTTACCTGGAGAATTCCATGGACAGAGGAGCCTGGCGGGCTACAGTTCATAGGGTTACAAAGAGCTGGACACGAATGAGTGACTAAGCACACGCACATACAGCCTAGCTACATCTCACGTGCATGCTAAGTCACTTCAGTCGTGTCCTGCTCTTCGTGATGTTATGGACTGTAGTCCGCCAGGCTCCTCTGTCCATGGGATTTTCCAGGCAAGAATACTGGAGTGGGTTGCCATGACCTTCTCCAGGGGATCTTCCCAACCCAGGGATCGAACCCTCATCTCCTGTGTCTCCTGTATTGGCAAGCAGGTTCTTTACCACTAGCACCACCTGTGAAGCCCAACTACATCTCACAATCAGAACTAAAATGAACTTCCTCCCACAGATTCTCACAAAAAGGAAACATGTCATACATGATATGTGATGTCCCAAATAATCAGACTATATATAAGTACTTAAGGGCAAAAGTAGTGACATCAATTGTAGTTAGAGCAATTCAACAGAGACATAATAAGGACTAGAGAGAAACAGAGGTTTCATAGAAGACACGGTCTTGGAGGATGGAAAGAATTTCACAAGGGAAGATCAGACAGTCCAAACAATAAAGGAACAACATTCCCTTTTTTATCACAGAACACAACTTGAAGTACATTTTGACATGGATCTGTTCTTTCCCTTTCCCTTGCTACAATTTGCATCTGTCCTTTCTCCCCTAGAGAGACGAATTTCACAAAACTGGTGAAGAGATTCTGGAAACAGAATATAGTGCTTTACCTTCCAAATGTCACTACCACATCACCCTGTGATATCAGGGCTCCAGCATATTTATTTCCATATCCAACATGCTATAAACATTTTGATGTAAGTATACAAATGTTGTTGGGGGGAGAGCAGGAAATGTTTGGGCTGAAAAACTCAGTAGTTATGCCAATAAGATATTCAGTTTGCATAAGAATCAGCTGGATTTTCTACAAATGGCCCCAAGAGTTTTGGTGAACATCTTCAATCCATCCTTTGCAGTGTGATTAGGTTTTCTCTACCTCTAAATCTTTTTCTTTTTTCAAAAACAAATGATTCCAACTATTCCTGCTTTCATAAGTGAGATTTTGTTTTCACTTGTGATATTGAAACAGCGGCTTTCCTGTTTTAAAACCAACGCTATTTTTTAGGACAATTTCAGATTGAGAGTTCTCAAAACCCCCAAGCCTAGCTTTGTCTATTAACATCTTACATTTATATGATACACTTATGAAGATTAATAAATTCTTTTATTCATTATTATTAACTAAAGTAGAAACATTATTCAGATTTCTTTTCCTTAGTTTACTGAAATATGATTTACATAAGATAAAATTCACCATTTTAAGGTGTACGATTTAGAAAGTTCTAGTGTATTCAGAGGAGAAGGCAATGGCAACCCAGTCCAGTACTCTTGCCTGGAGAATCCCATGGATGGAGGAGCCTGGTAGGCTGCGGTCCATGGGGTTGCTAAGAGTCGAACATGGCTGAGCAACTTCACTCTCACTTTTCACTTTCACGCATTGGAGAAGGAAATGGCAACCCACTCCAGTGTTCTTGCCTGGAGAATCCCGGGGACAAGGGAGCCTGGTGGGCTGCCGTCTGTGGGGCCACACAGAGTCGGACACGGCTGAAGCGACTTAGCAGCAGCAGCAGCAGTAGTGTATTCAGAAGGCTGTGTCAACGTCACCAACTATCTAATCCTACTAGACTGTTGGCTGTGATCCAGTTATTATATCAGAGTCCTATTAATGGGCTGGTAAGAGAAGGGAGAAGGAAGAGTTCTATAGTCTTTATGAGTATATCTCAGTCTTTTAGTGGGATTCTGTCCCTGGACTAAGACCTTCACCAGTGTTTCTCAACTTCTTTCTCCTCTCTTCACTTAGGTGAGACAATAAGACATGAGGGGCTGGAGTCACAGAAATGTCCTTTCCACAAGTGGAATAGGGCTCTGGCCAAGTCTTTTCCCCTGGAAAGCAGACCTTTGTTACAGAGAAGGCTCCAGGTACATTTCATAACAGTTACTCTCCTCTTCTTGCCAGAATCAAGATGGGGTCTTTCTTGGCTCTTCACAGTGAGAACCTGATAAGGTTCTTGGGTGTAAAACATATGAAAATGTGGGGCATCTCTAAGATTGTGGCCCCAGGAGTTTCTCACTCTCCAGCTAGCCTGCACTGAGCCTGCAGCAATTCATCTAAATTACCATCTAGGTGTTCCTACCAGTTCATGACTGCAGAAGCTTTTGCCCCAAGTAAGCAGATCTCAACTGTTTTTCTGGATAAGTCTCTCCATACTTTGGGGCAGCAATCTCAGCTCTCTGATAAGAAAAGTTACTTATTACTGATTTCCCACTGTCCAAGAAAAGTTACCAATTTTCATTTTGCTCAGTTGTTTCTTGTGTAAGGATGGGTGTGATGACTTCTAAGCTCTTTGTATGTGGGAACTGACACCTGCTGCTTGCATTTTCATCCATATGGTTTAATCAATTGTCCTCTTAAGGAACCACCTGGAAACATCATACTTGAGATGCATGTAGCCAGAGAGACAGATTTAAATATGCCTTCTCATCCAAACTGATGGTGACTTAGGGCTCAAGTGCTACCATTAGAGAACTGTTTTATAAGATGAGAAAGTAGTTGGAACCAGCATGGAACTGAAATGAGAAGGGACTCTCAGGGTGTGGGGTGGGGTGGGAGATAATAAAGGTAAGTGCTCCATTTGGAAGCCATTCTCAGCACCTTATGACACTCCAACAGAATCTTTTAACTAGGTCAGGGAAAGCGAAATGATCAAATAGATCTCCAGCGCCCATGTTCCTTTCTGGGCTTTTCTCTGCCCAGGCCTCTCTTCCTGTTTCAGCACTGCCTTCGTATTCCCTTCCCCAATACTTTTATCTTGACTCATTCACTGGGTCCACTTTGACAGGCTAGAGCTTAATCATTATCAGAAGAACTGATCCTAGAATAAGTGGAAATAATAGAGGCAAACTGTCCTTCACTGCAAGGAACAGTGTGCTTCAGGAAAGAGCTTCCTGCCTCTGACATATTTAAACAGAAAGGGAACAACTACTTGTCAGGAAAAGAAGTAAATTACTGTTATCTTAAGCCACACAGACATACAAAGGTTAATAATGACTGCAATAACTGACACTCATTCTGGAAAAAGAAATTCTGAGTCTTGATTCCTTTTTTAGTCTATATATACACAGAGCCTAATAACATTTTAATTTAATATCTTTGATAATGCAAGTGGGAATCATTCAGAATCATATATTATCATTAAAGAGATCATTAATTTGTTGGAAAGAAAATGTATTTATGCTCTCATTATCTCCCACTTACATCACAAATCTACCAAGTCAACCTGCAGATGGTCTATTGATATCTATATGTCATTAAAGACATTATAGGTAAGAGATATGGAAATTGAAAAAAGGATGAAAATCAAATTCTAAACACGTGCACTCATTTAGAAATGCAGAGATCCTGATTCAGAAGGGTTGGAGAGGGACCTATGGAGTATGCTTCTACAATCATAAGCATCCTGGGGCTTTTGATGCAGGCAGGAAGAGTATCACACTTTGAGAAACCATGCTCTAAAATGATTAAAACCATCAATATATTTCAGGTATATTTATATAATTATTTTTAGTTTTAACATTCCTTTAAAATTAAAACCAGCTCAATTTATATGCTTGTTTTAAGCATTTCACAAAATCTCCCCTGATTGTCTTATAGTAACAATAAAGGCATGATAAGGGAATAGAAAGGGCGTCTCTGGTGGCTCGGTGGTAAAGAATCTGCCTGCCAATGCAGCATATGCAGGTTTGAGCCCTCTGTTGGGAAAATCCCCTGGAGGAGGGTATGGTAACCCACTCCAGTATTCTTGCCTGGGAAATCCCATTGACAGAGGAGCCTGGCAGGCTACATTCCATGGGGTCACAAAGAGTTGGACACGACTGAGCAACTAAACAACAACGGCAACGTGGGAGAGGAAAAGTAGGACAACAGAGAGTAGAAGAGATCAGTTTCTTGTGAACTAAGAGTACAAATAAAGTTATCAACAGATAAAATGCCAAGAGAAATAAGTCTAGGTCAAAATTAAATACAAAATACACTTTAGAAAATCAAGCTGGAGTCAGAAAAATAACAGTTTTAAATTTTTGTCAATCTATTGGCAAGTCTAATCCAAGTTTATACAGTGTTTAGGGCTAAAATCAACACAAAATATTAAAAACAATATCTCTACCAATACATATACTTTTATATGTATAAGACTGTTCTGGTACTGTTCAGCTACTAGACTATATTTGTAACTCATTCCTATCTTTTTTCCATGTTTCACTAGAAAAATAATTCCCCTAAAAAAAGGATATTTAAAGGTAATACTGTATTTTCATATCTTATGATATCTTCTTAGAACTATCATTTTTTTCTGTTAGAATGAATAATAAATGGGTCTTTCTGTATTGATCAGTTGGAGAAAGAGAATTGAGCATACATGTTTCCACAAAATTTTTCATATACACGAAATACTAATTAAAGGGCCAATACAACAGAGAATGAATTTAGAGAGAAATCAGTGTACACCCCACATTTCTGTTTGCCAATATCAGTCAAGGGGAAAAGCAGAAATAATCTGTACTTTGGAACCAGGTCAAGTTTGGGCTTTAATTTGTACTCTGCCAACTCACTATAATGATCAAGTTATTTAACCTCTGTAAGACTCAGTAAAACAGGGATAGTGGGTCTTGAATATTAAGATACTATCTGTGAAACGCCCTAGCACAGAGACCAGCATAGAGCAGTAAAAAAAAAAAAATCTTTTTCTTATACAGCTCCCTTCTTTCCTCCACTAATCTTGCTCATTAGTTCAGATCACAGAAAACATGTATAGAATGTATAGAAGCTCCAATACTTTGACCACTTGATATGAAGAGCCGACTCACTGGAAAAGACCCTGATGCTGGGAAAGATTGAAAGCGGGAGGAGAAAGGGACAACAGAGGATGAGATGGTTGGATGGCATCACTGATTCAATGGACATGAGTTTGAGTAAACTCTGGGAGCTGGTGATGGACAGGGAAGCCTGGAGTGCTGCAGTCCATGGGGTCGCAAAGAGTCCGACATGACTAAGCAACTGAACTGAACTGAACCGCTGTTGTTGGTCAATACCTAGATACATGAATTCACTAGGAGTTGCAAAATGATAATATTCTAGTTTTGTCTTTTTTTTTTTTTTGCAAAAATTTACATGTTTCTATGTGCCAGCAGTCAATAAATAAAAAATGAATTTCAAAGAAGAATGCCATTTATAATAGCATAAAAAAACCACCAAACACCCAGGGATAAAGGCAATGAAATATGCAAAAGTCTTGCACACTGAAAAACCACAAAATGAAATTTAGAGAAGTTACAGAAGCAACAAATAAATGGTGGGATACATCATGTTTATGAACTAGAAGACTCATAATTGCAAAGATGTCATTTCTTCCAAAACTGGTCCATAGAGTCATTACAATCACAAAATCTCAACAGGTCTTTTCTGGATGTATGGAAAACCATTATTTTTTTATGTGCTTCTTTGTTCCTTTCAGCTTATTTTCCTCATTTCCTAACTTCATAAAATAGTTCATTCATTTTAAAGATTTCTTACCTAATTTATGTACTTAAAATATAAATTTTCTTCAAAACTATACCTTTGCTTTATCCCTCAAATATTGCTATGCAATGTTTTCATTTTCATTCAGTTCTAGGCATCTTAAATTTGTGTTACTTATTTGGCAATATGCTTTTCAAATTTTTTTTACTTTACATTGGAATACAGTTGATTAACAACGTGTTAATAATGGATAATTCCAAAGAAAATGCATTTTCCCCATAGTGTTCAGAACTAAAATTCTACTGAAATCTTTGTTTCTAAATCAATAATATATTCAATGGTGTCATAAGGGTAATGGGTAAATATCTTCTGCATATGAACTGAAAAAAAAAGTTACAGTCTGCACACATAGAAATGTGAAGCACTTAAAATGTGAATTTAATTGATAATTTTCTAAAATGTCAAAAAATCCCCACAATGCTGTGTTAGTTTCACATGTACAGCAAAGTGATTCAGTTATATATATACATGTATCTATTCTTTTTCAAATTCTTTTCCAATTTAGGTTATTACACAATACTGAACAGATTTACCCTGTGCTATACCGTAGGTTAGCTATAGGCTTTTAAATTTTCAACATACATAAAAGAATTAAAAAATTTATGTTTTTTGTATTAACTTCTGATCTTGTTAAGTTATAGTCAAAGATCATTCATTATAATTTCTATTTCTGAAACGTTATGTGTTCTCTATGACTCATTCATATTAATTTTTATAAATGTTCCACACATATCCTTAAATTATTTGATACAGAAATCTAAATCACCAAAAGTTCAATCATTGAGCTTTACAATTTTCAATTGTGCCTTCTTAATCTATCAGTATTCTTAACCTTCTTGCCTATCAGTATTAAACTTCTCAAAGTAAAATGAGATGCCGTCAAGAAAGAAGCAATAATTTTCTAAATTTGGGAGAAAACTACTATTTTCAATCTAGAATTCTGTATTCGACAAAACTGTAAGCGAAATGTATGAGTAGAATAACAATCTTTTTGAACATGCAACTCTCAGAAGACTCATCTCTTAGGCACTCTTTCTTAAAACCTCCTGGAATATGTGCTCCTGAAGAATGAGGATATAAAAGTAAAGAAAAAAAGTTGAATCCATAAAATAGCGTCTAAGCCCCAGGAAAGTACTGAAAGAAAAAACAAAGTCCCAGGATGCAATAGGCCTAGATAGCAAATAATACAGATTGAAACAGAACAGAGGGTTCTGGGAGGGAGATCTCCACACAGGAGATGGGAGAAGAGCGTATTAGCAAGTTCAAAACGGCATTTTGGGGTCAAAGGAAAAGAGGGATCCGAGTTCAAAGTCACTAAATTACCACTTCTTTGAAGGTTAACTGCAGGGATAAAGCTAAGAATTTCAGAAATGCTATGATCCTTTGTATTAAAAAAAAAATTATCTTTTCTCTTATAACTTCAAAGACATGGCCAGGCCTGGCCCCTATGGGTAATCTAGATTAAAACAATTTCCTAGTTTGTGTTTCAGCCTCCAATCTCTTTTCCCACTAATCCCTCTAGTTAGTTTAACATTCCTAACCTAACTCTTTCTCATCTTATCCACAGATCAGGAACCTATAATGGCTCCAGATCCCTCAATTTAGGTTCTATCTTCTCATCAGTAAGTTGTATTTGTTTCTTTGGTCCACTCTGATTTTTCTTGCTCTCTTCTAACAGATCAACTTAATTTTTTTTTCTTGGAAGTATAACCAACAATTAACTCTTAACCTTGATTAAAGTCTACACTATCTTTACAAATCTTGACTCCCTCAAGACACCGCATGAGTTCCAGAGAACAGCAAACGTGTCTTTTACATCTCGTAAATGCTAAGAGCAATTCTAATCAGGTGATAGGTATAAAAAAGAAAGAAAGAAAGAAAAAAAAAAAAGAATGGAATCAAAGTTACTTAATTTCTTTGAGCTTCTAGTTTCTCTTTCCTAAAATGTGGATATAACTTGACACTTTTAAAAATGGTATATATGAGAGTCTCGCACAATGTCTAGCATGTAGCTAACATTCATAAATATTTGCTAAATCTATATACTAAAATGTGCATAATATATATTTCATATAATTGGTGTGAGGATTAAATAAGGATGTGTCAGCAATTTTAAAACTGAAACACCTGTCAAAGGCAAAGAATTACCATCATTAAAAAGTACAACATAAAGAAACAGAATGGAAGAGGAAACCAGCAGAAAGCCAGCCCAGAGGCAGTAACCCATATGGGAAGTACAGAGTGGACTTAACAAGAAAACATACAGTGGACGAAACAGCTTCTTTCATGGAGAAGTCAAATGAGTCTCTGAGAAAGTTTTTGCCTGAAGACATGCTACCCTAACACCTCAGGCCAGACGCTGTTCCAGAGTGTGCTTCAAAAGAGGTTCTCTGCAGATGACCTATTTAAGGTATATTCCTCTGGTTCAGAAAAGATCTCTGGTAAGCCATTTCCAAGTAGGTTAACGTAAGAACAAGCCTGAGGATTCAGTTTCAGAGCCCCTGAGATACACTTAAAGTTGGAGAATAGGTCAGAACTGAAAGTACCCCATAAAATAAAGGAGGTGGACCTTAGGTAAGACCCTTCGGCTCTGACGTCTGGGTGTCTGTTTGCACTGAGAAAACTTACTAGGGCAGCAGCAACGTGAAGAGCAGACCACAACCGCCCTGCACTAGGAGACCGGGAGCAGCTCTGCAGAAGAAATTATCAGAGCCCGTGCCTCTTCCAGAGGTGTAGAACAATGCAGCAATTTACCTCTCAGCACAATACCCTCTGTTCATGTTCCAATAATAAAAAAAGAATATTCTCCACTGAAAGGTACCAAGAGTATCTAAAGAAACTGACACTATATATCCCTTTGCCACAGTCCTGTGAGGTCATCTTAAACCCTGGTTCACTCAGAAAACTGTAAGTTCTTGCTACAAATACTGTGTATGATTTACTACTTCTTTTATTCTTATAATCTGAACTGCTTTTATTAAGAGGACACTTAAAGACAGGTGGACCCATCACCACACATGAAGCACTGGCCTGTGAGTCAAAAGATTGGATTCTTGTCCAGACCACTTATTCTTTTGCTATTCTCATTCTGGGTCTCTGTTTTCTCTATATTTAAAATTAAGACGTTAGTGAGATGATCCCAAAGATCTTTCCAAGTCTACAAACCTATGAAGTAAGTCCAAACTGGAGCCATCATTTTCAAGGAATCTATATTATGAAGGGCGTAACTTCAGGATCTGTTAACATTCTAAGGTTCTTGCAGAGAATTACAATCATTGACAGCTTAAGGACTGGTTTGTTTTCGGATCACAGGCCCACTTAGAGCTCTCCAGGGTACTGATTCTACCTTTGGCTTATATCTGCCCTCCAGTCCTCTGCACACAAGCATGTTTCCAAATTGATCAGCCACCTAGGCAGAGGTGTGGAACAAACATATACACTGCCCAATGGGCCCAATGGATATATGAATAAACAAAAGAGAAGAATTTCATAACAGAAAATATCACAGAACTGTAAAACAAAATTAGTTCCCATCCACGGTTTTCATTCAGCAAGTTCTAGCCACTTCACAGGAAGTACTGTACCATTTCCGATAAAACCTCCAACCCATCCATGGCACTCTGGTACCAGACTAGAACCTAGATCTCTCAAGCTTCAATCTAATCTTCTTCCCACAATTTATCTCTGCTTCTCTTTTGAGCCCCAATGTTAAAATCCCTAAGTTATGCTTAACCAGTAAGAATTCAGACTGTCTTCCTTAGAATATACTTAGCACAATGTCCTTACAAACCCTAAGTTTCCAATAAGTTTTTGTTGAATAAATGATAAAGATGGGGCCGTGAACATTTCTTAACTTCAAGTGCCTCCAGGCTCATCTGCATATTCATAAACCCTGACAATCCCGTCTTAAATAGAACTCAAAAGAATGACACACAAGCCCCTGGTGCTTAAGTCTGCATGTGACTGCAAAATTAATAAGCCAGCTGACTCAATGAGCAATAGAAGACACTACTATGTTGACTGCTGCAATTCTAGTCTAGTGATTATGAACAGGGGTATGGAATTGGATAACCTTGGATTTGAACCCTAGCCATCACATAGATGCTGCATGACTTGGGCCTATTACTTACCTAAGCCTTACTTAAGTTATTTGTAAAATAGGGGAAATGTAGTGTATCCCTTCCTAAGACTACTGAAAGGATTAAGTGAAACACATAAAAACACTAAGCAAGCACTTCCTTGGATTGTCCTGTTTACTGTGTAACTGGGACAGTGACTGGCACACAATTAATGCTCAATAAATGTTAGCCATCATCACCATTATAATAAATCACCAGATTCTATAACTAAAATGAAGACTTTTATTATATGTGAAAAAGTGTTGAAAGTACAAAAAAAAGTTTTTATTTAAAAAAAATTAATGAAATCTCATACTCTCCTCATGGGGAAGCAAAACAAGGCAAACACTGATAGCCTCCTTTTAAAAAGGCACAGAGGTTAAATCTTTCATTAGGGATCACAGAAAACGCTGGGCCCACTGGAGACAAACAATGGGCACTGTGCCTGTAAGTCAGAGCAGAAGGCTGGGATACACAAAGCATGTCACCTGTGTGTAATCAGGTACCTAGGAAATGAAAGTATCCTTATACCAAGAATTACTTGCTAATTTATTGACCCACCTTAAATCTGAATGCCTTACTGCAAAAAAAAAAAAAAAAGCATGTTAATAGCTCTCTTCAAATTAAAGAGAATGTTCACATGCTGCCTCCTTATACTCTACAACAATCAAATGAAAAAGGCATCAGAACTTATCCTCCTGTTTTACAAATGAATGCAACTTATGTCTTAACAAATCCTCCAAATGATTCTGATGCACACTAAAATTTGAGTGCCACTCTCTCACCCTATTGCTCCTTTCCTATCATCTTCTGCCTCTCCACTCAACTTGAATTCCATGACCCAGTATTTCAATAGCCTATATTTCCTTTGCCTTTCATCCTCTCTACCTGGTAAAACTTCAAAACCCCTTGATAAGCTCAATTACCCACCTTCTCCAAATATGTCCCCAAGTTGCTGAGGAATGCCAAAACACCCACATATAAAAGGGCAGAAAGGACCTCAACAAAGTCTTCAACTGCCAATAAATCACATGTTTGTCTGGTCAAAAGACAATGGTGACTTCCAATCTTATTCACTCCCTTCAAATAGCATCCCTTGCTTCTCCCTTCTGCCATCTCAGTAGATGACCTAGCCTCCTACTTAACAAAGAAAATAGAATCCACCAGATGGATACGTCCTCAACTTCACACCATTCAGTCTACACAGCTTTCTGTATCTTCCCCTCCATCCCTCTGTACATTCTCCTCCATCCCTTCTGTTAAAATAATAAATCGGGTGGACCTCCTCTAATCTAAGACCAAAACCACCTGTTAGGGGGACCTCATTTCCCCTTTCTCTTAAAGAAAACTCACATTTTAAACTACTCTTCTCTCTCAACCAAGTAGGCCCCACCCTGCTGACCTTATGAAATTAGACAATTGGGGGGGTGCATTCAGGGTGGAACTGTAGTCAATATTTTGTAATAACCTGTAATGAAAAATAATCTGGAAAAGAAAATATATGTATAACAATCACCTTGCTCTGATCACACCTGTCATAACACCTAAAACTAATACTAAATTTTAAATCAACTATACTTCAATAAAAAAACAATCTGGGCAAAAAATAATTACTCCTTTCTCTCCCTATTATGTACATTTTCCTTAAGATAATTATGCCACATAATTGGTACCTTAGGACTTAAACATGCAGTCATGAAAAAAAGAATAAGGTGGTTCTTTCTGTTCTCACAGTCATAGAATACCATACGCATTCCTGAAATTCAAATCCATATGCCTGATTGCCCATAGTCATCCTCTGCTTGGATGTCTCGTAGGCACTTGAAACAGGTGTCAAAAACATGTCTAAAATAACACTCCTCCTCCCACTCTAAAACCTGTTACTTCAGGCTCCTCCAGTGTTCCTCACCTCTCAGTAAACAGCACCCCATCCACTCGGCTGCCTCATCAGAAACCTATTAGACATACCTTGCTACCTCCCTCTTCTCGATCTCACATCCAGTTAGTCACCAAGACCTGATAATCCTATCTAGCAAACACTATACTGTTCCACCTCCTTCCATCCCCACTGCCACTATCTTTGCCCAGGCCACCATCATCTCCCTCATGGGCTTCTGTGAGAGACTGCTAATGGTTTCCCAGGACCCACATTCCCCCTCCTCCAACCCAGTCCCCAATAGACAACTGCTAGGACAGCCATTTCAAAAGGGACACCTAATCATGGCTCTCCTCTACCAAAACTCTGACAGCATCCCATTTCTACTAGAATCAAGTGCAAAAGCCTTAGCAAAGCCCATAAGCCTCTGCATGATCCTGCCTCTGTGTACTCCTGGCTCACTTCACACCACTCCTCCCGCCCCTTCTACATTCCAATCACACAGGGACGTGTTTCTTCAAATTAACCAGGCTCTTTCCCCTTCCCAGATGTTTTTTCCCTCAGAACATTTTCCTCATTACTTGCCTTGCCAACTCCCCTTCACCCTTCAAGTCTCAATTTTAAATAAAACATCCTCAGTTAAAAAATTTCCAACTCCTCAGATCCCGTCAAGCCAATTTTAATCCCCCTTGTCCCAATTTACTGGATTTTCATTCATTTACTCATTCAACAAATATTTATTAAGCACCTAAACTGTATCAGTTGCTGTGCTAGGTGCAGAGAATGTAATTTTGAAGAATACAGCAGTCTCTTTCCTGATTAAATTTATATGCTAGTAGAAAATATAATCATTAAACAAATAATTATTTGATTACAATTACAATAAATACTATAGAGAAGAAATACAAGGGTGCTTTAAGCATGAATGAATGTCTAGTAAATAGGGGAAAGAATTCAGATTCAAGTATTCTGACTCCAAGTTCTATGCTTTTTTTACTGCTACATTATGCTTGAAATAGAAGCTTCATTTTTATTTCTAAGCAAACTGATTTTAACTTTTTTCTTAACTCCAACAGATTCAAAGTTCATACAGTTCTGGGAGGCAGCTCTGAGCTCCCTACCACTCAACATGGAAATACTAACTAACTCCACAGGACCCACAAATCAGTTCTCTGGAAACACTATTCTGGAGACTACAGTTGGGTGGGGAGTAAATAACACATAAAACACAGTGCAGGTCTCTATGCAGAGGTCTATGGGAACACAAAAGATGGAAAGACTAATATGTACAATAACATAAGTGAAAGTGCTCTGTGAAATATAAAACATTACTCAAGTGTTATTAGTAGTGGTGGTCTCTCTAAGCAATGTAATCCTCAAAGGACAAGAAAAAAACAAAAACAAACCACCCATTCAAATAGAGAAATAGCGCCACCACTTACTTTTTTAACCCAGGAAAAAAACCTGAAATATATTTCTCCTCATTCATTCTTAGCATCTCATTTTAAATCACTTTAAATACAAAATTCTTATTTGCAGCAAAAGGAAAATTAATTTATGCATTTTGCTTTTTATCTACTCTTTTATTGCATCAGAAAAATCTTAAAAGGCTGACAGTCCTAATTTATTATAATCACATCTCAGTCATTAAGCAGCCACTGAAGTTAATATTAAAAAAAAAAAACACTAAAATACTAAATGTAGTAAACTCCCTGTAAATTTCATTTTTAGCACAGATTTTGTTATACCACGAGTACTGCCCCCTGGTGGTGGTGCAGTGCAATGACCCTGGAAGGGAAGGGGACTGTGACTCTAGACGACCAAACACCAGGAGCCCAGGCTGGAAACCCCCAGACCACAGAAACTTAAAGGTATACAATTACAAATTTTTAATTATTCTGGCTCTGCCACTTCTTAGTTGTATGATCTAGAGGTACATTTCTTAACCTGTTAATCTTTCAATCTCCTCACTCATAAAGTAGGAATGATTTATACACCTGAAACATTGTAAGTCAACTATACTTCAATTTTTAAAAATAGGAGTGAGAGCTGTACCTATTTTATAGGGTACCTGTGAGAATTAAACACACAGATGGTCCCCAAATTATGATGGTTTGACTTCCAATTTTTTAATTTTACAATGGTACAAGAGCAATACACATTCATCAAACCATACATCAAATTTTGAATTTTGATCTTTTCCCAGGCTAGCGACAGGTGGTAGGGCACTCTCCCATCATGCTGGGCAGCACCACTGGGCCACAGCTCCCCAACATCTGAGAGCCACACGAACACAAGGGTAAACAAATGACGCACTTACAACCTTTCTGTACCTAGACTACCATTCTGTTTTTACTTTCAAGTATAGTATTCATGAGAGACTCAACACTTGATTTTGCCCAACTGTAGGCAAATGTAAGTGTTCTGGGAACATTTAAAGTAGCCTAGGCTAAGCTGTGATGTTCAGGAGGTTAGGTGTATTAAGGGCATTTTCAGCTTACGATACTGTCGATTTGTGCTATTTCTGTCTGTGCTACGCTCAGACACTCAGTCGTGCCTGACTCTTTGAGACCCCATGGACTGTAGCCCACCAGGCTCCTCTGTCCACGGGCTTCTCCCAGGGAGGATACTGGAGTAGGGTGCCTTTTCTCCTCCAGGGGATCTTCCTGACCCAGGGATTGAAACTTCAGCTCACTGGCGCCACCTGGGGGCTCAGTAGGTAAAGAATCTGCATACGATGCAGGAGACGGCCTGCAATGCGGGAGACACTGGTTCAATCCCTGGGTTGGGAAGATACCCTAGAGAAGAAAATGGCAACTCACTCCAGTATTCTTGCCCGGGAAATCCCGTGGACAGAGAAGTCTGGTGGGCTACAGTCCATAGCGTCGCAGAGAGCTGGACATGACTTAATGATTAAAATACCACCAGGCTAAGCTGTGATGTGATTCAGGAGGTCAGGTGTATTAAGTGTATTTTTTCAGCTTACAATATTCTCAATTTACAACAGGTTTATAAAAATGTAACTCCATCATAAGTCAAGGAAGATCTTTAATATATGTAAAGAAATCAGGGCAGTGGGTAGCACACAATTAGTACTCAATAAATACTTGCTTTATTATTCTATCTCTTTCAGCTCTAAAGTTCCATGATTCTGTAAGCCTAATGCCTAATAAAATATATAAAACTTATTCACAGGTATTGTGCTTATTCCTCAACAGCAGAAATATCTGTAGTTTACAACGAGAACCACGACCACATGGTTCTTATAGGGGATGCAGACTTATAGGGGATGCAAACTGCACCTCTGGAAACTTCAGTGCCTCCATACAAAACTAGAGGACCATGACTCAAGACAAAGATTCCTCCTATTTTGAGGGGTTATAATGTTTAAACAAATGTCTTCATTAGATTGCAAATATCTCACACTAATTCCTTTAGTCCTCTCCTCTGAAAGAATGGAAAACAGTTGTTCAAACTGTTTCAACCACAGAGCAAGATAACTACAGACAGTTACTAAATTCTCGGTCATATTTCTGGAAGCCTTTACTTTCCCACAAAGATCTTATTTAAAATCTTTCAGTACTCTAATTATTCATGTAGTGGGAAAGACAGAATGAAACACAATATTCCATGAGGAATCTGAGCAAATTTGTCTTACAGACTTTGACTCACTCTTTTTTGCCTTTGCTCACATCATTCATGTTCATGCCTTACCTTTCCTCTCCTCATCTGAACCCTACCTATCCTTACAGTCAAAATTACACTTCTCTTCTGACCCTCCAATTTCATTCTACCATTTGACTTTGTGAGTTTAATAAGACACCATTCAGCATCACATCCTAAAAGAGGAAATTAAACCTCAGAGGCTAAAAGATGTGGTCAAGTTCACAGATCTAATCAGTGACAAGGCTACAACTTTATGAATTCCCTGAAACATCAGTGGCCAGATTTAACTACAGGGAAACACAATTTAGTAGCACCAGGAACACCTAGACTCCCAATCTGTGTAACTCCAGTGTGGAAAAAATCTGTTTTATTTCAAACAGCTATCAACATAAAAGGAAATCTCTCTCTTAATGAGCCCCGTCTACTCATTTTAAAGGTACTAAAATAGAGGCTCAAAAAAGTTTGTCAAAAGTCACCATTTCAGATGACTTGCAAAAGTAAATTAGGCAAAAAAAATTTTTTTTTTTTTGAAACATCCAGGTTTTGAGTTCAACAGACTTTAGGGGTTCAAAGGACCTGGTTGCTCTTCACCTCTGTTTTGGTTTCATTCCCAGGCAGAACTTCTCCTGAGGACCCCAATCTTTACATCTTCCCAGGTTCATATCCAATATAAAAAGAATACATGCCTTCTGTAAAGAAGAAAAAATTGATCAAAAGTCAGTCATACATGATACTGTACATAGAAAATCCTAAAGATAGTATCAGAAAATGACTAGAGCTAATCGGTGAATTTAGCAAAGTTGCAGGATACAAAATCAATACACAGAAATCACTTGCATTTCTATATACTAAGAATGAAAAATCAGAAACAGAAATTAAGGAATCAATCCCATTCATCATTGCAACAAAAAGAATTAAATATCTAGGAATAAACTTACCTATGGAGACAAAAGAACTGTACAAAGAAAATTATAAGACACTAATGACAGAAATCAAAGACAATATAAACAGATGTGCTCCTGGGTAGGAAAAATCAATATTGTGAAAATGACGATACTATCAAATGCGATCTACAGATTCAATGCAATCCCTATCAAATTACCAATGGCATTTTTCACAGAACTAGAACAAAAAATTTCACAATTCATATGGAAACACAAAAGACCCCAAATAGCCAAAACAGTCCTGAGAAAGAAGAATGGAGCTGGAAATGGAGCTGGAAGAATCAACCTTCCTGACTTCAGATTATATTACAAAGCTACAGTTATCCAGAGAGTATGGTACTGGCACAAAAACAGAAATATAGACCAACAGAACAAGATAGAAAGCCCAGAAATTAACCCATGCACCTATGGGTACCTTATTTTTGACAAAGGAGGCAAGAATATACAACTGGGCAAAGACAGCCTCTTCAATAAATAGTGCTGGGAAAACTGGACAGCTACACATAAAAGAATGAAATTCGAACACTTCCTAACACCATACACAAAGATAAACTCAAAATGGATTAAAGACCTAAATGTAAGACCCAAAACTATAAAACTCTTAGAGGAAAACATAGGCAGAACACTTGATGACATAAATCAAAGCAAGATCCTCTATGACCCACCTCCTAGAATAATGGAAATAAAAACAAAAGCAAACAAGTGGGACCTGATTAAACTTAAAAGGTTTTTCACAGCAAAGGAAACTGTAAGTGAGGTGAAAAGACTACCCTCAGAATGGGAGAAAATAATAGCAAATGAAACAACTGACAAAAGATTCATTTCCAAAATATACAAGCAGCTCATACAATTCAATACCAGAAAAACAAACAACCCAATCAAAAAGTTGAAAAAATACCTAAACAGACATTTCTCCAAAGAAGACATACAGATGGCTAACAAACACATGAAAAGATGTTCAACATGGCTCATTATTAGAAAAATGCAAATCAAAACTACAATGAGATATCACCTCACACCAGTCAGAATGGCCATCGTCAAAAAGTCTATAAACAATAAATGCTGCAAAGAGTGTGGAGAAAAGGTAACCCTCTTGCACTGTTGGTGGGAATGTAAATTGATACAGCCACTATGGAAGATGGTATGGAGATTCCTTAAAAAACTAGGAATAAAACCACCATATGACCCAGGAATCCCACTCCTAGGCATATACCCTGAGGAGACTAAAATTGAAAAAGACACATGTATCCCATTGTTCACTGCGGCACTATTTACAACAGCTGGAACATGGAGGCAACCCAGACGCCCACTGACAGATGAATGGATGAAGTAGCTGGGGTACATACACACAAGGGAGTGTTCCTCAGCCGTAAAAAGGAACACATCTGAGTCAGTTCTAATGAGGTGGATGAGCCCTGAACCTGTTATACAGAGTGAAGTAAGTCAGAAAGAGAAAGATAAATACCATATTCTAATGCACATATATGGAATCTAGAAAAATGGTACTGAAGAATTTATTTACAGGGCAGCAATGGAGAAACAGACACAGAGAATAGACTTACGGACATGGGGAGAGGGGAGGAGAGGGTGAGATGTATGGAAAGAGTAACATGGAAACTTCCATTACCATACGTAAAATAGATAGCCAACTGGAATCTGCTGCATGGCTCGGGAAACTGAAAGAGGGGCTCTGTATCAACCTAGAGGGGTGGGATGGGGAGGGAGATGGGAGGGAGGTTCAAAAGGGAGGGGATATGTGTATACCTATGGCTGATTCATGCTGAGGTTTGACACAAAACAACAAAATTCTGTAAAGCAATTATCCTTCAAGTAAAAAATAAATAATTTTTTTTAAAAAGTCAGTCATAGATCCAAACTGAGACTGCTGCCCATTCCTAAGTCAATTTGCATCATCAGAAAAAATGCAATCCTCTTATTAGCAAGGCATGAGTCACATGTGTATCCTTGGAGCCAGGGGTGAAGCGGGATATGTCCAAAGCATAAAGTGTGAGTTCTAGGGAGGAGATGGAAAACCTGGACACTGGTATTTAAAAGAAGCCAAAACCCACAAGAGTCCACTATAACCATGTAACTAATTACAGTCATATCTGGGAGTAGAACTTGCACTGTGACTCCCAGTTCGGTGTTCTTTCTCTCATACTATGCAACTCCCCTGGGGGAAGAAACTATAAAAGAGAATCTCAATCACCTCTAAGCCTTGGATTATCTGAAGCTTAAAATACTTTGCTTTGCTTCTTAAAAGCTATTTTCATGAAAGGACGGCTTCACAAAACTCTCCAGGAAACACTTCTGCTCCATATGGAGGGTTTTGGCATCACTTTTCAAGATGACCTTGGCCTTATGATCTACTTCGCATCTATACCTGGCAAGACTAGCCATATAAAACAGAAAGTAAGCTATAAGGTTGAATACTTGGGGAATCAAAAGGCTCCCAACTCAGACCTCTACCTCAACATTTGTTAATATTTTTTTAAAAATTCTACTACCAAATTCAACCAGATTTGGAAGGCCTATCAGGTTACCAGTTTTCCTAGAAAAATACAGACATCCTATGAAGTAAAACACTTTTAATTTACTCACTCAATCAACATTTAATGAATGTGAAGCAAAGAGCTAGGCATTTGGGTACTAGAATGAGCAAGGAAAGTTCTTTTCCATTTGAGGAGTTTGTAGTTTGGGAGGCAGACACCTAACATGACCGTAACACTGTGGAAGTGCTACGGCAGGCCTCTTTTAAAGTGATTTGGAACACAGCACAGCAACACCTCACAACAGAATGAAGTGGCAGCCAGAGGACAGCAAGGCGCAGAGCGGGAGGAGGTGCGCACAGAGCAGTGATGTCACTGAGAGGAAGAGAAAGAAACCAAAGACGGACTTTGCCTTCCAAAGGTCGGCACTGGGACCTGAAAACTGGGGAAGAGGAAGAAAAGGAAAGCAAAATTCAACTCATCATTAATTGACAGATGTTACAACTAAGGATTCCCAATAAGTAACATGGAAGATATAAAAATGAACGAGACAAGATCCTCATCTTAAGAAACCAACAATACACCTGGGAGCGTTAGACAGGCAGAAATCACATGATAAAAGATAGACAACGATAAGTATAATAAAATTCAATAGATAAGCTGCTATGGAGTTTCAGATGAAAAAGAGAGGGAGAGAAACAGAGAATATTAGGTAAAGAGGAACCTAAGAAAGATTCATGAAGGCTATGTGAATATGTAGGTAAAGAAGTTGGGAGAGTGAGGTTGAAAATCAGGCCCAGGAGAAAGGTCATATGAGACTTTCAGCCCTCGTTTGATTAACCCACCATTCACATCTTTGACCAATCTAATAAGGATAGACCATCACAATTCAGTGCCCTGGCACTGTGAGGACCACAAAATAAGCTCCTCAGGTAATCAACAGAAAAAGGAAAAGTATGCAGCTGAAAACAGAATGACAGAATATTTTTAAAACATGAGCTTTCTATTTTACCTTTCTGAGTCTTATTTTCCTGACCATAAAATACGGATAAATCACCCTACCAACATAAAGTTGTTGAAAGATAAAGTAAAATAACATATTATAGCACCTTGAGCTAGCCTGATATATAAGAGACTTTCAGTAAATATTATTTTTTCTTCCCTTCTGTATTAGTTTTCTAAGGCTGCTATAACAAATTAGCACAAACATAATGGTTGAAAACAAGCAAAATTTATTCTCCACAGTTCTTGGAGGCTAAGCCTAAAATCAAGGTGATGGCAGGGCTATGTTTCCCCTGGAAGTTGTAGGGGACCATCAGCTCCTCACTTCTTCCAGCATCAAGCGGCTATCAGGAACCCTCACTGTTCCCTGGCGTGCAGCTGCCTGGCTCATGCCTCTGCTTCTGTCTCCATGGGGCCTTTCCCTCCTGTTCCTCTCTGTGCGCTCTTCTCCTTATGAGGGCTCCAGTCATTGACGTCAGAGCCCACCCTACAACTAGGATGATTTCATCTCAAGGTCCTTAACTTCTGCAAAGACTTTACTTTCCAAAAAGGTCACATTCTGAGGTGAAGGGTGGATATGAATTTTAGAGGGACCCTGTTCAATTCACTATACCTTTCCTCCTCAGATCTGTTTGAGTCTGAAACATAACATCTTCTATAACTGTCTAGTTCACAGGAAGATAGTACTTTCTCATTGCGCTCCCAGTATATTTCCATGGTATTGAATAACAATATCTACAAATCCCTTAAAGAAAACTGGGATTCTAAGAAAACCTGAGGCAAGTTGGTATTTTCAACAGAAGTAAAAACTTGGACTCCAGTTCTGTCTACCAGTTAGCAACTATGAGATCTTGGAAAAATTATATCAACTCTTTAAGAGTCAATCTCTTCATCTCTAAATGGGAATATCATAAAATTTCTGGGAGAATTAAATGAAATAATAAATGTGAAAGCACTTGTGAACTCTAAAATTATTAATATACAGATACTAGTTATTACAAAAATTTCAGTGTTCAATAATTTAACAAAATGTACTGATAAGTGCCAGGTACCATCTTAAATACCATGGGAAAGAGGAGGAAACATGGTCCATAGCTTCAAAGAGCTCTCAGTCCAACACTCATATACAAATAAGCATTATGAAACAATTTATCACTACATTGTTTAGAAACTACTATATGTGTTTGTTAGAACACAGAAGACAGTGATCAATGTTAGCCTGAAGGAGGAGGAAACTGAGCTAAGACTTACAGGACAGGTTGGTAGGTTTTAGATAGATAAGGCGGCCAGATAGAACACATCTCAAAGGCTTCCCCAGGTAGCTCAAAGAGTAAAGAATCTACCCGCAATGCGGGAGATGTGGATTCAATCCCTGGGTTGGGAAGATGCCCTGGAGAAGGAAATGGCAACCCATTCCAGTATTCTTGCCTGGAGAAGTCCATGGACAGAGGAGTCTGGTGAGCTACAGTCCATGGGGTTGCAAAGAGTTGGACACGACTGACAGACTCACACTTTCACTTTCAAAGGTAGACAGTAAGCCTAGACTTGATGCAGAGCGGCAGCTATTGGAGAAACCTGAATGGAAAGTGCCATGATGAAAGTCGGCTTTTAGGAAAAAAAAGCCTGGCAGCATTTGCAATCTAAACTGGCAGGGGAGAGACTAAAGGCAAGGACACTAAGTAAAAGGCTGTGGCCCTAATCCAGCACATGTTCATCTTCACTGGTTGCTAAAATCGTGACTGGCAACAAGATCTGTCACTTCTGGAAAGCTGCTTACTTCTTAGGTGATAATTCTAGGTCTTTCCCAAGGTTTTTTTTTCCCATGCTGACCTCACTAAACCAATCATGGACTACATAAGAGCTTCCACTTCACATTTCTCATAATCTCCGGGGAGAAAAAGCTCAGAGGACACACAGGCGGTCTAATTCAATGTAAAAATCCTCCCTACAGCAGCATGGGTTGGGGAAGTCATCCACTGCGAGTTATAGCCTCTGCCTAAACACTTCAGTCTAAGAAATGCCTGTTCCACCAAAGCCACTGTCCCCGCAAACAACAGAGGTCAGATATACCAGTTCCTTGACCAAACACGGGGTCTGCCAGGTCCTGGGCAGTTCTTCATCTGGGAAGGTTAGAGTATGCCACTGTTAGAGTTGAAGGAGAAATAACACCATCCTGCCGCTTTTGACAGAGATTCAAGCCATACCCAGCATACCCAGTAGTGGCTGGCTGCAGGGAGGCAGGTCTGAGTCAGTCTGTCAGGCGATGAAATCCTCACTCCATCTGCTCTGACGGAGCTGTCTGCCAAGTTTGGTGCCTGGACACACGAGCTCCCACTCCCACACCCTCCACTTTCTCCCCTGAGAAGGAGAAACAAAATCTGTTTCACAGCTTCATTTTCTCTTCCTCCCAAAGCTTAGCTCTAAGAAATTACCTTTCAGTTATAAGTCATGGAAGAAAAGAGAGAAACATATATCCCCTAATAACTCCAAATGGGCAAGATGACTACAACATGACAGATATTAAGCAAAGACTGCCTAGCATTATTAGTTCCCTGCTGGGACTTGATTCTCTTCCTTTATTCCTCCATCATTTTTCATCTCCTCCTTTTCTGAAATAAATATTGGATATATTTTAAAACATGATAAAGTTACTATAAAGTCTACTAATAAAAAGAACACTCATGGATCCACCAGTTGTTTTAAGAAACAGAACTTACCAATATCATTAAAGCTCTCTATCCAACCCTCTTGCCTTACCCTGGCTTTCATCAGAAGTAATCACTATGCAGAATGCAGTGTTTATCAATCTCCTCTCCTGTTCATCAGAACTAGATTAATTTGCTAGTCCAAAGACCTCCTTTCCCACTCTGACATCTACGTTTACTGTCTTTTCTGTCTGCAAGCTACACACTTGCCAGGCAATCCCTCATCAAATTCCAATCATCTTTGGAAGCTGAATCCTCATGAAATCTTAACTCATGGGAATCCAACTGAGAATCTCTGCTGCCAAACACAGACACAAATCTCCCAAATCACCAATCTGTGTCCCAAATCAGCATATTTTATACTTAATCATTCCATAAATATTCCAGGCTCCCCCAACACCAGTGCCCACTTGGTTAATGTGGGCATCGCTAGTGACCCAGAACTTCCCTGAACAGCTTACATGTCATCCACACTAGAAAACTAACTATTAATACTTAAGGGCAGGAAACTATGTCTTCTTTAAAACTGAGGCTTAAGGGTTAAGGCCTGACCGTATCTGATATCAAAAAAGGGTAGTCATACAGCCAAGAAAAAATTGTGTTTCTTTCTATCCCCTACCCTTTACCTTATATGAGATGTCTAGCTTACGATTATATCCATGACAGGTTCAGTTCTGTTATTACATACATAAAGCTAGCTTTATAATTTATGATACATCTTCAAAAATTCTGCTGCCTTTTTGGCTATCTGGCTCTGTCTTACTCCTTTTCCTTGCAGTATCAATCCCTATTTAAGAGAAGATAAGCGCTGAGCCAAAAAAAATTTTTTTTGGCTCTTTGTTTTCTCATCTTCAAGACAGGGACAATACAGCCTAGAAGTCTAAATAAGAGAAAGACAAGTAAGTCTTTTAGCATGGTGGCAGCACACAGCAATTGGTGAAATGTGAGGCACCTTCTATTTCTCTCTGTACAACGTCAGATCTACTAAAAACACTTTGCAAAAAGCTCCAGCTACAAACAATATGCTAACAAACCAAATCTACCAGTATAAAAATAATTATGTACTAGCCAACATTTTGTAACAACTATAAATAGAATATAACTTAAAAAATGTGAATTGCTATGTTGTATATCTGAAACATATATAATATTATACATCAACTGCTGCTAAGTCGCTTCAGTCGTGTCCAACTCTATGCGACCCCATGGACTGCAGCCTACCAGGCTCCTCCATCCATGGGATTTTCCAGGCAACAGTACTGGAGTGGGGTGCCACTGCCTTTTCCGATACATCAGCTAGAACTCAATAAAGAAAAAGAAACACTCAAGAGGAAAAAACAGGATTATACATGATGACTGAGATTTATCCCAGCAATGCAAGGTTGATTCAACATATAAATATCAATATAATACACAATAATGACAAAGGACAAAAACCACACGATCACAGACACAGTCAAAGTACTTAACAAATCCCAGTATGTTTTCAAAACAAAAAAACCCCTCAGCAACCCAGGGATCAAAAGGAAATTCCTCAAGCTAATAAAAGGCATCTATGAAAAAAACTACAGTTAACTTTATACTAATGGTGAAAGACTGAAAGTTTCCCCTCAGTGGTCAGGAATAAGACAAAGATGTCTGCTCTCTCCACTTAGCATTGGACGATTCCAGCCAGGACATTCAGGCAAGAAAAAGAAATCAAAGACATCCAGATTGAAAAGGAAGAGGTAAAACTACCTCTGTCTGCAGATGACATGATCTTATACACAACAAATTCTAAGGAATATATGTATACATTCTATTAGAGCTAATAAATGAGTTTAACAAGGTTGCACGATTCAGAACCAATATAAAAAAATTAGTTGTATTCCCATACACCAGTAATGAATACTTAAAAGTTAAATCAAGAAGACAACTCCATTCATAATAGCATCAAAAAGAATAAAATTATTGGTAACAAATGTTTAAAAAGAATTACAAGACTGATACACTGAAAACTACAGAATAATTAAAGAAGATCTAAATAGTGGAAAATCAACAGTATTCATGGATTAGAAGACTTAATAGATGCCAAGATTCTTCAAATAGATCTACAGATTCAACATAAACCCTATCAAAATTCCAAATTCCAAATGCCTTTTTAAAAGAAACCCTGGAAATCCAGTGGTTAGGACTTAGCACTTTCACTGCTGGGGTCCAGGTTCAATCCCTGGTCAGAGAACTAAGACCCCACAAGCTGTGTGACACAGCCAAAAATAAATAACAAGTTTTAAAAATTGAGAAACTGATCCTAAAACCCATAAGAAAATTCAATGAACCAAGAATAGCCAAAAGTCTTATAAAAGAACAAAGTTGGAGGACTCATACTTTCCAATTTCAAAGCTTACATCAAGGCCACTGCTGTGTGGGCAGTGTGATAGTTGTATAAGGATAGACAGCAGGTCACTGGAATCCATCTCATCAATGGAAGAGAACTGAAAATCCAAAACTGAATCCATAATTCTATAGTGAACTGGGTGTTGAAACAATTCAATGAGGAGAGAGGAGTCTTTTCAATGAATGTGCTGAGAAATATAGATATCCACATGCATAAGAATGAAGTAGGACTCCTACCTTATACCATCTATAAAAATTAATTCAAAATGAATCAAAGGCCTAAATGTAAGAGGTAAAACTATAAAGCTCTATAAGAAGAAAACAGGTGACTTTGAACTGGGCAATGATTTCCTAGACATATATCAAAAGTACAAGCAACAAAAGAAAAAATAGATAAACTTAACTTCATCAAAATTTTAAAATTTGGTTTGTGCTTCAAAAAACCCTATCAAAAGTAAAAAGATAATGCACTAAGTATGAGAAAATATTTACAAATCATATTCTGGTAAGGTTACTTATGACTAGAACATATAAAGAAAACTCTTACAACTTACCAACAAAAGGACAAACCAACCCAATTAATCCAATTAAAAATAAGAAAATATTTGAATAGATACTTATCCAAATAAGATATACAAATAGTCAATAATCACATGAAAAGATGCTCATCATCATTAATCATTAGGGAAATGCAAATAAAAAACACAATGAGATACCACTTTACACACACTAAGATGGCTAGAATAAGAATTTTTAAAGGAACAATAACAATGTTGTTGAGGATGTGGGAAAAAATGGAACCATCACACATTACTGATGGCAATGTAAAACAGCACAGCAGCTCTGGAAAACAGTTTGGCAGTCCCTCAGAAAGTTAAACATAGAGTCACTCCTATTCCACGTCTGGGAATACACATAAGAAAAGTGAAAACATGTTCATAACAACTCATACACAAATGTGTATAGCAGCATTATCACAATAGCAAAGAAGTGGGAACAATCCAAATATCCATTGACTGATGAATGGGTAAATAAAATATGGTACATCCATATGACGGAATATTACAAAAAGGAACAGAGGAATAAAATTGTATAAAAAGGAACTAAGTACTACTAAGTGCTATTTACTTAGTTCCTTTTTATGTCCATTCTGCAATGTGGATAAACCTTGAAAACATAATGTTAAGTGAAAGAAGCTAGACACAGAAGAAGAAAAGGTCACATACTGTGTAGTTCTAGACATTTACATCAAATGTCTAGAACAGGCAAATTCATAGAGACAAAAAGTAGATAATCAGTTGCCTGGGCCTGGGGAAAGGGAGCAAGGGGAAGGGAATGACTGCCAATGGGTACAGGTCATTTTCTTTTTGGAGTGATAAAGACTGTGGAATTAGACAGTGGTGACGGTTATACAATCTTATAAGTACACTAAGACCAACGAATTGCACACTTTATAAAGGTGAATTGTATGGTATGCAAACTGTATCTTGGTTGTTTTTAAGTCCCAGCTACATATCATATCAATCTCTTGCTCCGTACTCTGCCTCACACTTGGCTATCGTCTAAACTTATCACTGGCCACAGCATAATTTGTTTCATTCCCAAAGTGAGGAAAGTAATAGAACAGCTTATAATTCTTTACTCTCTATATTTTATAAAGGCTACTCTTTTGATTAGCTTTTAGTGTTGATTTTCCAAAGCCGCCCCTCTGGCTCTAATGCCTAAAGCCTCCTCCCTTAAATTTTTCCATTGAGCTACAAAATTCCTAGGACTCTATTAGCACAACCATTCTGCTTTCAGAGTCATGAAATGGAAAAAAAAAAAATGAGTTTTGAATTCAGACAAAGATTCAAATCTTCACATCACTTTCCAGCTATATACAACTTTGGGGAAGTTACTTAACTATCTGTCTATATGCAAAATGTTGGTAACCCCTCTTTTTAGGTGTAAGCAGTCAGTGAGACAATGTATGTAAAGTGCCTGCTCCATGTAACTTTTCAGTTACTATCAGCTCACTCTATCTCGTTCTGTAAAATGGATGAAGCTGACACTGCCTCCAACTGGGCAGTGTTCCCAATCAGATATGTGTTCCAATCTGAAATCTGTCCTCAACCAGGATAGGATTCATATGAGATTTAGGGACATCTCAAGGTCATAAATGAGAAAAAGGGGCAAGTGGGTGTGAGATGCCCCTCCTACATGTTTAATCAGAAACCTGATTCCCGATTTAATGCAATTCATAGGCTCTTTATATCAGGCTCTGAGGCTCTCCAAGCAGTAAGACAGGCGTCTGACAGGAGAATGAAAAGGCATGGTGCTCCAATTACCACAAATGGAGTGCATTACAAATAAACATATGTTTCCAGGGACAGAATAGGAGATCCATTACAGAGAAGAGCTGTGAAGTCTGAGCCACTAGCCTGACTCTAGTTTTTCACACAGGAGGTAAAATGACAATCTTGCCACTTCCACTCTTGATGATGAATGTAAATGGTAAAGACACTACTGAGTTTATTACAGTGCAGAAAGTCGCTGCCCACAAGCAGAGCCTCCACCACACCTATCCTTTCGTTTTATACAATTACGACACATATATGCCCAGTACTCCTAGCCAATTAAGAAGAAATTAATGCAGATCAGCAAGGTTGCCTCTAATCAAAGTCACTTCTGAGTATGTGAGCATCACCATTGCCATAGCTACCATGCAAAACCACTGCTGTTGGAGCAGGGGTCCTGAGACTAAAGGAGCTCCAGATGAATGAATAGTGCTAATTCAAATGACATCCACACTTCATTAGTCCTCAAATGTTCAAGTCCCTTGACAAAGAGGCCTCGTCACCTGGCTTTCCTCCTCCTTTCTCTTTCCATCATATACAACCTCTACACCAAGAACACAATACTTCTAAAAGAGCAGTGTTTCTCCATGCCTTCCTGCCTCATTTCTCTGCCTGAAATGGCTTCTCTCTCCAGTCTCCTAATCCACCTAGTGAAGCTCTACTCTTCCTTTAAGTCCAGCTCAGATGTGTCCTCTTTGGTTAATCTTTCCACAACCTACCACCCTGGGCAAAACTCATCATATCTGCCCCACTCCCTTACAGTGATCACAGAAGAGCATGCAGGCTTGTAAGTGTGTCTGTGTGTGTGAAGGATGAAAATTTTGCTTATTTCAGTTTTGCCACTCATAATCTTTCATAAAGTTTTCACAAAGTGATACACTGACTTAATAGATATCATCTGGTCTAGTGGATTTCAAACATGTACTTTCATATAATCTTCCACCTTAACTAAAATCTCAGGAGGAAGCTCAATATATACACAACAAAAGTAAAACCAGAGCTGCTCTGTTTACAATCATATACAGAGGATTCAAAGAATCTTCTGCTTGAGTCTTCCCGCAGTAAGCCCTGAGGATGTCCCATGTAACCACCAACCACAATCCAATCTCCTTTCTAATAAATTAGAAAACCTGGATCAAGAGCAGGTGACATTCAAGAGCATACAACTTAGTCTTAGGGTCAGTATTAGTATTTAGTAGTATTAGTACTTCGTATTAGGTCTCCTGCCTTCTAGCTCTTTCTATTACATGTCATGTCTGTCTTCCTAGTCTTGGGAGGGGGAAAGCTACATGAAGAAAACTGGTGAGAGAGAAATAAGAGGCTCGGCTAGCATTAAAAATTCCTAGCTGGAGGACGTGTCAGGATAATAACTACCCTGAGACAGTCTTAATGACTGGCTGCTAAGAAGATTCAGTGGGGAAGCAGAGAGGGCACAAGGCAGGGGGATGCCCGGCTGGGAGGCTGTTGTTTATAGGGTCAGCTAAGTCTAAGTCTCAGAGGGGACTATGTATATGAGGGGACTTCGGGGTCATCAGGAAGAGCCCCCTTTACACACCAAAAAACCAAAAACGCCTCACTGACAAACTGCAGTTTTATGTGATGTGACTGTTTGATTCAAGCAGATCTAGGTTGGATTCTGGAAGTAATTATGAGCTCCCTGACCTGTGAGTCTGTTTTCTGGCCTGTAACATCAATGCAATAACACTGAGCTCACAGTGTACATGCAAGTTATCTTGATTAAATGAGACAATGTAAGTAAAAGCACTGAGGCAGTATCTGGTATATGGCAGGCCTCCAATAACCAGCACAGTCGGCTCTCTGTACCTGAGATACTGCATCCACAGATTCAACCAACTGGGGTTCAAAAACATTTGGGGAAAAAAATTCCAGAAAGTTCCCCCAAAAAGCAAAATTTGAATTTGCCATGCAACAGCTATTTACATAGCACTTACATTGTATTCGACTTCCCTGGTAGCGCAGATGGCAAAGAATCTGCCTGCAATGCAGGAGACCCAGGTTCAGTCCTTGGGTTGGGAAGATCCTCTAGAGAACGGCATGGCAACACACTCCAGTATTGAAGGTATTATAAGTAATCCAGAGATGATTTAAGGTATATGAGAGGACGGGCATAGTTTGTATGGAAAATACTTCACCATTATTATACAAGGGACTTGAGTATTCATAGATTTGTAGGGACAGGGGTCCTGGAACCAATCCCCTGAGGATGCAAAGGGAGGACTGCAGTCCCTTTCTTCCTTTATGCTAGGTTCAGCCCTCTCTGTTCAAGTTTCTTATAATTTAAGCCTTTGACTTTTAAAATACTACGTGCATGCGTGTTAAGTCACTTCTGCTGCTGCTAAGTCACTTCGGTCGTGTCCAACTCTGTGCGACCCTACGGACTGTAGCCCACCAGGCTCCTTTGTCCATGGGATCCTCCAGGCAAGAACACTGGAGTGAATTGCCAAGCCCTCCTCCACTATATCTTCCTGACCCAGGAATCGAACCCACGTCTCTTACATCTCTTACACTGTCAGGCAGGTTCTTTACCACTAGCACCACCTGGGAAACCCCTTAAAATATTACAATACTGAGTTATTATGGACTGAATGTTTGTGTCCCTTGCCACAACCCCTATGTTGAAGCCCCAATCCCCAGTGTGATGGTAGTTGGAAGTGGGGCATTTGGGGGGTAATTAGGTTTAGATGAACTCATAAGAGTGGAGCCCCTGTTGGAGTGGAGTTTTGGGGCATTTGGGGGGTAATTGGGTTTAGAAGAACTCATAAGAGTGGAGCCCCACCAGAATTGGTTCCCTCATAAGGAGCTGATGAGATCAGGGCTGTTTCTCTACCATGCGAAGATAAAGCAAGCAGGTGGTATCAACAAGCCAAGAAGAGGACTTTCAAAAGAACTTGGTCATGCTGGCAACCTGATCTGGGACTTTTAGCCTCACAACTGTGAGAAAGAAATAACTGCTCATTAAACCAGCCTGTGGTATGTACTGCAGCACCCCAAGCTGACCAAGACACAGGAGTTGGTGATGGACAGGGAGGCCTGGTGTGCTGCGATTCATGGGGTCACAAAGAGTCGGACACAACTGAGCGACTGAACTGAACTGAACTAAAGCTGAATTTGCATATGCCCTATAACCCAGCAGATTACACTCTTGGGTAGGAAACAAGAGCTTACATTTATCAGAAGACATGTAAAGGAATTTCTCATAGCAGTATGATTCATAACTTGAATAAATTGATTATTCAGCCTCAAACTGGGAACAACTTACATGTCCATCAATAGCAAAATGGATAAATGATATAGTCATACAGTGAAATACAAATGAGCACTAAAAAAGAATGAACTAATGTTCCATACCAGAAAACAGAGAAATCTCAAAAACATAATGTCAAACAAAAGAAGCCAGACAAAAGAGTTAGTACCGCCTGATTCTATTTATAGGAAGCTCAAAACCAGGCAACATTAACATATAGTGAAGGAAGTCAAAATAATAGTTACCTGTTGGGGAGGGAGAAGTAATGACTGAAGGGGTTATAGAGGCTTGAAGGTGAAAGTGTTGGTCGCTCAGTCATGTCTGACTCTTTGTGACCCCATGGACTGTAGCCCGCCAGGCTCCTCTGTCCATGGAATTCTCCAGGCAAGAATACTGGAGTGGGTTACCATTTCCTTCTCAAGGGGATCTTACCAATACAGGGATTGAACCCAGGTCTCCTGCACTGCAGGCAGATTCTTTTCTGTCTGAGCCAGGACTGAGGCTTACAGAGGCTTAGAGGTTATGTTGTATATCTTGACTTGGCTCAGACTTTATACTCTGTAAAAACTCACTGAACTATTACTATTCATGTATTTTTATACTTCAATTTTCAAAAAAGTTTACAGGGGAAAAAAATCTCTGGGAGAGATAACAGGTTAAAGGTCATAATGTCCCAGAGTTCCTTCAGCTTGGGACTACATTCTCTGACATCCTTTGTTGACCCCTTCTTTTCCACTACCATAGTCCTTTTAGAAGCCTTCAGTGTCTCACAGATGGACAACCAAAGCATGCACCAAATCGGTCTCCAGCCCTGCACAAGTTCTTCCCCCTCCCCATTTTCTACACCATCCCCAGATAAATGGGCTTCCCAGGTAGTACATCAGTAAAGAATCTGCCTGCTAGTGCAGGAGACGCAGGAGATACAAGAGACGCGGGTTTGATCCCCCGGTTGGGAAGATCCCCTGGAGTAGGAAATGGCAACTCACTCCAGTATTTTTGCCTGGAAAATCCTATGGTCAGAGGAGCCTGGTAGGCTACAGTCCATGGGACAATAAAGAGTCAGACACGACTGAGCAACTAAGCAGGCATCCTAGAAAAACCTTCCTAAACACAGTACTGATTGAATTACTCTCCTGTTCCAAAACCTTCACTGTTCTCTACTGACCACGTCTAAGCATTGTATTCAAGGTTCTCCTTGCTGGATCCTAATCTACTAATCCAGGATCAGCTCATGATTCCTCAACATCTTAACCCACTTCCTCAGTCAAATCACTTACCACCTCTGAACACAGCCATGCTCAGGTTCTTTTATCCTCCTCTTTTGCTATGCTTCATGCTCTAGGAAAAGGACTTGGGCACAAAGAAACTTATCATTTGGTTAAAAGCATTTGACAAAAAGCTTAACAAAGTCTATGCAGTCCCTAAAGTTACCCAACCCCATCCTCCATTCTTCCTCACTATTATATTTGGCGAGGGGTCGGGGCGCAGATAATACTTTAGAAACTTCCATTTCATCTTCAAATGATGAAGACTGACTGCAAAATATGAAGATGAAATCTAGTTCCTGGCAAAAATAAAAGTAACTTTTTCCCTATACTCCTTGGTTTCCTACATGATGGCTTCCTACATGATAACAATGATTTTTTATTCACATAGCACTTCAGAGTTTACAAAGCACTCTTATAACCTACTTTATTTAAATAAAGTGGCACAACAAACCTGGAAAGCAAATATTCTCATCTGCATTTATACATATGGACACCAAAGTTCAGGTTATCACCAATGTTACCTTCCTGTTCTCATATTCCTGGGATTCTCTGCAATAAATGAGGTTTATTCCTGACAACTACCTACTACTCTTCTCAGCATCTCTCTCACTCCCCCTCTACACCTGCATCACTGATTATCCATTTTTTATTCCACCTCTTCAGAGTGTTGCTATTGTATTATGGTTATAATCTCCAATATGTTCCTGAGAGCGCCACACATCCTCCTATAGGTATTCATAAATTCCTAGAGGCATCCAAGATTAGAAAGTCTTTGAGAGCCAAAGAATGAATTTTAATGGTAAGGATGTGAGAATGATGTTGACATTCTATCCCAAGGAGACTATCCCAAGAAATTCATATTCCTTCAACAGTTTTTGTTTTTTTTTGAGGCCTCGTATTGGAGAAGGCAATGGCACCCCACTCCAGTACTCTTGCCTGGAAAATCCCATGGACGGAGGAGCCTGGTAGGCTGCAGCCCATGGGGTCGCGAAGAGTCAGACATGACTGAGCGACTTCACGTTCACTTTTCACTTTTATGCATTGGAGAAGGAAATGGCAACCCACTCCAGTGTTCTCGCCTGGAGAATCCCAGGGATGGGGTCGCACAGAGTTGGACACGACTGAAGTGACTTAGCAGCAGCAGCATTGGCCAGGCTGCTAAATTCTGAGGCAAAGAATAAAACATAGGTCTTGCCTTGAAGGAGCTCACAGTCCACTGTAGACCCCACAGGTGTCAGGTCTACACAGAGTACTGATTTTAGCTCAAACAATCTGACTCTTAATGCTACAATCATAGAAGTTTTTTGTCAAATTAGAGCAAATCCCCAGAAGACATTCTACCACTGTTATCCATTCCTCTTCATTGACAATGAATGTCCCATTCAAAATCAAACCATCAAGTTAGCAAATCAACCAGTAAAATGCCAAAAATCCCAGAGCAATTGTTTCACATATTTATCAACAAACATTAGGGAAAACATTCAACTCATCTGTACTCATAGAAATATTTGATAAACTATTCAAAACTGCAGAAAAGTGAGGTGAATTTAGTTGATGGACTGCAAACTGGAAAAACCTTTTATAGGAAACAATATAGCAAAATCTACCAAAAGCTACATATATCATCATAATCTTTCTTTTTTTTAAGCAACACTCACAAGGCATAGCCCCAGGCCCTCAGGGGCATTCAAAGCGTCAGTGATCAATGTGTCCTGCAATTTGCATTAATTCTGGCAACTAGCTGTGTTTTACATTGAGATTTGAGCCAAGAGAGCCAATGATGAGTCGTATTATCATAATATTCGATCAAATAGTTCATATCCTGAAAAACGAAAATGCCTATGGCATTACTATGTAATAATGTTGAAAAATTGGAAGTCAACACAGTTCTCTAATAGAAACATAACTGAATAATTTATGATACAACAGTTCTTAAAATATATATAATTATTAAGACTATGTAACAATATATAAAAATTATTTATAAGGGAAAAACAAAATATGAAATTACAGCTAAATAACAACCACAATTCTGTAAAAATATGCTTGTATTTAGACAAATACTGGAAGAGAATATAAAAATGTAACAGCTGCTCTACTGCTATGGTGAAATTATGATAGAAACATGTTCTATTTAAAACTTCACTTAATCGTGTTGATATAATAATAAAGCATACTTTATTACACTGCTTGTTTAATTGACTACTTTCCCAAATAAACTATAAGCTTTGTGAAGACAGGACAATGTCACTTGTGTTCAGCATTATAGCACTAGTTCCTTATTTCATGAAAGAATTAATGAGATAAACGGGAAACCTCAAACTAATCCCCAAGAAGGGGTGAAGAAGTGGATAATTAAAAACAAAGACAAGGTGGAAATTCCCTGGTGGTCCAGTGGTTTGGGCTTCATGCTTTCACAGTGGGGAACCCAGGAAATCTAAGATCCCAAAAGCACGAGGTCAAAAGCAAACAAAAGGCTGGTCTCTATGACTGTTTTTAAGCTCTAACTATGGGGAAAACCAAATCATCTCACTGAAGCATCTCTGGAAAGTCTCTCTTCCCTCAAAGCCACTGCCCCGACCTTTGCTGTTGAAGGGTCTAGAGAAAGGCAGAGGGTTCTGCTAAGTGGACACAGCAGCAGGACGTTGCAGATATTCAGGGAAAAGGCAGAGTCAGAAGGGACAGGAGCTTCATATTCTTTGCCTCCAAATTCGCTGCTCTTGACTCGCAGAACCTTATGTATGACTCCAGCTGGAAATGAGGTGAGGAAGAGTGGGTGTAGCTCTGGCTAAGAAACAAATACCCAGGTACAAAAGGAAAATAAGAAGCTTTAAAGGAATTGAGCTCTGGAGTGAACATTCTCTTTCCTGACAACTTAAAAGCAGTCTGAAATATACCAGAGGCACCAGAAGGACTCTAAGTCATCAGAGTATTATAAGCATTAACAAAAAACACGTAGGGAAAGGAGACAATCTTTAAGTTATTTTTCAACCAACCTACGCAGCACCTGTCACAGACCATACAGGCTCTTTTCAGCTTAGGCAATCTTTCATCTGTCCTTGGTGCTTTGAGGCAAGAGCATCGTTACTGACTAATGCAGAGCTCAGAAAGTTTAGCTGCATGGAGAAAGGGACACTGAGCAAGGAGAGAAGGGTGCGGAGAAAGAAGAATCTAGATTTTAGATACAGCTCTACTTGTTTCATGTTGTAACTTTAAATAAACCACACTCTCTCTGAGCACTGGTTTCCTAATCAAAATAGGCAACCATACCAACTTATCTCACACAGTTAAGGTGACAATTAAATGAGACGATACATGCAAGTTGAAGTATGTAATACGTTATAAATTTTTACTTAAATATATGGCTTTATTACAGAATCACAAATGCTACAATTTCCTTACAGGGTGAAAGTTAAGGTCAGTACATTTTTCAGCCTGATCTGACTGTGTAAGTCATTCAGGGGCTACAGGAAAATTGATCTCACCCCTCTTTGCCAAGTCATGATCATTTTTTCTTTTAAAGAGTAGACTTTTCATGTGAGTGGGTGGCAATAAAGTATGATTCTCGTTTTCCTCCTATCTTAATGCTAAAATTGCACTGTTCATTACTTAGGGTTACAGAAGATTTTTCTATTTTCCAGCTCTTTCTATGAAAATGCAAAAACCTGTAAAAAGGGATTGTCAATAGCCACTGACAACTCATACTGAACAAAGATTAACTCAGCCTGCTGAAAATGAAAAGCTCAGATATAAGGAGGCCAACAACAACTTGGCCAGGAATCTATGGATTTCAAAGAGGTTCCTATCAGCAACCACCATTGTCTTCAACCTCCAAAATGTTTTAGTCGCTCAGTCATGTCCTACTCTTTGTGACCCATGGACTGTAGCCTGCCAGGCTCCTCTGTCCATGGGATTCTCCAGGCAAGAATACTGGAGTGGGTTGCCATGCCCCCTTCCAGGGGATCTTCCCGGCCCAGGGATTGAACCCGGGTCTCCTGCATTGCAGGCAGATTCTTTACCATCTGAGCCACCAGGGAAGACCCAAATTTCCCCCCAATTTCCATATTTCAGCATCTAACATCTCTCAGACTATTTTCTTACTGAAAAACAAGACCTCATTCCCAAATTTGTTTTAGAAAATATGTTCACCTCTGGAATGGGTCCTAGGCCACAGGAGGCCATGGACAAAGAATGAAAGGCATCGGTGGAGAGGGAAGGCACAGAAAAGTGAAAAAACAAAATTAACCACAGTTTCCACAGTTCTAATTAGAATCAGCAGCCCTGATACTTGGGAAAAAACTATTTTTCCCCCTAAATGCTTACTCCTAATTAAATAGAAAAATTGCCCATGACAATACTTTGTGTGTGCTCTGTCACTCAGTTGTGTTCAACTGTTTCCACACCCATGGACTGTAATTCACCAGGCTCCTCTGTCCATGGGATTCTCCAGACAAGAATGCTGGAGTGGGTTGCCATTTCCTTCTCTAGGGGATCTTCCTGACCCAGGGATCAAACCTATGTCCTCCTGCACTGGCAAGTGAATTCTTTACCACTTGGCCACCTGGGAATCCCATGACAATACCTAGAAGGAAATTAAGTGTGGAATTCTTCCTCATATCTACTCTTAGGCCCACCTGTGGCTAGAGTTTCAATATGTACATATTTTAATCTGTTGTGGATGTTACTGTTTGAAATCTGACCTCACAACAATCCTATGAAGAAAGCAGAGCAGGTTTTATGACTTCAGTTTTAAGGATGAAGAAACTGAGACTCAGAGAATAGCAGCTTGCTATCATTAAATTAAACCCAGACCTTCTGACTACAAATCTCCAAAGCTGTCCAGAACATCACGGTGCTTCTTGAGGTCTTTTGGCTCCAGGCTCGCCAGAGAAGATAAATACCAGTTCCAACCTTCCTGTGACCATCTTTCATGGCACTGTTTCACTGTTTTTTTGTGTCAAATATAACAGTTTCTGCAAGAGAACCCCAAGGTAGCACTAAAGGAAAATCATTAATCTAAATACTCATGGCAAACAAAGTTTAACAAATGGCTGGAATAACTAATAATATTGTTCATTTAAAACAAGTTTCTAAAAAAAAATAAAATAAAAAAAAATAAAACAAGTTTCTAACTAAATTAGTTAACCAGCTAGCTCTATGGCACCTGCAACTCAGTCTAGGAAGCCCATAGAAAAAATGCACAAGATTCAAAGACAGAGACCTGGGTGGTAGTCCTGACTGTATCACTTCCTGGCTATTTGACCTTGGGTAACCTTCCCACCTTAATTCTTTCATAGGTAAATTAAAATAGCATTAATTATTGCCCCACAAATACTACCATGCACCCACGCTAAGTTGTGTCCGACCAGCTCTTTGCAACCCCAAGGATGCTAACCCGCCAGGCTCCTCTGTCCATGGGATTCACTAGGCAAGAATACTGGAGTGGGTAGCCATGCCCTCCTCCAGGGGAATCTTCCTGACCCAGGGATCAAACCTGTGTCTCTTACATCTCCTGCATTGACAGGTGAGTTCTTTACCACTAGTGCTGTCTAGGAAGCCCCAAAACTACTGTATGGAGGATTAAATGAGAAAATGGATGTGACAGTCCTCAAAGTATAATTTCTACAACTGAGCCATCTCAAAAACTACTTACCCCAAGACTGTTTCAAAACATTAGTAATCAATGTTTTCTCAACTATGTGCAACAAACTACTCCAATCAAAATGAAGGAATATTCATTTAGGTTTGTCCTATTTTTCAAAATTATTTTTAGTGTCATAGAAACCTGTCTACAAATGATTTTACTTGACTTGAAGGCTCCTATAAATACTCATATGTAAGCTGCTGCCTCAAAGCTGCTATGAAAATCTGCTTGTCATGATGGAACATTTATTTAATATTTCCCAGGTCCTAGTCACATTAAGCATTTTTGAGAGTTTATGTCAACGGATTCTCACAAGAACCCTTTGAAATATACTTTATTTCCTCTTTACAGTTGAAGAAACTGAAGTTCACAGAGAACAAGACATCGCTCAACATAAAACACATGTCTGTGACATTGAGGAAAAGAAATACCAACGTGTTCCGTGCCAAGGAGAAATTTGGAACATTGTTATCTAGTGACTGCAGAACATAGTCTTTTTTTTTTTTTTTTTTTTTAGAACATAGTCTTAAGAGTTGAACTACCTGGGTTCAAATCTCAAATTCACCATGAGTTTCCTCATTTGTAAAATTAGATTAACAACAGTAATCTGTTTTATAACTTAGTAAATGAGTTAATACATCTACTTAGAACACTTTGGGATTTCCCTGGTGGTCCAGAGGTTAAGATTCTGTGCTCCCAATGCAGGGGGCACGGGTTCAATGCCTGGTTGGGAAACTAAGATTCTGCGTGACCCACAGTGCAATCAGAAATAATAAATAAATAGCAGATATGCATATGCTGCTGCTGTTTAGTCGCTACGTTATGTCTGACTCTTTGCAACCCCACAGATTGTAGCCTGCCAGGCTCCTCTGTACATGGGATTTCCCAGGCAAGAATACTGGAGTGGGGTATCATTTCCTTCTCCTGGGGATCTTCCCAACCCAGGGATCGAACTCACATCTCCTGCATTGGCAGGGGATTCTTTACCACTGAGCCACCTGGGAAGCCCCATATGTACACACACACACACACACACACACACCACCTCGAAAGCCCAAATACTACTGTATGGAGGATTAAATGAGACATGGATGTCACAGTCCTCAAGTATAAAGTGTCTACAAATAAGCCATCTCAAAAACAACCTTCTGTATAAAAGAACCCCTATACAATGTGATAGGGGTTCTTTTTAGATATTATTGTCATCATTAGATATTATTGTCATCATTTCTCCTGTCATTATTTCACCCCGCTTATCCAAACCTTCCTTCCTCTTTTCCCTGTCCTGAAACGTGTACGCTGACTAGCCTAAAGTTCTCTTACACACATTTTACGCATTACTGCTGTTGTAATTTTTCTATCTCTTCCTTTTAACTGTAATGCCTCTCTCCTTCCTTATGAATATCTCACTCAGCCTTCAAAGCCTAGCTCAGACCTAGCCCTTCTGCAACGTATTTTGTGACTTTACCAGACCACAGTGATTTCTTCCTTCTCTGAACAACTCTTTATACCATCAAACAATATAACCTTTAGAAATCAAATTTCTAAAGGACTCTGAAGAGAAATGATTTAGCTCTAATCCCTAATTTCTGAAATAGAAAAGGAGGCTTCAACAGTTAAACTGCCTGAAACAAAAGTGAAACAAAAGTTACATGGCAGAGGAGAGATGTGAATCCAGGTATTTTAAATGTTTGCAATGATCTTTCCACTATACAATGCTAATTTTGTCTTCCCTAAGATTCTGTACAAGTTCTCAAAAGTGAAAGCATGCATTATATAATTTATCTGACTCTTAAGTTTTTCACTTATTTTGTAGTCTTCATGGAAACTAACACACTGGACTTATTAGCTCTTCGCTAACTGATTAGCAGATCAATCTTTCATTGCTTCCCTTTTCCCCAGGAGTTAAAATGTTAGTAAACACAGGACTCTACAGAACTTAAATTCTCATCATCAGCTATGCCTCAGGATGCGATAGGACTGAAGAGGGAATTATATCCATAGGTGTGCCAAGAGGCACATCACAGCGTCCAACAACAGAAGACTCATTCTATATCACTAAAACTTGGAGGTATAAAAGAAAACACAGTCTTAAGCTGTGTTATTATTAATATTAGGGCCCCTCCAAGGATTCAAGCCCACAATAGAGAGAGGGCATTTCCAGTTTACTCCCACAAAGCCCAAGCCTCCTTCTGCAGGATTAAATCAGGCTCAAGTTACTTCATAAAGTTGGTAGGTCCCCTAAACGAGAACTAGATACACACGATGTCCTAGAAAGGGATTAAAGCTGGGCTTGGGAGGAGTGGAATGGAAGAAAGGTCTTAGACAGAAAGAAAAAAGAAAGACATCTTCATGCCCAGGCTGAGAGAGCAGAAGAGGCAGAGAGCACAATAGCTGTTCTCCAGAAAGGAAGGAAGAGCACGCATCGGGTGTTCATGCACATCAAAAAACGGCGGGCTGGAGAGCTGAATAGCTATTTAATATTTGGCAAGCAACTAATTTTATGAGCCTGTTTGTTCATCATCATGAAGATAAAATGAGACAATGGGTATGAATATGTTGTGCAAACTGTGCAACACAGTGCACCCAGCAGGGATGAAGAAATAAATGCGGGTAGCCAACCCTTCAGCGTATGTATTCAAATGTTCTTCCATCTATCAGGGAGAGGGAAACTCAACCACAAGTGCCCACTACTGAGGAGGAAACACACAGTGGGCATTACAGGATCAACTCCTTTTGGGGGGTCTACCACACGATAGCAATGCTGTAAGAAAGGGGTACTGAAAGGACACTACTTGAAGATGAGCTTTTCATCCAAGGACATGTGAGCCATATACTGACCTAGGCCCCCTCTTTCAAAAGTTTGCAAAAGCATTACCACATAGAACAAATCACAGAGCCAAAGTCTTTGAAAGAAAAATGCACAAAAACTATAACATGGAACTAATGTCGTGCCGTAAAGGATCTTAGAGGATGTCTGTTTCAGTGCTCTCATTTGACAAGAGTTTAGAGAATCAAACTCCAAAGACGCGACGTGGTTTAACTAAGAGTAACAGTGGTACATGTTTTAAAATAATTTTTATTTATGTCTTTACTTGCTGTCCTGGGTCTTCGTTGGTGCCTGGGCCTTTCTCTAGCTGCATTGGGCGGGGGGCTCCTCTCTAGTTGCGGTGCACAGGACTCTCAGTGTGGAGGCTTCTCTTGTTGCTGAGCACAGGCCCCAGGACTTCAGTCGTCGTGGCTTCCAGGCTCTGGAGCGGAGGCTCAGGGCTGCTCAGTCACTCAGTCGTGTCCGACCCTTTGTGACTCCAAGGACTGTAGCCTGCCAGGCTCCTCTGTCCATGGGATTTCCCAGGCAGAAATACTGGAGTTGGGTGCCGTTTCCTTCTCCATCAGGCTCAGTAGTGGCACATTTTTAACGAGTAGTGGTACAAACACTTCTAACCACAACATCATTCTTCTGTGTTCCTACAGCATCTTATGCATACTAATTACCATGCTATACTAAAATCCTACTTAAATGTCTGTCCTCTCCCCTTCTGGACTGGAAGATCTCAGTGGACAAGGCCTACGCCCAACTTAATCTTACATACCCAGCACCTGGCTTATGTTTAGACGTTCAAGTGAACTGAACACATCCCAGTTAACTGTTCTGTAAATTTGAGGGGAAGGTATGAGATTCTGGGAAACTTGCTATTTTGGCCTCCATTCTGAACTTGGGTACAGAAAGACAGTAAACAGTCTGAGGCAGATAGGGACACTAAGGTAAAAATGCGTCCCTGGGAGCAAGGTCATCCTAATACCACAGTCCTACTAACTTTACTATACTGTTGGAGTTTGATGAGTAGGCTCTAAGAGTCTCCTTCAATCATTTTACCATGACCTTTGCTGAAACAACAATAACACAAATAAGATAGTGAAATTACTGGTGGAGATTTAGTGCAATATTATGCTCATGTGGTTCCTTTTGAAGCATTCACAACTCCACAATAACTCTTTAAAAGAAGCAGACACAACAGAATTTTCACAGAGTAAAGGGGTTAAATTTAAGGAATCTACTGATAGAGTAACTAAAGAGTCAGAAGATGAGAATTCTGGTCTCCATTCTTTCACTAACTTCTTATTTGACCTTGGGCAAACCATTCCATTTCTCTGGGCTTAGAAGAAAGACTTAGAAATTCTAGATCCTAGTTCTCGGTAAACTTGAACAAGCCACTTTACCTCTTCAGATCCACATTTCCCTCATTTATAAAATAATCTGATGATACAACAGCTCTAACAACCTAGGATTCTAAGCTATAGGCTACTGTTGCTATGAACAATGAAATTCTATGGAATTGGTATGTTTGTATTAGAAACAGGACGTATTGATAAAACATTTGGCAGAGAGAAACCTCAGACCTCACTTGAGCTTCCCACCCCAAGTTTTAATTCAAATATTTCTCTCGAACTACACATAAGCACTGGTCCAGGCTACTGTACTTTGAATTCCCCTATTCTTAATGAAATGCCCAAAGACTGACCAGAGAGGAATGGAAACACGTGCTTCCCAGACCACACATCAAGCTGGTCTCATGATGGTCTCCATCTTTTCTACTGGAGCACTTTGCTTATGCCATCCACTGTCTGGACTGAGCCAACTCGTCTCTTTTGATTTAAATTCTTTACAGCTCAGTTCAAATCTCACTATTTCCATTCTAGCCCACATCCATCTCTCCCTCTTTCAAACATCCACAATACAATACACTGTTGTGGTAGAGATTAAACGGTATTTGTAAAGAACGTGGCACCACACACGACATATAGCAGTGGCTCAAAAAAGGATAGCAGTTGGTGCTTTACCACACTTTAGCACTAATCACATAGCCTTTAATTCAGCGCATCCTAAATTTAATGTGCTTGTGAATCACCTGGAGATCTTATTCAAATGCAAATTATGATTCTGTAGGCGTCAAGTGGGACCTGATAATCTGTAGTTCAAAAAGCTCCTGCTTAAGAAAGGTTCTGTGCCCATCAGTCTTCAGACAAGTTCATTGCCTAACCATTGTCTATTTGTGCCTTTTAATTAATATTGCTGTGTATTAAAGAATAAGCAAGTCCTAATGCCCAAGTATATTAAAAGTAGAGGTTGTGTGTGTGTGTGTGTGTGTAGGTATATGTATATATAATGCATGTGTGTGACTGTGTTAGTCGCTCAGTCGTGCACGACTCTGCAACTCCAGAGACTGTAGCCTGCAAGGCTTCTCTGTCCATGGGATGGATTCTCTAGGCAAGAATACTGGAGTGGGTTGCCATTTCCTTCTCCAGGGGATCCTCCTGACCCAGGGATCAAATCCATGTCTCTATGTCTCCTGCATTGCCAGGCGGGTTCTTTACCATCTGAGCCATCAGGGAAGTCTATATAATGTATAATATATATATTTTAGAAAATTTATGAATTTTTGCCTAGCTAAAACAATTTATGACATTTTGATTCCACTTGTTTTACTTAGTATGAATTGAATGCTAGATTTCTAATTTATATTCATGTAAAACTTTGATATAGTTCTATGTATTTTGGCATCTAGTATTACTGATAAAAGTAGAGAAAATTTATTATCTTAGTGATTGAAAAAAAATTCAAATGAGGCTTGAAACTTCCAATCCAATTCTGAGAATATAAAGAAATACTATGCTGAAAAAAAAATCCAGGAAATTAAAAAGTGATACAGTATTATTAACTCAAGTACACATTTTGTTTAAATTTCACAAAATTTTATGCTAGTGTCCATTATTTGTTTTCATACCCTATTCAAGCCTCCATATTGTCTTCAATTGCTTTGAGCAGCTTCAGTTGCATGCAACAAATTCTGATAAATTCTCTTTTCATTTTTATTCTATTACAAATAGTTTCTAATTTTCCTTGTTATGGCTTCTTAGATACACCCATCATTTAAAAGTAGACATTTAATTTCCAAATACATGGAATTTTGTTTAAAGTATCTTTAATACTAATTCCTCATTTTGATATTAATTTCTCATTTAACTCCTTTATTCTCTGCAATTACCCTGTTTTTTTCAGTTTTTTATTGAGACATTTGATGGCTAAGTTGAAGATCTTTCTTGGTAAATGTCACATTTTGCTTGAAAATATGTGGATTATTTTCAAATCTTTTGATACTGATTTCTAACATAATTCCATAGTGATAAGAGAACAGACTCCATATGATTTTAATACATTTAGACCATAAAACTTTTGCACCTTGTTTTATATCCCTGGATATGTTCCAGTGTCTCCCAGTTTACAGTCTATGGGAACTTACAGAGAAATTGTAGTTCCTACAAATTCTGTTGTTGTGTAAAAGTTGTACACATCAAATTATGTTGAATTGGTTCATAGTACTTTTCAGGTCTACTATATCCTTCTATTTATCTATATATTCAGTCTATTAATTTTTGAGTGATACTGAAACTTCAACTAAAATCTTAATTTATCTACTTAAAAAAATAATTGTAATACATAGTGGAACTATATGTAACCTTCTGTATTTTCCAAGTCTCCTGTAAATGTGTTATCATACTTTCATAATTAGAAAAATTAAAAACAACAACAAAGACAAAAGTAGAGGTAGTAAAATGATCCCTTAATATATTAAAAAAAAAAAAGAAAAGCTCCTGTTGATGCCAACTCTGTTGATCCAAGGACCATAGTTCTAATAGGAGGGGAAGTTTCTGGAAACTTTTTTAAATGTATTTATCTTGTCTATTCACCCAGACAGAAAGATCTTAGAAGAGAGATACTATGTCTCATTTTTCTTAGCATATATACCCTATACAGAGGTGTTCAATAAACATCTGTGGATTTACCAATCCGCAGTCTCTAAATACTCCCTAGAACACCTATACCATTCTGATTTTCAAACACTAAGACATTTGAAGTCGAAAAAGCACTTGGTCACTGGAATTAGGCTCACAGGAACAGAGGCAGGGAAGAATCTGAGAGAAAACTTACCTCATAACCAGTGAGAATATAAAACACAGAAAAAACAATATATACAAATGGATGCTTGTTCCTTGTTTAAGCACAAAGGTCATTAAAATGCAATCTTAACTGGACTTCAAATTCAGGTACAAACTGTGAAAGAAGACACGCATTTTCAGGTGTGTGTGTGTGTGTGTGTGTATACACACAATATACATATATATTATTATATATTAATACAGCTATTATTATATAATAGTAGTTTCTTAAAATAAAATTATTTATTATATATAATAATTATAGTAATAATTAACTAAAAAGGTATATAATAGCTTGATATCACTTTTTAGTGGAATAGAAACATTTTTCAATGATTCTTTAATGTGCAATTAATCTCAAGGCCTCAGGCACCCAATGAAAACACATTTCAAGCCCCCCCCCCCAAAAAAAGAGAGAGAGAAACACCCTCCAATTTTCCCATCAACCTGGTTAGTGATAAGATCCCCAAATTCCATTGCCCACAATTATGCTACAGAAATTCAAAAGAATCGGCTGTGTATCAGGGCTGCCTATTCTAAGCCCCCCTTTAGATTTCCAATTATTGAAATACCTGTTAAAACTCCATAATTCAAATAGGACCAAAATTCTTAAATTTTACTGGGAGGCTATACTTTGACTTCCTATTCAAGCACCAAGAAAACAGTATCAGGCATGTATGACACCTGCTCACAGAATACTATGTAGGTAGCTTAAACTGTGAGACAAATTTACTAAAATCAACCTTTAGAACAAAAAACACCTTTTAAAGTCACTGAGCTTGTCATAAACAGACATCTGCTTCTTAATTCATAGAAACCTTTCAATAAAACCACTCAGCAATATTTAACTGAGATGTTTTTAACAAACATAGACACCTTAAAGAAGACAGACTCTGCAAGTCTGAGAACTGCTGTTAAGCACAGAAACACAGAAGCACAGAACTGTTGTCAGACGCTAGACTCAAACTGGGTTTATGAGTTTTAATAAATCCACGTTATTACTTCAGAGAAAACCTTTGGGAGTCAGTCCATAGGAAAATGGCCTCTATTACTTTCATCAGAAGTCTAGTCTCCAGGGCAAGGTAAATTTTGTGGTTCATGCCAGGCAGGTAGTCTTCCTAGGAGAGTTTCAAATCTCAAAGCCACTGAAGCAGTTATAAACACATACCCATACAAATGAGTATTTTCCTACCTGTGGGTACCTAACTGGTAATTAGACCCAAAACAAATGCCTTCAACAGGGTAGGAGAGCAGAAGCATGTACAGGAGGATCAGATTCTTGCATAAAAAATGAAGCAGTGATTTCATTCTCGTTTCTCCCCTCCTTTTCCTGGCCTTTCTTCAAGACTCATCCTTTGTGAAGCTTTCTCCAATAACTTTAACTCTCACTAATCATTACATCTATTGAATGTCTGAAACACTAGTCTCAACTAATTATTCTAGATTCCTTTTTGTTAACTGTTTTGTTTTCGTTTTGTCTCTCAAATTAGAGTCTGAGTTCCCTGTGAGGTGGGTACACTGCCTAGCCCCTAGAGGGAGCTAATAATATTACTAATAATAAAATAATAATAATAGGTAATATAATGGAGTGGCAATAATGGAGTCAAATAGGTCTATAGTCCTACCATTTGAATGTGAACACATTACTTACTTTCTCTAAGCCTCAATTTGGTGGTAAAAATTTGACAAGAGATCTGTTCGAACAACTAGTACAGGGTTTGTCATATAACAATGCTCAAAAAGCTTAGTTACCTTTCCTTCCCACTTATTAAGCACTTGTTGATTTTGAACTGAGTTAGAGTAATTCTCCTAGGGGACTGCCAATGGCACCGTCGTACACTCTCTTACCTTCCCCATTACACTCTTCCCTGTGCCTTTGTCATTTCCTTACAAAGGTCCCTTTAGATTTTCTACTCTGCTGTCCTAAGAAAAAGCCAACTACACAAGCCACCCCAGTAACTATTCAGAATGGTCGTATCTACAGGCCAGCAGGAAGGCATCTCCACATCTACATCTCATTTTCATCACCCCCACGCCAGCAATCTCTCCCTGTAGGTCTCCCAGTAGGAAAATGATAGAGAAAACCAGAGAAGCAGTCAGAAGAGGAAATGGAGATAAATAGCTCCGTGGTCCCTCTGTGCCTGCCTCTTGGGAGGAAAGACTTAGGTCTAGTCTCCAACCCCAACTCTAGTGAGGAAAGGAAAAACCACCAACAAACAAGCCAGAAAAAAAAAAAAAAAACCCCTTTCCATGGTCCAGAAGAAAAAGCAACCCCTTTCTCTCACCTTTTCATTTCTTCAAGACCCTCACCAGTCAATTTCACTATACCTCCTCCCCAACCATGCGCCCTGGGTCAATTTCCTCCTCCATAAATTAGAACCTCTTTTAACCAATTTGTCTTAAACAGACCTCATTCATGCTTTTATCAACCAGAGGTCACATACTCCCCCAACCTTCACCATTCCAAGTTGGAATATCCCTTTTTAAAAAAAGGAAAGAAAAAAAAGAAGACGAAAAAATTTAAGTTCCCCATCTCCTCCTGCACTAAGGCAGATCTTTTTTCATTTGTGATCCTTTAACGATCCAGAATATTTTACCTCGGTCATCATCCTTTCGACTGGAAAAAGCCACTATCACTTCCACCCCAAAACACATACCCCCTTCCAAAAACGATTTCATTAATCCACATATCCCGACTCCCCCTCACACACATACACCTGGGGCTGCACAAAATACAAGAATCATACTATTCTCAAACGACTTCCCCATGCTGTACAGGTCCGTGTACACCTGGGCTCCCACATCTGTGCTCTGGTCAACCTTGATGTCAATATTGACATCAGCCTTCAACCGACCAGGTGAAAAAAATACCTTTGCCCTCTCCACCTCACCTCCCCGCCCCTCAAAATACCTATTTTAATTCCTGACTCCCGCCCCCCTCCCCAGCCTCATAAAGCAGAACCCATTTTATTGGCCTTAAATGTCCCTCCGGGGCTTTGGGACCCTTTTCACCTCAGCTTTTGATGTATAGAGGGAGAAAAGTCTGTCCCCTCCGCGACCCCTCAGAAAGAAGAAAAAAAAAAAAAAACTTCTTACGACTCTTCTCTACTGGATAAAGTAGCTCCAGCATATTATGAGGGATTTGAGACAACTGAGGGGCTGTTTTACCTCAGACTTCACCTTTCGAGGCTGATCAGTGCCTCCCCCGCCCCCTACACACGCGCGCTCGCAGGACCTCTCCTCACCAGACCCTGGTTTCGTCGCTGTGACACCTCCCTGGGCCCCGGAGCAGCTTCCGCGCGGCCCCCGCGCCCCCAGCCCCGAGCCCCGAGCCCCGAGCCCCTGGCGGCAGCGGCGGCGGCCGGGCACCTACCAGTCGGTGTGCGGCTCGTCGACGACCAGCAGCACCTTGGCCTTCCTGGCAGCGGCGGGCGCGGGCGCGGGCGCGTCCACCAGGCCGGCCGAGGCTGCGGTCTGCTTCACCGCCTGGGACAGCGAGCTGAAGAAGCTGCTGCCCACCGACGGCGCCGGGGCCGGCTGCGGCGCGGGCTGCGGCGCGGGCGCCTGGGCGGGCGGCGGCCTCCGCTCCGGGCCGGGTGAGGCGGCTGGGGGCGCCGACGAGGCCGAGGCCGCGCCCGGGCCGGGGGGCGGCGGCGGTGGCTGTTGGGGCTCCGGCCGCTGCAGGTCGGTCATGTAGCCATTGGGCAGGTTGGCGATGAAGCTGCTGTCCGACAGCCGGCGCCGCAGGAAGTTCATCATCTGGCTGAGAGGCTGGGGGCGCGCGGGGCGGCGGGGCCGGGCGGCGCAGAGGGCGAGACGCAGGCGGCGGCGAAGGGCTGAGGCGGCTGAGGTGGCCGAGGTGGCCCAAGCTCAGTCCGCGGCGCGCGAGCCCAGCAGACAGCCGCGGAGGACTGGGCCAGGCGGGCGGGGCGGCGCGAGGCTCAGCGCCAGGAAGCGGGCGGGGCCGGGGCGGGGCCACAGATCGCCCCGCCCCTCTCCGCAGAGCCGGCGCCGCCCCCGACTCGCCGCCAATTGCCGCGGGCTGGGAGCCTCGGGTCTGCGGGGGTCTGGGGACTCGGAGTCTGCGGGGTCTGGAGACTCGAGGTCCGCGGAGTGCCAGGGCTCCTGCGACCTGGGCGCGGCTCTGTGGGGAGGGCGTGGAAGCCAGTCCTGCTCCCCAAGAAGTGGGTAAGGGGAGCCGAGAGCCCCTACCCCTTTTTTGACTGGGGGAGAAAAGAACCGTGTCCCACCCGAGATGGAGGCGAGGGAAACTGTCCCCATTGGGAGCGAAGAGAAATGTCAGCTTCCCCACCCTGAGGTGAGAGAGGAGCCATTCCTCTCTCGCGCGCGGACACGCACACACACACACACACACACGCACACACACACGCACACACACACACACACACACACACACAGAGGCGGGAATGAGAAAGAAAAGAACTACCTCCCTTCCCAAAGCAGGGAGAAAGTGCCATCTCCCCAACCCCCAGGTGAGGGAGAAAGGAATAATCCGCCCCTAGTAACACACACACACACACACACCCTATGGTAAGAAGAAAAAGAACTATCCCTTGCTCAGTGCTGGGAGAGAAAGTCACCCCCTCACACACACCCTAAGGTGACAAGACCTGGTGAGGAAGCCAAGGGTCATCTCCTCCACTCTGGGGAGTAAGGGGGTGGGGGATAGGCTCTCTGCACCCATCTTAGAAGGGTGTGTGAGACGCACTTTCAGCATCTGCACCTTAGAGATGCCTTACCTCAGAGCACCTATCCTCTCCCTCTCCTCCTTCTCTTCCATAAGAGAGAGGAAACTTGAGAGGCTGGAGGTCCCCCTCCCCCCGGAGGAGCCCCCCAAAGTGAGACATCTAAGACTCCCCCACCCCTTCTCTATCCTTGCTAACAGATATTCGTACATCCTGTGTTGTACCAAGAAAGTCACCTGTTTAAGATCAATGTCTTTTTTCCAGTTCATTTATTGCCCAGATCTGCCTTGACCTCCATGAAGTCTTTCTGATTAGTGCCTTCCTGTGGACGCTCCCTAAATCTTGTATGCCCCCCACCCCCAGACCTTTGTTTTCATCTCTCAGGAGATATACTTAATCCCCACATTGAATTGGAGCAGGGCACGGCAGATGCACATTACATTCAGACCACTCTGAGTGATGTTGACCTTTGGCAAAATCAGACCTCCCAGCCTATTTTCCTCAGCTAGTAAAAGGAGATCACGCTTTACAAAAGTGTTACACAGAGCCAGTGAGATCATATATGTAAAGCACCTGGCACACAGTAAATATTCTAGGAGTGGTGGCCAGATTCTTATTCTTATTGGAACTCAGTGCTCAGTAAGTTAAGTATGTACTGGACTGAATGGAATCACTGAGCAGCTCGGTGCTAATGTTGGCAGGCAGTCCTTGCTTCCTACATCCCAGCTGGCACTCAGCTTGGGAGCTGGAGGTGCACAGTCCAGCCCTGAGCCAGAGACCCAGTGATGCCCGAGAGGTCTTTGGTCAACTGTAGTAATACAGCGGTCTTCCCATCTCCTCCCTGGCTTTCCTGATAGCTCAGTTGCTAAAGAATCCACCTGCAGTGTGGAAGACCTGGGTTTGATTCCTGAGTCGGGAAGATCTGCTGGAGAAGGGATAGGCTACCCACTCTAGTATTCTGGCCTGGAGAATTCCATGGACAGTATAGTCCACGGGGTCCCAAAGAGTCAGACACGACTGAGCGACTTTCACCCATCTCCCTAATGACATGATTAGGAAGTGGCCCCTGTTTGTGAGTTCATTGTCCATGTGGGCTAGCGGGGAGAGTAGGGAAGATCAATCACCACACAAAGATGTGAGAAACGCTGTAATACAACAAGGGACTCATTCTGCCTTCTAGGCTTAGGGATGGCTTCTCAGAAGAGGTGACATCTGTAAGAGTTTACCAGCAGAGAAGTGGGGAAAGCGTGAAGACAGCGAAGTCCTGGAGGAATGCACCTTGATGACTCCTCCAGGAAGCCTTTCTTCAGTCCCCACGTTGGGCTGTGTTTCATTGCCTGTGCTTGGATTCATCAGAGTCCCTGAAGAAATGATAACAAAATATTCTGGTGACTAGAGTATAAGCATCTCAAGGATAGGATTGGGTCATGGTCATCTTTGGACCCCAGCATCAAGAACACTGCCTGATCCATAGCAAGGACTCTGCTCTTTTACAATCCAACTGTACCCAACTTAGTTCTTGAGTCTATTGCAGAATAAAACTAGTAAGTCATTAATATGTTAAGTAAATAAACTTTGATTAGTATATTGTCCTTCCTAAAAGTACTGTTTTAGAAAATGAGGGGAATCTTTTCAAAGGCATGAATCTCTAATCGTGGGATTTCAGACACTGCATCACTTTTTTTTTTTTTGGATGAATGGATTATCTTTCTTTTCATATTTCACTAAGTAATTCCCCCTAACCATTAAGCGTGTAGTGCACATATAATATTAACAGTTAACTGTTAATAACCAGTTAACAAACATGTTTTGAGAAACTGATACACACAAATCATGATGCTAGGCACTGGAGGGTAGAGGAGATTCAAGGATGAAAAAAATACAAGTTCAGCCCATAAGAAGACAACTTAGAAACAGGTGAACACATACCTAACCATAGCAGAGAAGTCTGTGTGTGACCTTTCAATATTCGTTTGAAGGACTGATGCTGAAGCTTCAAAACTGATCACCTGATGTGAAGAGCCAACTCACTGGAAAAGACCCTGATGCTGGGAAAGACTGAGAGCATAAGGAGAAGGGGATAACAGAGGCTAAAATGGTTGGATGGCATCACCACCTCAATGGACATGCGTTTGAACAAACTCCAGGAGATGGTGAAGTACAGGGAAGCCTGGTGTGCTGCAGTCCACGGGGTTGCAAATAGTTGGACATGACCTAGCAACTCAACAACAACTGTGTGTGACCAGAAAGTGGAGCAGACAGTGAGTGTCAAAGGAGCCAGAGGAAGAAGAGATCTCCGGGGTAGAAAAGATTTCACAGGGGAGGGCTTATAAAGTGGGTAGAATTTAGATAACCAGGACAGACTGGAGGAGACAATCAAGACAAAGGCAATGGCAAGAGCAAAGTCAGGGACGATGCACTGGGTAAGTCATAAGAATGTAGAGATCTATTCCTTGGTGGCAAAGACCTTCCCTGTATTAACATTATACTCCTTAAGCCTTAGAATAGCACCTGGCATGTGGAATGCACTCAAATGTCTATAGAGGTGCTCTGAGGGGCTGTAGTTATGCATATATTTATTTTGTTAGTGTCTATCCAGCTATTTAAAAAAAATTTAATATCTTTATTTACTATTTGGCTGTGCCAGGTCTGTGGCACATGGGATCTTCTGTCTTCTTTGTGACATGCAGAATCTTTAGCTGTGGCATATAAACTCATAGGTGAGGCATGTGGGATCTAGTTCCCTGAGCAGGGATCGAACCCAGGCCCCCTGCATTCAGAGCACAGTCTTAGCCACTGGACCACCAGCAAAGTCCCTATCCAGCTACTTCTTTAGATGGCAATCCCAGTAAGGAATTCTGTCTCCTAGTTCTCTTAGAATGATCTGCAAAGCCTGATATAATATCCAACACACAGGAAGTCTCCCAGTCTTGGTTGCTAGATCAAAATGTTCCCAGAGAATTGCTTACCTAGAGAGTTCTTCACTGATACAATGGAGGCTCACAAGACCAGTAAAAATATTTATCAAACATTCCACTCATTCACAGTTATCTTCTGGTTGGTTTTTATAAGATATTACTCTTGCAGAAGAACAGACTATTTTCTTATGATTGGGCATGGGAGGTTATTAATCAGTTGAATAAGGTCAGAAGTTTATCATTTGTTGGCACAACTATAAATCACACTTGCTTAAACCAACATCTTCTGTGTTCCTCTGAGTCCTTGCCGAGAAGTGTCTTTGCAGCGTGCAAAGACGCTGCATTATAAATGAGCTGGGGTTTTTCATGAGCTGTAATTCAAAGTTTTCCCTTATCCTTACCTGTGGATCTAGGATCCGGATGCAAGGAGAACATAGTGCTCTTCATCTATCTTGTGTGTTAGTCGCTCAGTCGTGTCTTGACTCTTCGCAACCCCATGGATTGGAGCCCACCAGGCTCCTCTGTCCACGGGATTCTCCAGGCAGGCATACTGGAGTGGGTTGCCATTTCCTTCTCCAGGGGATCTTCCCAACCCAGGAATTGAACCCAGGTCTCCAGTATTGACAGGCAGACTCTTGACCATCTGAGCCACCAATGCCTTTTGTCTGGAACTGAAGGAGGAGCAGGATTAGGAAATGCTGTAAAATAGAAAATTCTGGTGCACTTAGGCCCTTTTCTACCTATCTTCCTCTGAAACCAACTAGCACCATTCCTCATCTGCGGGGGGAAGGCATTGCTCCCAGAGCAATTGGTGAGGAAGGCAGGAGGTGGGGGTGTCTCCCCCATCTTTCTTAATCATTCAGGGATTGACTAAACCAACTGTCAGAATCTTGGATGTCTCTTCCAAGCCTGGAAGCCTGGGACTCTTTGAGGTCCTTCCCTGTGTAATCTTTATCTTCCCACTGAATTGTAAACACAAGCAAACATCTGGCGACCACAGATGAAAAGAATCCTGCTAAAATCAGGAACCAATTTAAATGCTTTACCGCCTCTTGGATTTCTCTCTTCCCCTTGAGCAACAGTGCAGTGGAGAAGGCTCACAGGCAGCCAGGCTGGCTACAGGAGCGTTCTGCAGGCAGAGCTCAAAAAACAGAGCTTAAAGGCAAACCTTGGTGCACTGTCTCGGTTCCTCCCAAACAGAAGTTTGTTGAAACATAGATACTATCCTTGTCCGTCCCTCATGCCTTAGGATCTGGGACCCCATTCAGACCCAGCTGCCCTAAGGCAAGGTAGAGTTTGGGTTCAGAAAGTATAATAGGTCCTTGTCCTGACTCTGTCACTCACTCACTGGCTTTGCAATTTTCAACAAGCTGCTCAGCAACCTGGGCCTCTTATGTAAACCGGAAGGAACAGGTCTTCCTTGGGCCTCTCATGAGATAACATGGGGACACTCTGAAGGTGACAAAGTTTTACTGGAAGAGGCATCATGATTGCCTCCCATACTATCTTGTGACCTGTCATTTGGAGAACCTGATTGAACTGAGGGTTTGTCATCTGCATTCCGGTAGGCCTTCGTGACCATCAGCCCTGTGGATGCCCTTCTCCTCCACCCCGGCACAGAAGACAGCTATGTCCCCATTTTTTAATCCTCTGAAGGTGGCACATCGCCTGGGCCACTTTGCTGTATTTAGGAATCTCACAAACATAAGTTCAACTCCTAAACCTGCCTCGTTGTAGCTGTGTCCTTCTGAAGAAGTCACTCTCAGCCTCAGTTTCCTGATCTGTAAATGAATGGCAATAATTATCACAACGACCTTGAAGGGCTATTTGGAGGCCTAAATAAGATCAAGTATGTGAGTGTATTTTATCAGCTGTAAAGCACTGTGCAAATGTTAGTTATTAATATTTCTGATGCCAGGGGAATCATAGAACTTGCCACTAGCACAACTAAAATGCAAAATAAGACCTCTTCTCATACATACGTATCACCACATTGCACACCCAAGGGAATTCATAGACGGCACAAGATTCACCTCTGCAGCTACTCCCGGGCTGAGTTATAGCTGCCAAAATAAAGGTAACAAGCACTCTAATTGATGATTTCTGCCTTTCTGGATGACCTTGAAGAAGGAACTTCACTTCAGTCTCCAGGCTTCTATTTCCTGGCCTGGAAAAGATGAAGGAGACGGAGCTAAGCTGGGTGATCCCTAAGGTCTGGTGCTGTGAGATTCTCTGGGCAGGGCCCCACAGGGGGAAGTGAGCACCTGACATCACCAGGCTGAGCTGGGGAACACAGGGACAGAAGCTAAACGCTGGCAGATGGCTTTAGGAAGAGAGAGAAGCTGGGACACCCAGAAGCAACACAGGTGGCATGAATTCTAGTTCCAAGTCTGCCCCTGACTTAAGGGAGTCAGAAATAGTCCCCTCGCCAAGTCTCCATTTCTCTGACAGTACTGGGGACATAATAATAACTGCAACTGATTAGATGCTGACCGGATACCAGAAACTGCCCATGTGTCATCTCATTTAACCTCTCATAATGGAGGTGTTAAATATCCCCCTTTTGCCAGTGAAGCAATTAGACTTCAGAGAGGGTACGCCAACCAACATGACCTCTTAGAACTAAAAAGTTACAAAGGTGTAAGTCAGGTCTGCTTGTGTGCAAGGCCCATGAGATTCTGCATTAGGGCGTATCGACAGGCATCTTTAGAAGGGTGGCATTCATCAGCAGCTTGCCTGATAAACACATTTATTGGAAGCCATAGAAAAAATAATAGGCCTCTTGGACTCTCCTCAGCTTCCCTGCCATCTATCTCCCTTTGCCCAAATTCCTGCAGACACAGGAGGCTCAGAATCCTGTATAAACATTCCTGCTCCAGGAACAAGAAGAATCTAGCTGATGAGACACCCCTCCCCCCCATACACCCCACTCCTACTCCCACCAAGCTTGGACCACAGCTCCCCACAGAGCAGCTCTGGCCTCTTGTGGGATGCGGGTGTATTGGCTGTTGCCATGGTGATAGAGGAACATTTCTGTCATGCACGCAGTAGCAGCACAGAGTGGGTTTTCCCTGCCTGGGAAACTCAGAGAATTCATCAGAGGTTATTTTGTAGCAGCATCTGCACACCACTTCACTGATAAGTAAAAGAGCATCCCTTCCACTTAGCATTTAACCCCATCCCAGGGACAGAGCTGAGCCTTCTGTACCAAGCCCATGCAGGAGGCAACCCCCTCTCTCTACCTCTGGTACAGTTCCTCTTCAAGGGGGTGCCTTCCAGGCAGTAGGACGAGATATTTACAAGAGGCCAGTAAATGAGCTGTTTATAGAAACAGTGGGCAGTTCTTGACTCCCCATCCTGCTCCATCACTCCTAGACTGAGGATCAATTAGATCCTTAGTGTCAGACCCAAGCAATTTATCCTTTGCCTCAGCCACCTATTAGCCAGGCAGCCTCCTGCAATTTCTGTAATGAGACTCAGTTTATTTATCTGTAAAGTGGGGTTAATCATTCTTTGCTGAGTTACCGAAGAAAATTAAGAGATCATGTATAAATTGTGCCCAATACAGTGTCTGGCACATGGTAAGGACATGTTCATGATAGCAATTATCTCTCTTTTTTTTGCAATTATTTCTTTAAAAAAAAAAAAAAAGAGTGTAATGAAACTTATGTTCCAATTTGGAAACAGACTAATATTTGAATCCGTGGCTTACCACTTAATAGCTTAATAGGTATGTAATATTCTGCAGTCAATTTTTTTTTTTTTGAGTCTCCCATTTCTTGAAGAGGTCAGGATGAGATTCATAGACTCTGTGAAGATTTTATTTTGCAGGTATGGTTATAATATCTCTGCCGAGAACCTTAGGATTTGGGCCAGAAAGAAAAAAAGACATCCTCTTCTTTACTGGTGAGATGGCATGAGGCATTAATGGCTTTACTCCTTAATGTAAATATCTGTACTTTGAGAAGGACATTTCCCACCCCCACCCTGACACCACATTGTATGAGTTCCTACATGGCTGTCCCCAAGGAAAGGCTCCTCAGTGCCAGGGCCAGCTCTGAGCAGATGGCCCCATTTCTCTACTCTTGAAAACAACCAACTCCAGGGATTGGAGAAAAACAGTCATAGTCCAAGGTCAAACACGTGACTGTCGTTTTCATGAGTATGATTCAGCCTGAGAGTCCATCAGCATTCTCTCTCCATCCCCTCCCTTTTACCCAGAACATCTGCAGGATGCTGCCAAGATTAGAGGCCCTCTCAAGGGCTGGAGACACCTGGCTGGCTTGCATGTCTCCCAATCCTGATCAGGAGTCAGTCAGTATTTCCATTTCTTGGTTTTTATCTTCTCTCTACACTGCCACTGTCAAGAGAAAGTCTTTTCTCATCTCCAAAATAGCATCTGGTCCATTTGAAGCAGGCTAGCAGCAGGCTGTCTGCCAGCACCCTCATTTCTTAGAAGATGGAAGGCATTCCCTATCCAATTATCTAAAAGTCTCCTTGCCTGGTGATTCAGCCAAACCCTTCATCAAGAGCCAGTCCTGGGTATCCCAAAGTCACCTTGAACGGATAGATTATAATTCAAGGCTTCACACATTGCCTTGGATTCTTACAACTCTACAGGGTAAGAATCACAAAGTCATTTAAAGAAATGAGGGAAAAGAGGCTCAGAGAGGGGAAGGGACTTCCCCAAGGTCACAGAGCCCGTCAGAGAAGAGCTGAGATTCAGACTCGAATTCCCAACTCTAGGAGGAAGTGTTGAACACTCACCTGCCAATTGCTTTTCCTACAAGCCACAGTGAGTGCTTTGGAAAGTGCTCAAGTATGTTAGAGAGCGTGACAGCCAAGGGTTTCAGAGAATAAGCTCCTGTGTCATATATAGAATGCCCCCCAAGCCTGTGCTCAAGCTGTTCCCTCTGTTTGGGATATGCTTCCCCGGGCCTGGTGGAAAACCACAGGCTTTGCAGAAGATGGAGCTGTTCTGGAATCCTTTATGATCTCAGACAATTTATCCAATCTCTCTGGGGTTTTCTTCCTCTGTAAAGTAGGATTGTCTGCCTCACAGTTTTGTCATGAGGATTCCAGCTAAAAGGGCCTAGTGAGGTACCCGGCAGTTAGCAAGAGCTAGTGATTATAACCAGCCCTTCCCAATGAGCTCAGACACCACTGTCTCTATAAAGACATCTCCCTGACTACACCTCCCCCCTCCATGCCCTAACATTCATTCAATTTTTTTTTCTTTCATCATTCAACAAATATTTGAAATACATAAATAATTCAATCACAGTACTCAGCACACAAAACTGTATAAGTATTGGGTCATCATGTTTCCCTCATTCAACTGGGAGCTTTGTGAGGGCAAAGGTTTCAACTGAGTCATTTCTGAATCCGGAATGCCTAGTTCAGAGCCTAGGAGGAAGGGAAGGAGGAAAGAAAGAAAAAGAAAAGACAAAAGGGAAAGAAAACAGGCACAGGTCTGCTTATGACCACCTGCTCGCCCGAAACGCCTGTCCCTGCGTCCACGCAGACAGGAAAGGCCCCTGGTTCCCCCAGGCTCTCTGGGAGCCCTTCCCGGTTCCTCCATCCTCCATTGACAGGAGCCAGCAACAGGATGAGAATATCAATGACCGCCTGAGCAGGAGGCCTCGGATGAGCCCGGCATTCAGAGAGTGGGGACGGTGGCGGGGAGGCGCAGCTGCAGAAAGGAAAATTCCGTCTGTGCCGCCGCTGGGGACAGACAGCCGTCCCAGGCCTGGAAACGGCGGCGCGTGGGGGCTGCAGGCGGCGCCCCGCCCACCTCCGCCGGTACCTGCGCTGCAGCCCCGGCGACCGCGCGGCGCCGCAGGTGGGGGAGGCGGCCAGCATCTCTCCTGGAAGGCAGGAGGCTCGCTCACGTGGGGTGGAGTGTGCTGAGCCCCAGAGTTGGCGCTGGGAGCCCCGAGCCCCGGGCAAAAGCGTCAGAGAGAGGAGAGGAAGAGGAGGGCAGGGTCTTCTTCCTCCCTGCTCCCCAGGCGGTGCCCGGGTGCTGGTGGTTTAGTCGCTTCAGCCGTGTCCGCCTCCTAGCGACCCCCTGCGCTGTAGTAACCCGCCAGGCTCCTCTGTCCATGGGAGTTCCCAGGCTAGAATATTGGAGTGGGTTACCATTTCCTTCTCCAGGAGAATCTTCTTGACCCAGAGATGGAACCTGCGTCTGCTGCGTTGCAGGCAGACTCTCTTGCATTGTAAACGGATTCCTTACCTCTGAGCCCCCGGGAAGCCCCCAGGCAGTGTCCCCGCGCACCACCAAATCATCGCCTGAACTTCTACAACATTTCATTTTAATCCCACCATCCTTTCTCCACAAAGGGTCAAGCCACTGGGGTTCCCCGGGCACCCATGTTTCTCCACACTGCCTGACAAGCTCATCCACCTTGAGCTTGCTGGAGCGACTCCTCAGCCATCCAGTATTTAACTTCTTTCTGGTCCCCAGACAAGTCATGCTTTGCCATACCTCTGCGCCTTTGCTGACACTATTCTTCCTTCCAGTAATGCACTCTGCCAATCCTTTGCTGTATGAGGTTAGTTGCCCAGACGCACACCATGACGTTAGGATTTGAGCACAAATGACAACCCACTCCAGCATTCCTGCCTGGAGAATCCCATGGACAGAGGACCCTGAAGGGCTACGGTCCATGGGATCACAGTCAGACACGACGGAAGCGACTTAGCACGCAAGCACGCAGTTTGCTGAAGAGGCGATCCCAGGAAGGGATCCAGTGGGGACATGGACAAGTAGGACAGAAAGGGAAGGAAGCAGAGAAGATGTGTGTTAGGGAGCAAGTTCCCCTTTGGGCAACTGGGGCCCAATCCACTGAGCAGTATTGTAGAACACCTTTTGGAGCTGTCCCACGAGGTGGGTGAGGATTAGGGCATTTATCCCATTCCCGATTGGTGAGCTCTGCTCCTGGGAAGGTTAACTACCACCACCACCCCTCCCCCACCCCTGACATCCTGCCCTGGGCAAGAGCTAGGCCCAGCCCCCACCAGTGGCTCTCAGGTAAAGCCCATACATAGATCCTTGTACCCTCTGCCACCCTTGCCAAACTGGTTAACTACTCCTCACCTTTTAAGGCCTAGCTCAAAAGCCAAAAGCCTAGCTCAAAAGCCAGACTACCACTGTTCCTGTTTAGTGGCTCAGTCGTACCTGACTCTTTTGGGACCCCCTGGACTGTAGCTCACCAGTCTCCTCTGTCCAGGGGATTTCCCAGGCAATAATACTGGAGTGGGTTGCCATTTCCTTCTCTCAGGGATCTTCCCGACCCAGGGGTCGAACCCACATCTCCTGCCTGGCAGGTGGAACCTTTACCACTGAGCCTCGTGGGTATGTATGGATGTGAAAGTTGGATTCTAAAGAAAGCTGAGCAACGAAGAATTGATGCTTTTGAACTGTGGTGTTGGAGAAGACTCTTGAGAGTCCCTTGGACTGCAAGGAGATCCAACCAGTCCATCTTAAAGGAAATCAGTCCTGACTATTCATTGGAAGGACTGATGCTGAAGCTGAAACTCCAATACTTTGACCACCTGATGTGAAGAACTGACTCATTTGAAAAGATCCTGATGCTGGGAAAGGTTGAAGGCAGGAGCAAAAGGGGACGACAGAGGATGAGATGGTTGGATGGCATCACCGACTCAATGGACATGGGTTTCGGTGGACTCCGGGAGTTGGTGATAGACAGGGAGGCCTGGCGTGCTGCATTCCATGGGGTCGCAAAGAGTCAGACACGACTGAGCGACTGAGCGACTGAACTGAACTGAACTGATCCATTCATTAACTTAACAAGACGCATGCAAATTCTATTTGAAAAATTAACATTCCCGAGGGACATCAAAGAACACACTTAAAAAAGAAAGTTATATCTTGTAAAAAACATATATTTATTCATTTATCTGACTGTATTGGGTCTTAGCTGTGGCTCGTGGCATCTTACTTGTGCCATGTGGGATCTTTCATTGTGATGCCTGGGCTCCGTAGTTACGACACACAGGCTTAATTGCTCTGTGGCCTGTGAGGTCTTAGTTCCTGGACTAGGAATTGAACCCAGGTCCCCTGCACTGCAAAGCAGACCCTCAACCACTGGACTACCAGGAAAGTCCCAGAAAGTTACAACTTTTTCTTGAATAGGAAGACTCAACTCATAAAGAAGTCATTTCTCCCTAAATTAATCTGTAAATTTAGTGCAATTCCAATAGAAAAAACAACAAAAGCTTTTGAGGTGGGTGCTAGAGATGGGGAGAACTAGAGAGATGAATTCTGAAATTCACATGGAAAAATAAACAATCAGAAATAGCCAGGAGAATTCTGAAAGGAAGAGTAGAAAGAAAGGGACTGGGTCTCCCAGCTATTAAAACATGATATTAAGCTGCAGTAATTTAAACAGTGTGGTACTTACATCAAGAGACAAGCATATCCATAACATATAGCTCAGAAGTAAACCTAAATATATTGAGAGATCTAGCACAGAATAAATGTGGCATTTCAAATCAGTGAGGAACAAAGGTTATTCAGTAAACATTGTTGGAATAACTGGCTTGTTATTATGAAAAACTTAAATTGAATCCATATCTCATTACAGCAAAAAGTTTTCAGACGGATCAAACCCAGAACAGTAATAGAAGAAAACGAAGGGAATTTTGTTTTATAATCTTGGGGTGAGGTATAGCTGTCTGAGAATGGCATATCCCAGTCATAAAATATAAAAATTGACAGATTTGACTGCCACAATGTTTCTTGATGGAAAAAACCTTCACATTTTCAAAAGGCAAAAGATAAACTGGGAAAAATACAGGCAATTCATACCACAAGCATAGGACTAGTTCCCTTCATATATTAGAAGCTTCTATAATACATATCAATAAGGAAAAAAACAATTCTATAGCGAAGGTGGTAATAGACATGAAAGAAAGAAAATACAAATGACTTCTAAACCTCATCATAAATAGAGACTGGGTAATGGGGAAACAACACTTGTATGCTCTTTTGTGTCTCTAAATTTTGTACCATTTGGCTATATTACCCAGTTAAAAAAAAACAAAAGACTGAGCTAAAAAAAAAAGGGGGGGGACAAACAAAAACTATTTTAAAATAATACTCAATAAGACTCTGGGTACTAGTTGAAAGGACCACTGTGGGCATCAAAGGCTTATGTGGGAAAATGAGTAATAAAGCTGATAACTGAGAGAGTTTAAATTAAAAGCGAGGGTGGAGGGGCAATATAGTAGGCTGCTCATTCTGGACTTGAACTTGGTATTCAAGGTCCAGATCTGTTTTGTGCTAGCTGTGTGATTTTGGCAGTTGATTTCATCCTATGACCTTCAGTTTTCTCCTCTGTGAAATGGGAACGATCACAGATTTTCTGAGGTTCAAAGAGGAAATACACAAAAAATGATCAGGGCAATGTCTGGCATACAGTAGACGCAAGAAGGGCACTTTGCGTGTGCTCAGAGGAGAGTGGGTGTGACAGCTTCGTGGTTGGGCAGAATCAGGATAAGTACAGAGTGTTAGATCTCTGACTCCTTCAACTTGTTTGCTGTTGGGCTGTGTCTGTACTCCACTGACTGTCACAAAGTCACCTCCCTTTATCTCAGAAGATCCAAATACCCCAAATCCCTTTCTGTAGTTATTTTCTTTATTTCCCAAAGCCTCTGATATCCAAGAATTACAGATTTATGTTGACCTACATGGTGCTCTCTGGCCCTGAGTTCTCCTGGAAAATTCCATTAAGGCTCCATGGACACTAATCTATCATTGTGGCTCAACTCAGCTCATGGTAAGAATTCAACATGTGCATTTTACCCTGTGTGTCGGCCTTTCTACCCCAGGACTTTTCAATAAGGCCATCCCACCCACTCCTCATATTCCTGCCAGACCTTAAAAGCAATCTATAAATGGTGGCTGACAAGTCAGGCAATCCCACAATGCTCTCTGATCTATCTGCCTCCCAGGTCTGAACCCCTGGCTCCATTCCCAGGTTTCGATCCCTGCCTCTGGCTCCTTCTAGATTTTTGTATCTTGTGTCTCCCCTGGCATTTAGACCTCAGGGTTCCTAAATTATTTGTTATCTGAATAGCTGTTATAGTTGTTAAGTACCTCCATCGCTGCCCCTGCGCAAGGAGAACCCAGATAAGGCTAGCGAAATTGGGAAGAAGATACAAATTTGCCTCTAACTCCTTCCCACACCCATCCCAGGGCCCTTGGCCCAGACTTAATGATGCTGTTCTCCTCTTGGCATTTTCCATAAAGCGTCTCTCTGTGTTGACAGTCAGCACCCTTAAGACACCAGCTGATTAGGTTTACAAATGCTTCTTTCCAACCCTTTTGCCAAAGAGTTCTGATTTTGGATTTTCCAAAGAGTTCTGAAAACGTGCAATGCCTTCAAGACCCTGTGGAAATTTTTTATCGTATTACCATCTGGTATCCTCTCCTCCAACCTTTTCTTGAGAATTTTCCCCCATGATCCATCCACATGACTGCCATGTGTCCACATGACTCACTCTCTTGACCACAGTTCATTGATTTACCTGGCTCAAGCCAAGTCAATTAGTCTTTCTCCTGGAGGTTAAAAAGAAAGAAAGAAAGAAAGAAACTGAATTAAAGAACAATAGTCTTTATGGTGGATAGAAATTCTAAGGTAAAATACAAGACTTACCCACAACCCTTTTTATTATTTATGTTAGTTCATCTTTTGAAAAGCGAGTACCAAGTGGGATTAGACATAGAAGGGATTCCTTAGGGAAACCCCCATGGAGGATAGTGGGGAGTGAGAAGGAGTAGGACAGGGAGAGCCTGGACTGCAGTGCAGGTCTGACCTAGGAAAAGAGACACGGAAGGAGAGAGGACTGGTTAGGAAAGTCTCTGACTCCAGCACAGTTCTAAGAATGTTTGGGCCCGCCCTATGGGGAGTCACCAAGCCAAGGTTGCCCAATAGAGTATTGGTCCAATATTGACCCCCCACCTGCTCAGTTATTGCCTCGAAACAGTCTAGGGGAAATGTGGCCTCAGCAAAATGCAGTTATGGGTCCAGGGGTGAACAGCGAGGCCTTTCAGTCACCCCTGCTTCCCACAGCAGGCTCTCCTGAAGGAGTCTCTTCATCCAGTCCTTTGAGAAGCAGCACATATTTAACAAATTAAATGTTCAAGGAATTTAGCAGCCAAGTTACCAATGACAAACCTAGACAGCGTTTTAAAAAACAGAGATATCACTGTGCTGACAAAGGTCCATCTAGTCAAAGCTATGGTTTTTCCAGTAGTCATGTACAGATGTGGGAACTGAACCATAAAGAAAGCTGAGCACCGAAGAATTGACGCTTTTGGACTATGGTGCTGGAGAAGGCTCTTGAAAGTCTCTTGGACTGCTAGGCGATCAAGCCAGTCAATCCTAAAGGAAATCAACCCCAAATATTCATTGGAAGGACTGATGCTGAAGCTGAAGTTCCAATACTTTGGCCACCTAATGCAAAGAGCCGACTCATTGGAAAGACCCTGATGCTGGGAAAGATTGAGGGCAGAAGGAGAAGGGGGCAAACAGAGGATGAGATGGTTGGATGGCATCGTTGACTCAACAGACATGAATTTGAGCAAACTCCAAGAGACAGTGAAGGACAGGGAACCCAGGCATGCTGTAGTCCATGGGGTCGCAGAGGGAAAGACATGACTGAGCAACTGAACACCAATATCTTTTACTAGGTTTCTTAGAGTCATCCTCTTCCCACTCTGTGTCATCCATGAAAAAGCACTCATTGTCTCGCTCTTAAAACCTGAATTTCTCTTTCAATGTGTTCTTTAAAGTTATGCTCTGATAAACTTGGATCTCTAACTGGAAGCTCTCTGGCTGGAAAAAAATTTTTTTGGTTAACAACTTCCAAACTAGCTGTCAGAAAATGTGGTAATTGGAGAAAAAATGAATTTGAGGCATTCATGCAATCACACCATTACATAAACTGTTTCTTTCTCCTGCTGCTTCACCCAGAGGTGAGAAAGGACCCTTCCAGGAAAAGGACCTTAGCAGAGGCTTCTCTGGCCAAACAAGAACTCGAAGGACAACTGAGTCTGCTCCACTAATGACCACAAAGCAGGAGAGGGAAATGAACCAGAGGAGCTGCTGGGAACTGAGAACTCTCTAGAAGGACAAAATGGCAACCCAGTCCAGTATTGTCGCCTGGAAAATCCCATGGACAGAGTAGCCTGATGGGCTACAGTCCACGGGGTCGTGAAGAGTTGGACACAACTGAGTGACTGAGCATGCTTAATGCTTAATGGAGGTGAGATGGTTGGATGGCATCACTGACTCAATGGATATGAGTTTGAGTAAACTCAGGGAGTTGGTGATGGACAAGATGGCCTGGCGTGCTGCAGTCCATGGGGTCGCAAAGAGTCAGACACGACTGAGCGACTGAACTGAACTGAACTGAATGTCAATATTGTTTGAACCCTATGCAGAGTGGAGAAGCTATTGGAGGAACACAGCAGAGATTCCAAATGCTTCAAAAATATGTCTACTCAGCAGCCAAAACAATTCTCAGTTTTGACCCTTGCTCACTTGCCCCACCTGACAGCAAGTCTTAAAACTAAAGCCAGGTGGGAGCAGGGTGGAGTGACTTGCTCAAGGTCACAAGAACAACGAAGTCTCCGGTTCCAGCTCTTTGAAGCTGTGCTCCACATCCGCGTCATATCTGTAAGTGACTTTAGTGTGAGAAAGCAGATCTGCCCAATGTCGTCTTTATCCCCATTCAAAACAAAAATGTATCATGAACCCTTAAGTGTCCCTCTTTAGTCAAAAGCAGTTCTTTAGCACAGTAGTTAGAGAGATTTGCCATCCGGATCCTCAGACCCCACCTCCCCTTTTTTCATGTTTTCTTCATTCTTCTTTCTCTTGTCCCAGGACTCACGTCAGTCGGCTCCTCTTCTCTCTCCTGTTTCCCTCTCTCCGGTTAAAATCTGCTCTCAGGAAAAGGTGCACACACTGGCACTGGAATGCTTGAGCAACTGCATTTTAAGAAAAACATGAGAATGGCTTAAGTTGGAGGAATTAATGGTAGGACCTCAGAGATCATCTAATGGAGGGGAAATCTTATCTTGGAGAAAACAAAGTCTTCCCAGGGCTCTTAAAGTCATACCAATAGGGAATCACCTATGCGTTACAAACAGATCAATTTCACCAGCTTTATAGATGTGGGCCCATTTCAGTAAAAGGCATTTGGTGCATTAGAAACCACCCTGGACCAGGAATCGTCTGAAACTTTGCTTTCCTCATGTGTAAGCATTGGAGATTGCATCTTACAATCTCCCCTTGACATGTTAGAATTTAGTGGTGGATTTTTAAAGATCACGGCTCTCCAAATAGACTTAGATTAGGGTATCATGTCTATTACTTACCATCTGGAAGAACTTCTCAACTCACTAAACCTCTCTAAGCCTTATTTTCCCCTTCTGTATAATGGGAATTAAATATCTGCCTCAGAGGACTTCCCTGGCAGTCCAGTGGTTAAGATTTCACCTTTCAATGCAGCAGATGAGGATTGGATCCCGGGTCAAGGAGATAAGATCCCACATGCCTTGTAGCCAAAAAAAGAGAAAAAAAAAGAACATTAGTAATATTGTACCAAATTCAATAAAGACTTTAAAAATGATCCACACTCCAAAAAAACAAAATTGTCAAAAAAAATTACCTGCCTCACAGTATTGTGACAAATTCAACAAATCGTGTGGTCCATGAAAGGGTTCAATAAATATGAGTTACAATAATCATTGGGCTTCCCTGGTAACTCAGCTGGTAAAGAATCCACTTATAATGCAGGAGACCCCAGTTCTATTCCTGGGTCAGGAAGATCTGCTGGAGAAGGGATAGGCTACTCACTCCAGTACTCTGGCCTGGAGAATTCCATGGACTGTGTAGTCCATGGGGCCACAAAGACATTGCCTCTCTTTCCTTACAGGGTGATCAATTCTTCAGCTAGCAGTCTGTCACCTGACAGTTGGATATACTTTCAATAACACTTGGGGATGAGCTTTCCTTTAGTTTCAATGAATTCTCTAACCTAACTTGAGAGAGAAATTTATGTTCAAGACAACTGAAAGTCTACTGAGAACATGGAAAATAGTTCCTTTCTTAAACAAATGGAGCTTTAGTATTCTAATTTTTCACCCTAGCATTTATGAGTCACCAAAATTAATTGGGTTCAGTATTGAAAGAAGCACATTATCCTCCTTATGTTTTCATAATCAGCTCCCTGGAAAGTATTTTTAAAGCGAAATCAATATGTCACACCTGGTCAGCATTGTAACATGATTAGTTCTTTAATTAACAAGGGGGCAGGAAAATATCACATTTTATGTAGTCTTCTTGGGAATAAGGTTGGATTCCAGCAGCTCAAAAGTTTGTGATAATTCAGCACGAACCACACTCAAGAAACTATTCAACGGAAAAGTGTGTGTATATTTTATTCATCAAAAGGTAGCATGTTTTGGGTCTTCCCTGGTGGTCCAGTGGTTAAGACTCAGTGCTTCCAATGCAGGGGGCGTAGATCCCCCATGCCGTGGGGCACGGCCAAAAAAAATTAACATGTTTATCATATTTTAAAATGCCTCAAAAAAATAAAAAAAATAAAAAATAAAATGCCTCCTCTTACCTGAGCTCCCTACAGTGTCATGGATTTCTTTTCTATATCTTCTCTTTAATTCGCAAGTAAATGCAGTTTCTTTATAAGAAATAAAGATCAGCAAAAAGAAAACAGGATCCCCCAATCCAGCCATTGCTGGGGCCAGCGTTATTCCTAGAGTCAATAGATTTCATTTAAGTCAGAAGGAGTCAGACCTCTATCATTGACTTCCTAGAGCCCTGACTAACACAGGAAAGAAGTATATAGTTGGTTAATCTAGAAAGCACTTCTCTCTCTCTCACTGTCTCTTTCTCCAAAAGCCCATTCATCTCTGTGTCTTTCTGCATGTCTGCCTCATTCGTTTCCACCTTTGTGTGCACATATGACCATTAAGGTGGAGAAGGAAAGGACAACCCACTCCAGTATTCTTGCCTAGGAAATCCCGTGGACAGAGGCGCCTGGTGGGCTGCAGTCCATGGGGTCACAAAAGAGTCAGACATGACTTAGCGACTAAACAGACATACATGACTATTAGGCACCTCCCCTCCAACTCCCTAGCTTATATGTCGTCGTTTTGAGTGGCCAGCAGACACTAGCCAGGATCCAAATCCAATCCCCAAATTTTCTGGGAGAGAGAATGAGTCACCCAGCTTGGATCAGCTGTCCAATCCCGATCCAGGCAGTTAAGGCTCGGGGGCGGGCAGGGGCAAGGGGTTTGGCAATTTATATGACCTTCTGAGACTTCAGTTTCTTCATTGGTAAAATGAGGATCATAGCAGGACCTCCCTGTAAGTTTATCAGGGGGGATGAAACGAGATCGCACGGGTGAAGTTCTAAGCATAATACCTGTAAGTCTTCATTGTTCTGTCATGTCCAAGTCTTTGGGACCCCATGCACTGTAGCCCACCAGGCTCCTCTGTCCATGGAATTCTCCAGGCAAGAATCCTGGACTGGGTAACCATTCCCTTCTCCAGGGGATCTTCCTGATCCAGGGATCAAACCCAGGTCTCCTGCATTGCAGATGGATTCTTTACTGTCTGAGCCACCAGCAAAGCCCAGGATGATACCCGCTGTGTAGCCAATACATGATAAATGTAAGCCGTGGAAAGACTATTTCATTGGTTAATGATGATGCTCCTGCTCTGCCTCAGTCTCCTTAGATTCTGTCTGAAGTCTGGGTGATGCTGAGGCCACGGGGGGGTGACAGAGATCTCAGCTGTGGATATGAGAAGGATTTGAGGCAGAAAGCCAGACAGGCGATTACGGCGGTACAGAATTCCACCCGGGAGGCAGCCTCTGACTGTGCTGAGAGAGCGAGAGCGAATGCTTGAAATTCAGCCAAAACTCTCCTCCCTCCAGCCTAGAGAGGCCCGTTGAAATAAGCTCTTCTCTCCAAACTGATGCTGCTGCCCTCCGAGAAATTCTCAATCAGCTCAGCCCTAACACCTGCTTTTCCCCTGGGCTTGTCTATACCAACAAGCAGAGTAAAGAATACAAAGGATCTCAACAGGAGTGTCTGAAGCACTATCTCACTGAAGCCTCACAACAACCCCCTGAGATAGGCATTGATAATATTATCATTCCTTTCTCATAAAGAGAACACAGAGGCTCAAAGGGTTTTTGTAGGTTGCCCACTCCATAAAATTCACCCTACGTGTACAATTCAGTGGGTTTTAGAATATTCTCCATTCTTGAATCTATCTCAGAGTCTGCTTGCGGTCAAATTCAAACTAAGACAGCTCCCCTTCCGAACCCTTGAAATAGACAACTGATGCTCTCTCAAATATCTGTAAAATGTTATGCAAGTGGAACTTCCAAACCTTTCTGCTAAACAGATTGCTGCCCCCAAACACCTCCCACCCCAAATTAGGAATTCTGGAACTGCTACCACTTTGCTGGACAGATCCTGATACCCTCTACCCTCAGGGGCAGAAGAACCCATCTGCCAATGCAGGAGCTGCAGGAGACGTGGGTTAGAACCCTGGATCAGGAAGATCCCCTGGAGAAGGAAATGTCAATCCACCCCAGTATTCTTGTCTGGAGAATTCCATGGACAGAGGAACCTAACAGGCTATACAGTCCATGGGGTCACAAAGAGTTGGACGCAACTGAACATGCACATGTGCACACTCAGTATACACAATCCCTTACCTAAAGCTGAGCCCACCTTCAGCCTTTAAATTCCTCATTTGGGACCAGGGAAGGCCTTTACTCCAGAGAGGAAACTTTCTAGTCGTTGTTGGCTGGGCTCCATCCAATGGCACAGAATTGCATCAGCACTTTTTATTCCTCTCTATTTTCAATGTCAGTTCCTCTTGGCAGACGGGATCACGCCCCTGCCTATCAGTGGAGAGGGCTGTCTGAACCTTTTAAGAAATAATGTATCACAAATTAACTGCAGTATAAATGCAGAGCAGAGCAAAGCAGAATTTGGAATGCAGGAAGCTAGAGCAAAGAGAACCCCAAGAGCAAGGGAGTCTGATGGGAAAGACAGGGAGAGACCCTCCCCACCAAGTGCCTAAGAGCTGTTCCCACAGACTTGTGCTTGAGATCCCAGCGACAGAGAGTTGTGACAGACTGTATTTTCCAAAGATGCTACACCAATACGTGCCCCATGCCACATGCCCTTCTCATAATATGACGTTGACATGCCTGCATTGGGAAGTGAATGGGCTTTGGGTACTGCCTCAACCAGTGGGATTAGGCAGAAACGACACTGCATGAACTGCAAGACTAGATTATAAAAGGCAATGAGTTCAGGGACTGCTTTGGTGGTCCAGTGGCTAAGACTCTGCACTGCCAAGGCAGGGGGCCTGGGTTCAATCCCTGGTCAGGGAACTTGATCCAATATGCTACAAGGAAAGATTCCACATGCCACAACTGAGCAGTAGTCCTGATAATATTTTGGTGCAGCCAAAATAATATACATATATTTTTTATTATATGAAAAGAAAAAAAAAGGCCGTGAATTCTGTCTGGCTCTCTTTTTGGGTTACTTGCCCTGGAAACTCAGTTACCATGTTGAGAGAAAGTTTAGGACACATGGAGAGGCCATGAGGGGTGTTTCCAGCTGACAGCCAGCTCCAACCACAGACGCATAAGTGAATGTCTTCATTCCGCCCCCAACCTTTGAGTCTCGCAGCTGAGGACCAAGACATTGTGGAACAGAGTCAAGATCTCTCCTGTCTGCCCTGTCTGGGTTTCTGACACGCAGAGCTTGTGAGAGATAATAAATGACTGCTCTTGTATTAATATCATGCCACCAGTCTTAGGGTAATTTGTTACATAGCAGTAGATTACAAATACAGGAATGAAACCCTCCGTTGCAGTAGAGAGCAATCTCTGTAAGTGCAAACACACCCAGATGGAGAAACATATGACCTAGGTATAGTCATTCACACTTCAGTATGAATCACCCATATTTTGGCACCACCATCCTTACAAGAAAAGAGACAAGATGAAAAGTCTTAGGAAATGAGAGAGAGGACCTGGGAAACTGGAGAGACAGACGTGGAGATGGGTCATTTGTATTAATAGGAAGAGATCTGAACTTAAAGCCACACAGGACTGGGTTCTCGTCCCATGCCCCTCTCTGATAGAATTTCCTCTGGTATACAGAACTAGCTCTTATCTGGACACAGCCTCAGTTCCCCCATTTATAAATCATTCACAGCAACACTTACCTGTCTCCTAAGATTGCTGGGAAAAGCAAGTAAGAAACCACTGTTATGAAGACAAATTGTTTCTGTAATTAAGAAACATGCAGGATGTGGTGGAGCACGTAGGACTCGGCAGATCAGGGTTCTTCTAGCTCAGGCTTGGCAAGAGCTCACTCTGCAGCCCTTGGCAAAGTAACTCCCCTCTACACCGTAGCCCCCACACCATGCATGCCAATGGAACATTCACTTCTAGACCCAAGTGTCCCTGGTTCAAAAAGGCCTAGAGCCATCAGTGCCAGCGGAGGAGAGCAGAGTCTCCGTCATCAGGCCAGGTAACAAGGAAAGTTCAGGGTCAAGTCAAGGTCAAAGCGAGCTCAGTCTAACAAGGTGAGAAGCCGGTTAAAGCAGGGCTAAAGGGGTCCAAGGTGAGTCCTGCTGTCTAAACATTCTCAGCTCTGAGAATGAGATGCAAATGGGGACGTAACTGGTAACTAGTCATAGGATCAGCCGTTGCCAGTATCCAGTGCTATTTAGGAGCTTAAACTCTGGAGCCAGATTACCTGAATTCCAAACGCCAGCCCTGCTGGCCATTAGCTATAGCAATCCTGGCTGTGTTACTTAACCTTTCTATGCCTCAGTTTTATCATCTGTAAAACAGAGTCGATAATTACTTATAACACCGTGTTGATGGGATGGACGTGTGCAGGAAAGAGTTCTTTCACACCTGGGAAGTTGGCCCTTGGTGAAGCAATTCTGGCTCATGTTTCCTAAACTGAAGAAAATGGTTACAGGGCAGTTTTAGAAGGTAACTTCACAGGCCCTTCAACATAAAATCAATGTCCCCTCTATTCCCACTAAAATCGCTTTTCAATGCTCTCTTGATCTTTCTGACTATACCAAAGAGAAAGTGTCAGCTTGGAGTTAATGTTTTAACACCTCTCTGGCTCCTGCTAATTTGCTAATCCCCACCAGAGATGCCAAGAGCAGGGCCTGGAGTCAGAGTCCTCCCAGGCAAAAGCTTCTAGCTACAATTCAATAATATTTTGCTTCTGTTATGTTTATTTTTACAGTTATTTTTTACTTGAGTGATTCTGATTTTACATTTATAGTCATTTACAGTTCTCTTTTATTGAAGCTGCAATATTGTTGGCCACATGATGTAAAGAGCCAACTCATTGGAAAAGACCCTGATGCTGGAAAAGATTGAGGGCAGGAGGAGAAGGGGATGACAGAGGATGAGATGGTTGGATGGCATCACCGACTCAATGGATTTGAATTTGAGCAAACTGGGAGACAGTGAAGGTCAGAAAAGCCTGGCATGCTGCAGTCCATGGCATCACAAACAGTCAGACAGGAGTTAGCCACTGAACAACAAAAGTTCTCTTTTAAAGTAAATGGTGTCTTTAAAGTAAGTTTCTTTTCAATATTAAACATATTATGGTATATACCTTCTTCGATATGGAAAAAACCCTGAAAGTGGGAAGCATGGTATTAGGCTGCACGAGCAGACTTGGCCTCTCCAGGGAACTACATGGGTCTACTGACAACTAAAGCGCATGTCTGAGGGACTTCCCTGGAGGCCCAGTGGTTAAGACTCTGCGTTTCCAGTGGGGACTGGGGCTCAATCCCTGGTCAGGGAGCTAGAGACCACATGCCACAACTAAAAGACCCTGCAACGGAGATCTTACATGCAGCAATTAAAATCCGGTACAGCCAAATAAATTTAAAAATAAATAAATAAATCACATGTCCTAAGTTGTGTCCCCACAGACCCCTGGCCTGTTTCCAGAACCCCAGGGTCTCACGCTGCTCTTCAGTCCTTCCAAAGGCTGCCAAACTGTAAGTTGGCACAAACTCTGGATAATTTGGCAAATATATCCCCTGGTGGGGGAAAAAATGAAATTGTTAGTCACTCAGTCGTGTCCAGCTCTTTGCGACCCCGTGGACTGTAACCTGCCAGGCTCCTCTGTCCATGGGATTCTCCAGGCAAGAATACTGAAGTGGGTTACCATTCCCTTCTCCAGGGGATCTTCCTGACCCAGGGATGGAATCTGGGTCTCCTGCATTGCAGGCCAATTCTTTATCACCTGAGCTACCAGGGAAGCCCCCTATATGTTGGCAATTCCATTTCTATGAATTTAATAAAAAAAAAAAACCATAGATGTGCTCAAAGATATACGGTTGAGAATATTTGTGGCCACATTATTTAGGACAGGGAAAAATTGGAAACCATCTAAAGGGCCAACAATAGGGGACCAGCTTTGCAAACTGTAGTATTTTCACAAAATACTACACAGGCTGATCTAAGAACAGTATTATGGAAAACACTCTGTACAAGGTAGACATTAATATTAGCTCCACTTTACAGATGAAGAAACTCAAGCACAGAGAAATTAATTATCTTGCCAAAGGTCACACAGCTAGTAAGGGGTAGAGCTGATACTGAACACAGGCCACTTAGATCCAGAGTCCATGTTCTTTACCACTAGGCTGTAGTCCTGTCTCTGAAGCTGACATTGTAGATGAACATTTATTGACGGGGGAAATTGTTCCCCCAATGTATTTGTAAGCTAAAAAGCAGGTGGGAATAAAAGATCTGCAAAACCATACACCATATGTCAAAAGAGGCTATTTCCGGTTGGTGGAATTGTATTATTCTTGTTACTTGGTTTGTTTTTATTACATGCTTTCCAGGCTTTCTGTTCTGAATGCTTATTAAACCTTTATAACAGAAAAGAAACATGAAAAGATAACTTTTCTTCTCAGTTCTCCTATTCCTTTCTGCTTCTAGAAACAAGACAGTTGGTTCTTCATGATGACGATAAGAATGATAATGATAATAATAGCCAACATTTAATTTTCTCCTAGACAAGCACAATTTCATTTAGCTCGTCACCGCCTGCCACGTCCCATGTGTGGTCTCCCAGTCTGCACTGCACAACCGCGGAGAGTACCACTCATGTGTCGTCTACGGTTCAGAGGTCCCCCACCTCCAGGATCTAATGCCTGACGATCGGAGGTGGAGCTGATGCAGTAATAATAGAAATAAAGTGCACAATAAATATAACACGCTTGAATCATCCCAAAACCACCTCCACCCCCACCAGTTCATGGAAAACATTGTCTTCCACAAAACGGGTCCCTGCTGCCAAAAAGGTTGGGGACCGCAGGTCTGGACTGAGCTGTGAAACGTGCAGGACTTTGACTTTCTGCCCTGTTCCGTCCCCACCTAGCTGGTGACCTTAGCAAAGTTCTTTTATCGCTCTGGGCTCAGCTTCCCCATCTGTAAACCGAAGGAATTAGACACGACGATCTTTAAGATCTCTCGCAGCTCCGAGAGTCTACGATTACAGATGGCATCCCAATATGGGCCCAGAAGCGGGCCCTCCCACTCAGCAGGACCATTCTCCCGCCCGCTCAAGGCAGCATCTCTCCGGCTGACCTACTTTGATGTGTGTTGGGGGAGAGAAGGGCAGAGAGGAGGCCTGAGGCGGGAGCGAATAACCAAAGGTTTGCCCTCCCGACAAGCCAGGCTCCTCTCCAGCCGCTAATGGTTCGGTCAGTGCCCCTCTCCGAAGCTTCTGGGGCCTCCCTCCCGCCTCTGCAGAAGGCGGCAGGCTTAAAATATCTGACAGGGTGGCAGCGCTGTTTTAATGTGTTGCTTTTAGTTTTTAATCACGCTGGTGATTCAGCAGGGTATTTCTCTGACTTTCCCAACATGCTTGGTTAAAGTCATTCTTGCAGGATCTTTAGCATGTTTTATTAAACAAAGAAACCAAGGTGCAAAACAGTGTGCAAAACAAAAAATTATTTAAATATACATTTGTGCCTGTGTGTGGAGAGAGAGAGAATGAATAACTCTGGGAGGAAATATGAGATCAGTAACCATTCGCCTTCCTGAAGGGAAACCAGGTGGCTTAAGGGAGGGACAGAGGTAGGAAGGCGACTTTGTGCCTTTTGCCTGTGGGTGTGTTATTACCCAGACAATTTTTTTTTTTTTAATTTTTTTATTAGTTGGAGGCTAATTATTTCACAACATTTCAGTGGGTTTTGTCATACATTGATATGAATCAGCCATAGATTTACACGTATTCCCCATCCCGATCCCCCCTCCCACCTCCCTCTCCACCCGATTCCTCTGGGTCTTCCCCAGTGCACCAGGCCCGAGCACTTGTCTCATGCATCCCACCTGGGCTGGTGATCTGTTTCACCATAGATAGTATACATGCTGTTCTTTTGAAACATCCCACCCTCACCTTCTCCCACAGAGTTCAAAAGTCTGTTCTGTATTTCTGTGTCTCTTTTTCTGTTTTGCATATAGGGTTATCGTTACCATCTTTCTAAATTCCATATATATGTGTTAGTATGCTGTAATGTTCTTTATCTTTCTGGCTTACTTTCACTCTGTATAATGGGCTCCAGTTTCATCCATCTCATTAGGACTGATTCAAATGAATTCTTTTTGATGGCTGAGTAATATTCCATGGTGTATATGTACCACAGCTTCCTTATCCATTCATCTGCTGATGGGCATCTAGGTTGCTTCCATGTCCTACCCAGACAATTTTTTTAAAAATTAACTTATTTTTATTTTGGCGGTGCTGAGTCTTGGTTGCTTGGTGCGAAGGCTTTCTCTAGTTGTATTGGGGAGCAGGGGGGTGGAGTTTACTCTTGGTTACGGAGGCTTCTCTTGTGAGCCACAGGCTTCAGTAGTTGTGGCCCACGAGCTTAGTTACTCCTTAGCACGTGGGATCTTCCCAGACCAGGGATTGAACTCGTGTCCCCTGCATTGGCAGGTGGATTCTTATCCACTGTACCACCAGGGAAGTCCTAGACAATTTTTTTTTTTTAATAAAAAAAAAAAGAAGACATTCTCCCCCCATCTCAGCAGTGTTTAATTCTGATTTCCCTTTTCTTCAAAGATACTCCTGGCTTTATTAGTTTGCCAGGCTGCCATAACAAAGTACTGGGTGCCTCGAACAATAGAAAGGTACTTTCTGATAATTCTGGAAGCGAAAACAAGTGCGACACCAAGGTGCCTGCAAGGTTGGCTTCTCCGGAAGCCTCTCCACTTGGCTTGCAGATGGCTGTCTTGTCGCTGTCCCCACCTGCTCTTCCCTCTGAGCAGGTCTGGATCTTAACCTCTTCCCATAAGGACACCAGTTATATTGTATTGGATTAGGGCCCATACACAAGACCTGATTTTAATTCCATTACCTCTTCTCGGATCCTGTCTCCAAACACCTTCGCTTCATGCGGCCTGGGAGTCAGGACTTGGACACGTGAATTTTGGAGGGTGCAGCTCACCCCATGACCCGGCTCTACACGGATTAACTCACCCGTTCAGACCAGTGGCCTCTGAGGGACAAGGACAGGTTCTTACATTCAACCAACTTTAATTAAGCTTCCCTTGGGAGGGGAGCTCTGTTTTAGGGGTGGAGGTGATGTGAAATTGACTGAGACTTGATTCTGGACAGAAATAAACAGGAAGAGGAGAAAGAGTGAGAGAGTGAAAATCAAAACACCTGATCAGCCAATCCTGACTCCCTGTCCTGCAAACTTAGTCTGAACACGACTTTTAGTCTCCAGCTTTATCATCAAGGGCAGGATGATACAATACACACCTCCAAGGGTTGTTGACCCACTGTCGACCCACGCCTCCACCAGAGACTCCCAAACACTCACAGGCAAGTCTGGCTCAGTCTCTTGCGGGGTCACAAGGTTTTGTTTGTGCCCTCCCAGGGTCTCTGCACAGTCCTGTGGAAGTTCTGTAATTGAATCCCGCTGACCTTCAAAGTCAGATTCCCTGACCCCGATGCTGGGAAAGATTGAGGGCAGGAGGAGAAGGGGACAACAGAGGATGAGATGGTTGGTTGGGATCGCCGACTCAATGGACATGAGTTTGAGCGAGCTCCGGGAGTTGGTGATGGACAGGGAGGCCTGGCGTGCTGCACAGTCCGTGGGGTCACAGAGTCAGACACGACTGAGAGACTGAACAACAAAAGAGTTGTTGAGAGGATTAAAGAAGCCACATGTAAAATACCAGGTCTATAGTCCCTGTTTCATATACAAAGCTGTGGTTCAGCTCAGCTGCCCCCTGGGCTGGGGCTCCAGGCGCAGAGCCCACGCCCTTTTATCCTGACAGCCCTGGAGGTCGCAGTGATCAGCTGGGCACTGGATGGACCGCTTTGCTGGAGCAGTAAGTACCCCAGACTGATTCATGAGGCCAGGTGAATCCACCCAGAGAGACGCTCTGAATTATCATAGAGGCCGCCTTTAAAAGCAGTTTTTTCACCAGGAGCCCAGCCCGGCGCTCTGTGACAACCTAGAGGGGTAGGGTGGGGGGTTGGGGTGGGGAACAAGGCTTGAGAGCGAGGGAGTGTGTGTTTACGTGTGGCTGATTCATGTTGTTGGACAGCAGGAACCAACACAACCTCGTAAAGCAATTATCCTCTAATTTAAAAAAAAATTTTTTTAGTAAAATAAAAAATATAAATAAATAAATAAAAGTAGGGTTTTTTTAAATGAAAAAAGAAATTATGAGTATTAGTGTTAATACGACCTCCTTGGGAATCACAGGCTGATGAAGCCCAGGGATGTTTAGCTATATTTGTCATTTCTGTCTTTGATGCCACACAGATCTCCCCAGGGTAACAGGAAGCATACCAGAATTGTTGTGGACATTTGCTATTTTGACCTGCCAAATACTGATCCTTCTTCTTCTGTTAGTGGGATCCCACTGTTCTTTGGGTGACCCACCTCCCAGCATTCCTAGCCCACGTGGCTTCTTGATTGATTGATTTGGCTGCATCCGATCTTATTTACGGCATGCGGGATCTTTCGTTGAGGCCCACGGGCTCTCTAGTTTTGGCAAGTTGGCTTCAGAGCTCATGGGCTCAGTAGTTAAAGCACGTGGGCCTAGCTGCTCTGCAGCATGTGGGATCTTAGTTCCCCAACCAGGGATTGTCCTCCGTGTCACAGGGCAGAAATTTAACCATTGGACCACCAGGGAAGTCCCGTCCATGTGGTTTCAGATGGGCAGACCACAACTCCAGCTCCAGGAATGAGTACAAGGCTCCAGCCTTCCATTGAAAGCACTACCTTCTCTGTTGACTATGGAAGGCTCAGCAACGGGCACATGACCCCAACTGGGCAAATCAGCAATTCCTGGGAGTGTGACAGGCTGTACCAGGAAAGACATGCTCTCCTTACACAGGGTTGCTAAACTCAAATTCCTGATGGCCATTTTGTCATCTGGAGAAAGCCTTCCTGAGGTCCTGGTTACATGGTTTGAGAAGCTGGATTCAGCCTTGCTGAAGCCAGCGTAATCCCGAGTATCATGTTGATGTGAGCCCATAAACTTTCCTCCTTTCTTAAATGAGTTTGACTTGGGGTTCTGTCACTTATCAACCAAATGAATGGCACATAGAAGTGGAGATGACGTGAAATTGACTGAGACCTGATTCCGGACAAAAATAAACAGGAAGAGGAGAAAGAGTGAGAGAGTTCTCAATAGCTTTTCTCCTTGTGTAACTCGGGTCCTTTCTTTGCAGGCCTAGAACTATTCACTACTAGAAATCAATTCTTCAAGCACCTTGCATTTAGACTCCCTCTGGAGTTTATAGACATCTTTCAAAAATCCAGAGGTATGTATGCAGAGAGATACTGGAGACAGGGAAGACATGCGAGAGCGGATAACCACACCTGCCCTGTGTGCGTGCTGACTCTTCAGTCATGTCTGACTCTCTGTGACCCCACAGACTGTAGCCCGCCAGGCTCCTCTGTCCATGGGATTCTCTAGGCAAGAATACTGGAGTGGTTTGCCATTGTCTACTCTAGGGGATCTTCCAGACCCAGGGATCAAACCTGAGTCTCCTGCGTCTCCTGCATTGCGAGTGGATTCTTTACCACTGAGCCACTGGGAAAGCCAACCACACTTGCCAGGTGGATCCAACGCTGATTATGGCCCAGCCAGCACAGCTGGCTACAGGGTGGCTGACTGTCTGCTCTGGGCCAAGGACGTGCTGGAGCTGGCTCTTCCCAGCTAATGAGAGGATTTGTTAAATATCTGGAAATTTTGTAGCTAGTTGCTAAACCATTGATAGTTTGAAATCTGCCATGCCTATCACCAAACACTACAAATCAAGTTAATTTTCTCCCCCTGGAGAGTTTATCAGCAAACCTCAGGTCCTGGCCTTGATTCAACAGGTCTGGAAACGGCCAGCAAGATTGAGTGCAGGACTCCCCTGGGGGTCCAGTGGTTAAGAGTCTGCCCGCCAATTCAGGGGACGTGGGTTGCATCCCTGGTCTGGGAAGATTGTACCTGCTGTGCGGTGACGGAGCCCTGCCCTCGAGCCTGTTCTCAGCAGCAAGAGAAGCCACTGCAGTGAGAAGCCCCTGAGCACCGCAGCTTGAGAGGAGCCCCCACTCATCACAGCTAGAGAAAACCTGAGCGTAGCAACAAAGACCCAGTGCAGCCAACAGTAAATACACAATTTAAAAAAAAAGAGAGAATGAGTGCTAAAAAAAAAAAAAAAAAAAAGAGGTAACCAAAATTTATATTCCTACTCAGAACGGCACCTTACCCCACTAGCAATGCTGTAAAGTAGAAATTATTATTCATGTCCTATAGATAAGGAATCCAAGGCCTGGGGGGTGGGGGTGGGGATGGGAAATGGCTTTCTTGTGGTCAGAAAGCAAAACTCAGAAATCAACTCAGGTCTTTGGACCCCATGCCTACAGTCTTTTCCCTGACACCTCAGCAGGAGGTGACTGAAGAATCAAAACAGGGTCTAAACAAGTAATTTGGTCACTGGGGATGGAAAAGCTGTTTCTATAAGAAAGAGCTTTTAACAGTTTATTTCTGAACAGAGGTGGCCAATTAGAAAGGCAGCTGCCCGGAGATTAGCAATAATACTACATATTCAATCTACTGGGGAAACACAGCATCATTTCTAGTAAATTATATACCTCACATTTGCATGGAATATTTGGTTGGTTTATAAAACCTTTTCAAGTATATTGCCTCTGTAGATCAATTCCTTTAAAATGTTCAGACTTAGTCCCTGTGTGGCATACCGATTAACCTAAGATCCACCACTGACATTCTTCTCCCTTAACTGCTTCCACTAAAAAAGTCTGGGCAAATGGAATACTTACTTTTTCAGCCTCCCTTAGAGACCTACAGACATGTTATCTAGCTCTGGCTATGCAGACTTAAGCAAAAATTGACTTTGCTGATAAAAAAGTGTTACCTTTTCCTCTCTTTATCCTGCCTTAAAGAAGGATGTGATGTCTGGTGCTGCAACAGCCATTTTGTAGCCATGAGGTGACAAACCAAAAAGTAAAGCAGAGCAGAGCAGAAAGAGAGCAAAAGTATGCGTCCTTGATGGCATTATTGATAAGTATGATATCCTTGATGGCATTATTGAGTTGACTTCAGGCCATTTCCTCTGAATATTTTATAATGTGGAGAAAAACAAACCATTGTTATTTGAGTATTCTGTTCTATGCAGTGGAAACATTCCTAACATAACTGGAAATTCTACTTCTAGGAATTTATCATAAAGAGCACCTATAATAGAGGAAAACTGGAGTCTCAATGTGCACCAATATGAGGCTGAAGGAATAGACAGCAGAGTGGCTATAGTATATACTATTTAAGGACGGAAAATTTTGTAGCAGGCAAAGGATTCTTAAATATGCATTCTTAAACAAGTACCCTTAAATACATCAATACTAGATCCTGCATGCCTCAACTAAAGATCCCACACACTGCAACGAAGATCAAAGGTCCTGTGTGTCACAAATAAGATCTGGCACAGCCAAATAAATATTTCAAATAAATAAATAAATACAGACAGACAAACATTTTTGCATATGCTTTTTCTGGGTGCATAATTCTTTTCAGATTCTCAAAATTTTCAGAAAACGTTTTAAGTATCACTTTTTCAAATTAATATTTGTAGGCATAGAAAAATGTTCACAATATATTGGGAGAACAGAAATTGACAAAACAGCATGTTCAATATTTTTCCATATTGAGAATAATTGAATATGTGTTATAAATGCATGCATGGTGCTTAGTCACTCAGTCGTGTCCAACTCTTTGCGACCCTCTGGACTGTAGCCCGCCAGGCTCCTCTGTCCATGGGGATTCTCCAAGCAAGAATACTGGAATGGGTTGCCTTTTCCTTCTCCAGGGGATCTTCCTGATCAAACCCAGGTTTCCTGCATTGCAGGCAGATTCTTTACTGTATGAATGGTGGTGAGCTGAAATTTACAGAATATATACTTGGGAGGCCCCACCCCTCAAAAACAAACTTTATTCCTAAAAACCCAACTAATCCTACTATCCCACATTCTTGCTGATTGTAGAAAACTTAATCTTAAAACTCAGAGTAACTCTGACACTTCCTAATTTAAGATGGTCAGTTCAAGATCCTCTCCATTTCTTCCTCCTCCCCTGCTTCTCCAGCTCTTCTGTAGACAGATGTGCTGTCCTGGAATCCAGAGAAGTGTCATCTGGTCCCACCCTTCTCTCTGTCTTTCCCTTGGCCTCTGCAGGTCATCTTTTCTGGTCCCCATCATCAAGCTCTGGCATCTGCTACTTAAGTCTCTGGTCTGGTCCTAATTGTTAGTTGAGAAATGTATGCACGCCCTGGTCTTCCTGGTCCCAATTTATTTTCAGCCCATTTGGTATCCTTCACAGGGGCCCATGGGGGGGATTCTTAGATGCTTTCCCACATCTGAAAGGATACCCTCTGTCTCACCACCTCCACTCAAGCAATGGCTACTTTGCCTCTCAAGGCTCCAGGTTTGACATGGAGAGACTTTAATGGACTCATATCCTAGGGGGAGAAGCTCAAGTGCCTCCTGTTTTCCTGTTCTCGCTAAACTCACTCAGGATTCCTAAGGCACATGGCCAGTCTTGGGCGTGGGGCAGAGCTCTGAGCCCCTCCTCAGAACTGAGGCAAGGCTCAGCTCTGTTTTCAGCCTTCCCAGGTTCCCTTTTCTCTCCGGATATTCTACCTGGTCTCTCTTTCTTCAGGCCTGCATTCTTCTCCATTCTGGGGCTTATCTTCCAAGCTCTGTGCTCTGAAGCTCCCAGGTTTTTCTTTCATATATAAAGTCAGGCTATTGCAAATCTGAAGATAAGTTTTTCGTTTTCTGTCAAAATCCTGGCTCTTCTGAATCAAATGTACTCTGGCTTCTAAGCTTTTGTCTCTGCTGTTAAGTTTTCAAGTCACCCTCAGAGTAGCCAAGATTTGGGCTTTTTGTTTTTATAAACTATTTATTGTCCCTCATGGGTAATGCCTGGAAAATGCCCAAATGGTGGGTGCAGAACACAAGGTACAAAGTAGCGTGTGTTAGGAGGAAACGAAATATTTATCTCTCAAAATATTTTTCTGCTGCATAAGCATCAGAAAAGATCTGAAAAGATGCATGCTGGGATGTCATCATTTATGATCCCTGGATGATGAGAGTATATTAAAATAATAGCTATGATGAAAGTTACAGAAAACCCAACTAACAGTGGCTTAAAATAACGAAGGTTTATTCTCACAAAATGAGAAGTCTGGAAGTGGGCGGCTGCTGGCATTAACTCATCAGCCCAACATTGTCAGGGCCAGCATCTGTGCAGTTCCCTCGGCCTTTCTCCGTGGTCTCGAGATGGTTGCAACACCACACGTTACATCCCACATTCAAGGGAGAAGATATGGCACGAGCCCCATCTGTTCCTCTGAGCCAGAAAATCAAAAACTTTACCCTTTCATCTCATTGGCCAAAACTGTGTCACATGGCCACCCCGGCTGCAAGGGAAGCTGGGAAAAACCCAGGGTTGGTTGGCGTGAGGTTAGTCAGCTGACGGTGCCTACCACAAGGGATAGCTACATTCTTTATTCCTGTTGTTCCTCTGTGTCTCCTAATTTTTCCACTATTGACAAATAATGCCATCTTTTATGTCTACTTCTCATTCTCCACCTCTTTCTCTCTGTGACCAGCCTGCAGCAGAGGACAGCCTATAACACCAGCTACAGGCTTAGACATATTTTCATTTTCTTATAAAAGAAGTCTGGAAATGGATAGTTCATGACAGATGTGATAACTCCATCCTCCGTCTGTGTTGCTTATCTAATAGCTTCCATGGGCAGAGTCACCTCATAGTGATAAGAGTGATGCTGCCTTTCCAGCCATCACATCTATATTCCAAGTGGTAGGAAACGTCAGGGTCATGAGAGGTAACCTTGTTGTCTCAGCACAGTCAACATCCTTAGAAGAGCTTTCCTGGAAGTCCCACCTAAGTACTATCATCTGGCCACTCTTATCTTCAGGGGAGACTGAGAAATATAGTTTTTCACATAGGTACATTGTTACTCCCAACAGAGTCCTACTCTTAAGGAAAAAGAAGGAAAATTGTAACTGGGTAAGTAGCTAGCTCTCATTGCTAGCCTATATTCAGAAAGAAGGAAAGGAGATTGAACATTGGATAGGCAGTTAGCCATCTCTACCGTTCCATCTTTAGAATTCCGTCTGAGGAAAGTACTGTGCGTGGTTGGGAAGAATATTATCTGATGAACTGTTCAGGTAGATGGGACACCCAAGAAGCATGGTCCAATAATTCAGTTCAGTTCAGTCACTCAGTAGTGTCTGAGTGACTCTTTGTGACCCCATGGACTGCAGCAAGCCAGGCTTCTCTGTCCATCACTAACTCCCAGAGTTTACTCAAACTCATGTCCATTGAGTTGGTGATGCCATCCAACTATCTCATCCTCTGTCGTCCCCTTCTCCTCCCACCTTCAATCTTCCCAGCATCAGGGGCTTTTCCAATGGGTCAGTTCTTCTCATCAGGTGGCCGAAGTATTGGAGTTTCAGCTTCAACATTAGTCCTTCCAATGAATATTCAGGACTGATTTCCTTTAGGATGGACTGGATGGATCTCCTTGCTGTCCAAGGGACTCTCAAGAGTCTTTTCCAACACCACAATTCAAAAGCATCAATTCTTCAGCTCTCAGATTTCTTTATGGTCCAATTTTCACATCCATACATGACTACTGGAGAAACCATAGCTTTGACTAGATGGACATTTGTTGGCAAAGTAATGTCTCTGCTTTTTAATACATTGTCTAGGTTGGTCATAACTATTCTTCCAAGCAGCAAGCGTCTTTTAATTTCACAGCTGACATCACCATCTGCGGTGATTTTGGAGCCCAGAAAAATAAAGTCTGTCACTGTTTCCATTGTTTCCCCCACCTATTTGCCATGGAGTGATGGGACCAGATGCCATGATCTTAGTTTTCTGAATGTTGAGTTTTAAACCAACTTTTTCACTCTCCTCTTTCACTTTCATCAAGAGGTTCTTTAGTTCTTCTTTGCTTTCTGCCATGAGGGTGGTGTCATCTGCATATCTGAGGTTATTGATATTTCTCCTGGCAATCTTGACTCCAGCTTCTGCTTCATTCAGTTCAGCATTTCCCATGATGTAATCTGCATATAAGTTAAATAAGCAGGGTGACAATATCCAGCCTTGACATCCTCCTTTCCTGATTTGGAACCAGTCTGCTGTTCCATGTCCAGTTCTAACTATTGCTTCTTGACCTACATACAGATTTCTCAGGAGTCAGGTCAGATGATCTGGTATTCCCACCTCTTTAAGAATTTTCCGCAGTTTGTTGTGATCCACACAATCAAAGGCTTTGGCATAGTCAATAAAGCAGAAATAGATGTTTTTCTGGAACTCTCTCACTTTTTCAATGATCCAACTAATGTCGGCAACTTGATCTCTGGTTCCTCTGCCTTTTCTAAATCCAGCTTGAACATCTGGAAGTTCATGGTTCATGCATGTGCTGTTGAAGCCTGGCTTGGAAAATTTTGAGCAATACTTTCCTAGCATTTGAGATGAGTGCAATTGTGTGGTAGTTTGAGCATTCTTAGGCATTGCCTTTCTTTGGGATTGCAATGAAAACTGACCTTTTCCAGTCCTGTGGCCACTGCTGACTTTTCCAAATTTGCTGGCATATTGAGTGCAGCACTTTCACAGCATCATCTTTCAGGATTTGAAATAGTTCAACTGGAATTCCATCACCTCCCCTAGCTCTGCTCGTAGTGATGCTTCCTAAGGCCCACTGGACTTCAGACTCCAGTCCAATAATTACAGGTTCTTAACTCATCTTCTAGGAAGGAGGTTCAGATTAATGCTGGCCTTCCTTCTGCTGAACGGAGACGTGGCTTTGAATCCAGAGCCGTTTGGCTCGGACAACAGAGAGACTAAATACTGTCAAGAGGACTCCTATTTGTTTTCATTTTTAACACCCAACAACATTCAGTGTCTTCTCTAAATACCCTTTTAGCAAATATTTGAAGAATAATGGTTTGTAGGAATGCCAAATTATTCGCCTGCCTGGGATAGACATTACTTGTACTCACTAAAATCTGGTTTCCATTTTCCCCTTTCTGAGTGCATAGGGAAAGTACAGTTTTGCAACTATACAGGGCCACGTGGCTAGTTCTGGCCAGCAGGCTTTAGTTGAGGTGACATATGTCACTTCCGGGGCTAAGCAGCCAAGAGCAAGTGGCAGTTCTCTTTGCTTCTGTCCTCCCACCATGGTGAATACAGAGGTTTTGGGTTGACCTGGTGGAGCCACAGAACTGCACCAGTCTTGGTCCTGAACATCGGCATGTGGAGGACTTTGCCCTCGGGGTTGGGGAGGGGTCCCAGGAAACTTTAACCAGCCAAGAAACAAATTTTTCCTAATAGCCAAAAAGTAAAACCATTGCTTTCTCTGTAAAAATGTAGGCAATGAGTGGAGACACTCATTCAATCAGACAGTGCACAAAACAGAGCTAGCATTGTGTCACAAATAGTTACCCTCCACACGACAGAAACAAAAATAGAGCTTTATTGTCTCACTTGGTCTTGACAATGGGCTTCCCTCTTAGCTCGGAAGGTAAAGAATTTGCCTGCAGTGCAGGAGATCCAGGTTTGATCCCTGGGTCGGGAAGATCCCCTCGAGAAGGAAATGGCAAACCACTCCAGTATCCTTGCCTGGAAAACCCCATGGACAGGGGAGCCTGGTGGGCTGCAGTCCGTGGGGTTGCAAACAGTGCGGCACAACTGAGCGACTAACACTTGCGACCTTAATCATGACAACAGGGACCTCCCAGGCGGTCCAGTGGCTGAGACTTCGCCTTCCAATGCAGGAAGTGTCAGTTCAACCTCTGATAGGGGAGATAAGAGCCTACATGCCTCCGGGCCAAAAAACCAAAACATAAAACAGAAACAGTATTGTAACAAATTCAATAGAGACTTTAAAAATGATCCACATCAAAACAAAATCTTTGTTTCTAAAAAAAAAAAAAAAACCTGAGAATTGGAACTCAGTGTTTCCCAAATGTACCTGGTTATAAGAATGTACGTGGTTGTAAGAATCAACATGGTATAATTACAGATTCATAAACTCTCACCCTGGACATTCAGATTCAGTGGGGCTGCGGTAAGGTCTAATGATTCTGTTCTCGTCAGGTGTTCCAGGGGACCCTTGTGTGCAGGTAAGTCTGAGAAACACAGTGGGTATTACTATTATCCCTACTTTACTGATTAGGAGGGGGCTTCCCCGATGACTAAGCAGGTAACAAATCTGACTGCAGTGCAGGAGAAAAAACAGGAGACTTGGGTTTGATCTCTGGGTCAGGAAGTTCCCTCAGAGGAGGAAATGGCAACCCACTCCAGTATTCTACCCTGGGAAATTCCATGAACAGAGGAGACTGGTAGGCTAAGTCCACAGGGTCCCAAAGAGTGGAACTCCTAAGCAACTGAGCGTGCACGCACGGATAAGGAAAGCTAGCCTTGGACCAGCGCCTCTCCCGTCCATGTTTATGGGCAGGAGAATCACCTGGGCATTCTGATTCAGTAGGTCTGGGGTGGGGCCCAAGGCCCAGGAGTGCTGGCAAGCTTCCAGGTGATGTCCACCCCGCAGTCCAGGACCACACTGAGCGAAAGGCTGAGCCTGGAGAGTGAGTTCTTAGGTCCTCAGGCAGCTGCTGTTTGGTGTCGACTAAAAAAATATGCTGATGCCAGGGTCCTGCCTCTATGGATTCTGATGTAATTAGTAGGGGTGTGGCCTGGGCATTGGGATTTTAAAAACCTCCCCCAGGTGATTCTACTCTCTCGCAAAGTTTGAGAACCACCAGCTTCAGTAACAGTCATATAGTTTGAATTCACAGAGCTAATAAATGGCCGAGCCAAGTGTCTTTCTTTCCTTGTTTTTTTTAATCGATGTATAGTTGATTTACAATGTTGTGTTAATTCTTGTTGTACAGCAAACTGATTCAGTTATACACACACACACACGTATACTCTTTTTTATATTCTTTTCCATTATGGTTTATCACAGGATATTCCATGTAGTTCCCCGTGCTATGCAGTAGGAGCGTGCGGTTGATCCATCCTGCATATGCTCATTTCATCTGCTAATCCCCAATTCCCAATCCTTCCCTTTCTACCTCTGTCCCCCTGGAAACCGCAGCTCCATTCTCTGCATCTGTGAGCCTGTTTCTGTTTCATAGATAAGTTCATTTGGGTCATATTTTAGATCCTGTGTACAAGTGATACTGTACAGTGTTTATCTTTCTCTTCCTGACTTATTTCACTTAGGAGGATCATCTCTGGGTCCATCCGTGTTTCTGCAAATGCAAGCCGTGTTATCTTGTGAGACGAGTACACAGTATGGTAATCGATGTTACTAATATTGTCATTATTGGGGGGAACCCCAGAAATAAGGCCTAAAAAGTTATCCTAAGGCTGGAGGCAGAATGTGGAGCTGGCCGGCACCAAGTGGGCCAGGCCAGAGGCTCGAGCAGCGGACGGTCTGGCAGCCAGCGCCCTGCCCTGGTTCTCCCAGCTGCGGGCACGCAGAAGCAGACAAACGTGGGCGTGGGCCACCCCCTCTCTGGCTGGCAACCCTCCAAACGGCATCAGCGGCAGCTGAGGCCTGAGCTCAACTCACACCCACGCTGACAGCTTCCTGAGGATGGAGACAAAAGCCAGGCTGCCCGGCCCCTGAGATGAGAGGCGGGCCTGGTCAGCCTGAGAAAACGACCTCAGCCCCTAACTCAATTTCTTACCAATTATCCAGGCAAAAGGTCTCCAAGGTACAGACATCCGCAGCCTGATGAACTAGAACGCCAGACCACCGGAGACAGACAAACATTCCAACCACAAAATTTGTTTGGAACACTCCAACAGAGAAGGGATGTCAAAAGAGATGGACTGTAATTTCAGAAGCCGCGAGTGGTACCACTTGACATGAGTAATAACAAATAACGGCTATCATTTATCGAGGGCCTGCCAAGCGCCAGACTCCAGGCTAGGTACTCTCCACGCGTTATCTCGTTTAATCCTCACCAGCACCCTGTGAAATAGGTACCCTGGGACCCTCTGAATAGGTGAGGAGATTCACGTTCACAAGCCCCAAGGTCACATAGCTAGTAAGTGACAGAGCTGTGTTTCGCAGGTTTAAACCCCACCCTTGCTCTTATCCACTTTATATCTTCCTTCTCACTCTGTGAAGCCAGGCCTCATAGATCACTGCCTACTTTGGCCTTTAAACAAAGAAGGAAATATTCTTTCCCCGACTCTGCAGAATAATAATTATCCATTCCTGCTAAGCCTAGGAGACTCGGAGCCCAGCTGCTCCTTGGACCTTCATCCGTCTCTCTTGAGTGCCTGCTATCCAACCAGGAAAGGGGCTGGCTTTGCCATCCATCCTTGGGGCCCCAGAGAGAGAAATGGATGAAAATACTCAGCTTTGAAGGGCGCCAGTAACAGAGAGAGTGAGGTTGTGCGGAGCCCCTGACTTCAGTCTTTCATCAGAGCTTTCTGCTGTTTTAATTTTCCCCGGGCATCTGGAAAGACAAGTCCTCTGTTCTAAAGGTTTCATGCAGAAACAACGGCAGGTGTGGTCATTTAATTTCCTATCATAAAAAAATATATATATATGCATATATATCAGGTGACATTTTGAACCAGCTGGCAGGTTTTTGTTCTAAAGAGCAGGACCATTACTAGTTCTTATTTTGTGTTCTTCCCCGCAGGGCACACCATGGTTCTCTGCCCTCCACCAAGGTGACTCCCAGGATACAGGACTGTCTACCTCCCCTTCTGATTGCTGAAGCCTGAAAACCCTTTCATGGGAGGACAAAAGCTTTTCTTCTATAATGAGCAATGAGGCTTACAGGCAGATGGCCAGGAGAAAGACAAGGTGAGGGCTTGCCAGCCTATCTACCAGCAAAGACCCAGAATTATCAGGAACCCCGAGTCTGCCCTTTGGCAGCTGACAACCGGGAATGTCTTGGGACGACAACTGTAAGCAAAAAGCTGGGAGCAGTCTTCAATTGTAGGCTTTCAGCTGACTGACAAATTAATGAGCAAAGACATTGAATTCTTTTTTTTTTTTTCTTAAACTTGCACACTAATGAGGAAACCTCTTTCTTCAAAGTTCAGAGATAGCTCACAAGCTAGGGAATAACTGGACTCCACCATGGATTTCCAGCTCTTTTGTTGACTCAGATTCACCTTGATTTGGAAACACTTTAGCTAGCAAGTAAGCAAGCAAATAGTCCGAGGGACCATCTTGATTTTTTTATCATTTTGGCTACAAAGTGAAAGTGTTAGTCGCTCAGTCCTGTCTGACTCTTTGTGACCCCATGGACTGTAGCCCACCAGGCTCCTCTGTTCATGGAATTCTCTAAGCAAGAATACCGGGGTGGGTAGCCGTTCCCTTCTTCAGGGAAACTTTCCAACCCAGGGATCGAACCCTGGTCTCCTGCATTGCAAGTGGATTCCTTATCATCTGAGCTACCAGGGAAGACCAAACACTAATCTTTTACCAGTTCTTCCCCTAGCTATCACCAATCTTGAGTTCCACTCTCGTTTGAAATAATAGTGGCTAATCTTTTTGAAAAAAATATTTCTTTAGCTGCACCAGGTATTAGTTGTGGCATGTGGGATCTAGTTCCTTGAGCAGGGATCAAACCTGGGCCCCCCTGCATTGGGAGCATGGAGTCTTAGCCATTGGACCATGGGGGAAGTCCCAGTAGTAGCCAGTCTTACTATTTGCCGGAGATACTGTTAAGAGTTTTATAGATATTAACTCATTTGCCTTTCTTCATTCTAATTTACATGTGAAGAAACCGAGACACTGACCCGAGGTAACTTCTCCAAGGACACAGATAATAACAGGCTGACCAATCTGAATCCAGAGGCCACACTCTAATATTTTAACTGGTGAACATCGTATAGAAGAATAACAGACATGGATCAAGAAACAATACGATCAGACCCCAGAAGTGCCTTCCTGCTCAGCCCCACCCGCTTCCTGCCGCCTAGGTAACTACTATCCTGATTTAATACCATGAATCACTTTGCCTGTTTCCAACTAAGTTCAGATATGTAACCTTTCATGTTTATCTTCTTTCGTTCTTCATAACTGTAAGATTCACTCAGGTACTTGCCTCTCTCTCCTTCTGTCAGCCTGTCTGTCCTTGAGTCCCAATTACCATCATCTTTTGTGGTTTTTTTACATCTGATGCTTCCCAGATGGCACAAGTGGTAAAGAACCTGCCCGCCAGTGCTGGAGACCTAAGAGACGTGGGTTCGATCCCTGGGTCGGGAAGATCCCCTGGAGGAGGGCCTGGCAGCCCACTGCAGTATTCTTGCCTGGAGAATCCCATGGACAGAGGAGCCTGGTGGGCCACAGTCCACGGGGCCACAAAGAGTCGGACACAGCTGAAGGGACTTGGCATGCATGTGCGTCTGAATGTAACAAAAAGCTATAAAACTGAAGACAGCTTTATTCTTCTTCACAATTGCTTTGGCTATTTTTAGCTCTTTGCCAAGCTTGTCAATAATTACCAAAATACTTGTTAGGCTTTCTTTTTGTCTTCCCTGGGCTTCATTAAAATTACAAACAAATGTGGTAAGAATTGTCATCTTCACAATAATGAGTCTTTCCAATGAAACATCCTTTCTTTTTTTAAGATTTTTTCCCCCTCAATAATGTTTTGTAGGGTTTAAGGTATTACACATGTTTCATTCAGTTTATTTCTAGGTATTTGACGTCTTTTATGCTATTATGAAGAGATTCTTTAAATTTCTTTTTTCATTTGTTTGTTGCTAGTGTTTAGACATAAAATTATTTTCATACATTGGCCGTATATCCAGAGACCTTGCTAAATTCATTTATTTATTTAATCATTTGTGTGTAAATCCTTTAGAATTTTTCACATACACAATTACAGTATCTGCAAATGATCACATATTTGTTGTTTCCTTTCCAATAACCATGCCTCTTAATCTCTCTTGCTTCAGAATTCTTTACCTAAGTACCATGCTATAACCCAAACTACTATACAGAACAACAGAGCTCTCTGTAGGATCTGCTTTCCTCTCAAGTCCAACATCCTTTGGACTCTGAAGCAGGTCTTCTTTTCCTGTGTTCACTTATCAAGTTTGGAATGTTTGGTGCCCCCAAGGAACAGAAAACCTGACCTTTGTGGCATAAACAAATAGGAGAGTATTCGTTTTCTTTTCTTCTGCCTGAGCTACCTAATGGAGATTCTAAATAAATGGCTGCTGCAGCTCCAGCCATCAAATCACATTCCAGGCAGGAAGAAGAAGAAAGAGGACAAGTCACCTCTCCTCTCCCTCAATGCTTATATTCTGTATACTTTCTCAGAAGTATCTGCAGTAGATTGCCGTCTAGGGCACATTGGCCAGACTAGGGCACACAGTCATTCCTTAACTTCAAGGGAGCCTGGGAAAGTAGGGTATGGACTTATCAGCAATCTGTCATTCGGGCCAAGTTCGTTGCCTCTTTGAACAAGATGGTAGTTCATTCGGCAAAGAGGAGATGGCATTGGATAGACAATTAGCTGTGCCAACTGCAACTTGAACAGATTCACCTGCACGTAACAGGCTTCCGCCTGCCCTGTCTCCCTGTGTCTCTTCACAGCACCATCTCCTGCCACCACCAAAATCTCCAGGTGGTCAGAGCTGCCCTGCGTGTAGCAGCCAAGTGGAGCGAACGCGTCTCCCCTCCCTTCCTGCCGCCCTCTGTTAGAAATTGTCATAGAGGGTGCTGATCATGCATCAAACATCATAGAATTGTTAGTAAAACAGGTCACTTACAATCCCCTTGTGCAAGGACCTCGAGAGGAGTGTCTGGGGTCCAGCCAGAGTCATGGGGGAACCACCATGCAGGTACATGGCCCCATCTGAAAACAAGAATTTGCTGACCAGCCAAGCTTGTTATTGGAGGAGGAAATGGCGACCCACTCCAGTACTCTTGCCTGGAGAATCCCACGGACAGGGGAGCCTGGGCTACAGTCCATGGGGTCGCAAAGAGTTGGACACGACTGAGCATGCACATGTGCAAGCTTGTTATGCCAGGCACCCTCTCCCCTAAGGATAACTTCTCTCCCAGGAGGCACTGGTATTCCAGTAAGCCAGAATTCTGATCTGAACCCCTACTAAGGCTTGAACTAGAACCCAAGCTACTCTCAAAAGTAAGCTAAAAAGTAGGAAACCATTTCAGCCTTAGAGCACTTTTGAACTTGGATGACAAAGCAGTTCTGAGGGGGGTTTTTTGTTTGTTTTTGTTTTAGCAAGCTGGAAAGTCAGGAAATCTGGGTCTGAACCCAGTCCTGGCAAGTTAACCTCAGGCAATTCCATGCCCCTCTCTGTGCCTCAGGGACCCCCTCTGAAAATATAGGAGAGCTGGCGCACACGGCCTCTCACACTCGGCCCCGGCCAGCTCTTCAGACCCCACCCGAGGAGAACGAGCAGGGGCTACAGGCCGGTGAGCCCTCGGTGACTGTCCCTCGGGGTTTGTCAGCTTAGATCCCGAGGACCCTGAGAGGATCCCAATGCCATCCCACATCAAAGATGCGGAAACTGCGTATCTCGAAGGTGAGGCAACCTGCTCACGATGGCACAGTTAGTAAGCAGTGATTGGGGTTTGAACCCAGGTCTGTCTGATTCCCTCCCAGGCTCTGGACCATGACAACAGGTGGCCTCTACCACTACTGGTCCCCCACCCCCTGAGGATGGAGCCTCTGGGACCAGTGTGCAAAGCCTTGGCTGCAGGAAAGATGCTCTTGCTTCTGGGGGAGTAGAAAGAGCTCCCAGGTGAGGGGCAGGGCCGTCATCTGCCCACTCACCCTTCCCGTGCATCAACTGCCTACACAATCACAATTTTCTGCTAAGCATTTGGCTTTTTTTGCTTTCCCCTCCCATAAGCTTCTTGTTTCATGATTTCCATATAAGTGATTTCCTGGGAATTGTCATTCCCTATAGTGCTCAGCTGCTACACAAATCGGATCGCCCAAATCTAAAGTTAGGTTGAACAGAGGAGGTAAACGTACCCTTAGGACTGAGCCAGCTGGCAGCCCTCCGCACGTGCATCATGTCATTTGCTCGGGGCACATCCCTGGGCCAGCCACTCAGGACGCCTGCAAACACCCTCCGCAGAGTCTCCACGGGAACCTGGAGTGTCCTGTCAACCATCCCACCTTGGAAACTTTTTGTGAGAACATATGTCATATCTGTGGAGCTGCCTCGGTTTTCCCAAAAGCAAATCAACCTTTGGGAGAACAAAAGGCAAAAAGAAAAAAAAAAGCAAACAGGAGTATCTGGTTTCTGGACCATTCTCTGAGGCAAAAGGCAGTCAGGACCTCAAACTTCTGAACTCTCCACCACCCCTTACGGCTACAGGTTCCTGAGGGAGAGTTGCAGAAATGTCAGCAGTAACTGATCCTCCTGACTTTGTTGTCTCTGGTTCTAATAAGCTTGCTGGTCAGTTAAGGAGCAGAAATGACGACTCCTTTTGCCTGGAGCTCACAGTAAGTGCTTCTCAAAGTCTCTCTGGTGAAGGACTTCCTTTCTTCCCTCTTCGCATCGATCACGGACTGATAATTTGATAAAATACGATAAAAGTGAATTACTAGAAAAAAAGTAAGAAAAACATGCAAATAAGAGCCTGAATATTTTATTACTAGATTCAGCAAACTCAATAGATTCAATGAGATTCAATAAAGTTACTCTGTTCAGTTACTATAAATTTTTCTTGAACACTTAACTCTCAATTTCAGTTCTTGCCTTGTCAGTAGACCGGTTTCAAACAGCCTATAGATCAGCCCTGGTCCAGGAACCCTGGCTGACGAGCACTTGGCAGATACCTGTCCTCAGGTTTCTCGTCCACAGCCAACACTGGTTCTGGAAGGCAATCCCAGACTCCTTCTCAGCACTGCCAGCTACTCCCCACATCAGGCCGGGTGTGCAAAAGGAAAACTATGTGGTCTCCCTGGTTCTCTTTGCAGCCCCACACTCTGATCCTGGAACTTCTGACTCTGGGCGGAGCCGCTGTCCTGACTCACCCACTCCGCCCGCTCTTTTCCTGCTCTCTCCTGCATGGACAGGTCTTCCATTCCAAGGGGCCAGAGCCTGCCTGCAGGGGCGGAAGCCGAGCACTGGATTCACTAGAAAGAAGAGAGAAGTGTAATCCTGAAATTTCAAGGAAAGAAAAATCTAAGAGGTTTTCTCCCACAACCAGTTCTTTCAATGATCTCTTTACACCCCGCTGGCAGTATGTACTAATCACATGCTTTGAATCTGGAGACACCATCTGTGGAGCACCTGCGATGCATCAGACCTCATTTTAAGTGGTTATTTTTGCTGTCTCAGTTCAAAACACGCCTATGAAATATCATTATATCCCCATTGTAACAGAGGGCGAAACTCAGAGAGGGAGAGCGACGGCTCCAAGTCACGCAGCTGTCAGTGACAGAGCCTGGATACGAAGGAGGTCTGTCACACTCCGAGGACTGGGTTTTGATTCCGTTTACCTTCTCCTCTTCATCCAGACCCGCGTTCGTGTCGGGGGAAGACAAGCTTGCGCTCCCTCTAGAGGTGACACTATGCAATCCTTCCTCTTCTCCAGAAGGTACCGCCGGGCCCGAGAGGCAGCACGTCCGCTCCCTGCCCCTAGGCGGCAGTGGAGAGCAGGCCAAGGCTCAGCCCCAAACCCAGCCCCTTATCTCAAAGACCACATATTAACATCCATTAAGGAACTGTCAATACGACGCCCAATTCGCACAGTCCACGGATGATGCTAAGGCAGCTAATTGGACGTTATTCATTTGCTTCTCTGGGTCCTGGAACCTTGACATTTTAAGGTGGGAGGCTACAGAATGTCCACCCCCCCCCCCAAAAAAAAACCCCTGATGGAATGAGTCAGTATTTTATCAAAAGCATTGGCTGGAGAATTCACCCATCTGGCCTCAGCAATCTGGCCTCCTAGACAACTGCGGAAATAAATAAAGCCAAATAAGAAAATGGGGATAACAACTGCTACTATTTATTGAGCTCCATATGCCAAGCTCCGTGATAAGCATATATATATATATATATATTCCAAAATATATATATTCCAAAAGTCTAAACAGCATTCCTTTGCAATTTCTTCAAGAAGGGAACATTTTCATACTTTGGGAGAATGATTTTTTTCACAAGACCCTAAAGTCATTTGATATAGAGGCAGATGAATTAGGTGGGCGGTGAAACTGAATCATGGCTTTTTTTTTATGGATCCAAAATGAAATGATGACTACAGAGTAATATGATCAATTTCCTAGGCGTCTCAGAAATTAGGTCTTAAGATTGCTAGCAAGGGGGTTCCAGCAGATTTTGAGTAGTGGCAGCCTTCCAAAGGAATATTTGTAGTCAAGGTGACTTCTTTTTTACTTTTTCAGAAAAGCAGTGTTTATTTGTTTTCTGAATTGCAAAGGCCATTTATCTTTACTGCAGAAAGTAGAAAATAGAAAAGATTGAAAACAAAAGCACAAATTATTTGTAATCCTGTTATCGTTTTGTTGTTCCCAATTTTGTTGCTAATAAAATTATGATGCAATAATATTCTCCTATATATCTATTTTTTGCACATCTCTGATTTTTTCCTTAATACAAATTTTTAAGCATAGAACCTCTGGATCAAAGAGTATGTATATGTTTAAAACTTTCACAATTCATTGCCAAGTTGGTTAGTGAAGATTTTTTTTTTTAGTTATTTTAAGATGAACATTTGAATTATTAATAAGATGGAATTTTTTAATAGGTTTATTGTATTTGTTCTTTTGTGTGTTGCCTATTTATAACTTATGCTGATTTTTATACTGAAATATTTAGCTTTTTCTTTTTTTGTGAGAAAAAAGAAAAAATGTAAGAATGCTTACACAGTAAGGAAGCCAACTCTTTGTATGTCTTGTCATTCTCCCTAATTTGTCACTTTTTTCAATCTTGAATGATTTTAAAAGTCATGTTTTTTACTTTCATTTAGTCAAATGTATAGACCTTTTTCTATGTGTTATCTTTCTTTCTGGTATAGCTTTTTTTTCTTCGTACTTTGGCCATGCCACGCAGTTTACAAGAGCTCAGTTCTTGACCAGGAATTTAACCCTGGCCACATGACAGTACCAGCCCTGAATCCTAACCACTATGCCACCAGGGAACTCCCTTTGTTGGTATAATTTAAAAGCCTTTTCCTCCATGGAGGTAATTATTCATTAAGGAGATTGCAGGGAACAACAGGATTTGGGATGTATTTGTTGTATATAAATATTGGGATATTGCTTTGAAAGTCTTGGTTCTTTATAGTTACACTTCTTATTCATTCAATCTTTTTTTTTTTCAGCTCACATCAGATGAATCCTTCTATTTTCCAGGCTCTGTGCCAGTCCTTGGGTGCAATGATGAATATTTTCAGAGCTCATGGGTCACCCAGCCCCGCTGTAGTGTAGCTAAAGCCGGACTTGGAAGCCCACGAGCCACAGGAAGAAGGAAACAGGGTCGCTGTCCTCAGTCTCCCTCCCTGGATCGCAGAGTGTCCCTTAGATTCAGGGCTTCTTGGGGTTCTAGTCTCACTCTCCTTTTCCTCTCATTCCTCACCAGGTCCTAAATGATCGCCTCCAAGGACTGTGGGGTTTAAGGGTGCCTCCATCACCCTCCCAAGCTTCAGGGAGGATGCTACGTTCATCAACACCCATGGGTCCCCACAGGCACCTCAGACTCAGCTCACCACCTCCCCACACTCCTCACCCCCCCGTTCAGCTCAGTAATGGCCCCACTACCTACTCGAGGACCAAGCCAGCACCCTGGGGTCACACTTCATTCCTCATCTCTCTACCGCTAGCCTCTCTGTTTTCTAACCAATCACCAGATTCTGACAGTGCTACCTCCTGTCTTATTTCATCCCCACTCCCTTCTTCCACGACCTTACCTTGGGCCCTCTCATCTTGGATGATGTCCCAGCCCCCTGCTAAACTCCATGCATCCCGTCTGGTCCCCTTCCAACCCATCTTCCACACGGCAGCCAGAATGATTATTCTAAAGAGCAACTCTGACCATGTCACGCCCCTCCTCCGATTGGTCCTCACTGGGCTCAGGATAAAGTCCATGCATCTTAGCCGGCCCTACAGGAACCCCTGGGATGTGGCCCCTGCCAAGCTCTCTAAACTCATCTTCCATATTCCTTGCCCTCCCCCCGTTCCTCATTCCAACCACATAAACTACTCATAGACCCCTGAATGTATCAAGCTTTTTCTTGCCTCCAGGGCCTTCAAATGCTCTTCCCTCTGCTTGGACCGTTTTCTCCCACATCTTTCCCCAGCTGACTCCCATTTTCCCACAAGACTCAGTTTATTTTTTATTTTTATTTGTTTATTTAGTTGGCTGTGGCCGATCTCAGTTGTGGCAGGTGGGATCTTTAGTTGCAGCCTATGGGATCTAGGGATCCCTGACCAGGGATCGAACCCAGGCCCCCTACACTGGGACCATGCGGCCTCAGCCCCTGGACCACCAGGGAAGTCCCAGGGCTCAGTTTCAACCTCACTCTCTCCAGGAAGCCTTCTGTGAAATCCACCTCCGTGGCCAATGCCTTACAGACCCCTGCTCTCTGCTCCCACAGTCTCCCTCCCTACTTGCCGTAACGATGGCGCCATAATGGCCCGTTTACTTGCTTGCCTTCCTCTCTAGACTGTGGCATAGCTGCCCAGGTTATACACCGCACAACTCACAAGAGACAAGAATTATCACAAGAGTGGCCCCTGAAGTTATGCAGTGCACACCCTACCCAGCTGTGCCTGGAAGCTCCGCCTGAGACCTCCTTGAAGAGGACTCTTTCTGTTCACTCTTCTGTATAACACATGTGCGTGGATGGTAATTGTTGAACTGATGAATGGAGAGATGCACAGTGAATGGGTTGATGGATGGATAGATGGCTACCGATCTTGGTCTCCGTGTCTGCTGGCCAACGAAAGAGTCCTCCATCTTTCATTATCCGTGTCATCTCCCATCTGCTCGGCTCCCCTCTAACCAATTCACTGTCTTACCTAGCTTCCAAGCAAAACCTTATTTGGGGGTTTAGTCCTTCTACTGCTGAAAATCAAGACTCATTGCTCTTTAGTTGCCGCCCCAACTCCTAACAGTCTCCTGAAGGTTTAACCAGGAGTGACTGATGACCTGGGATTATGTGGGGTTTTGTCTTTGACATTATGAAAAGTTAGGCTCTCTGCAGTGCTTCCTAAGGCATAGGAGATTTAAAGAGAAAACAACTCAAATCTTCCTTTCTCCTCCAACTCTTTCCTCATTGTTTAAAGAGAAATTGCCTTTGGAAAATTACTGAGTGTTTTTCTTTTTTCTGCATCCTGTATGTGTGCATAATCACTCTGTCATGTCCAACTCTTTGTGACACCATGGACTGCCAGGCTCTTCTGTCTATGGGATTCCCCAGGCAAGAACACTGGAGTGGGTTACCATTCCCTTCTCCGGGGATGCTTGTGGCTCAGAGATGGAATCCGAGTCTCCTACTTTGCAGGAGAATTTTTTCCTGTCTGAGCCACTAGGGAAGCCCCAGAATTCCTTTACTGAATAGCTAATCGTGTGGCCATATTCTTACGCCAGGGGCTCTACAGGTAAGGAAATAGAGTCCAGTTTATAAATGCAGTTTGTGATATAACATATTTCAAGTTGACACAGGGGGTTAACTCTAGTATTGACACATTTTAAGAAGTCAGAGACCTTGTGTCTTCTTTTAGCTGTTACAGACCCAAGGTCCAGCCAGTACTTGGCGCACACACACCCACACACACACACCCTCATAAAATATGTGTTGAATGAATTCATCACAAGAAACTCATAAAAATATGTCCTTAGTGGCGAGACGGCTGGAAGTTATTTAACCATTGTAAACACAGAAACATTGTATGCTTTAGGTTAAATAAGATACTGTATATCGAATGCCTAGCACAGGATCTGGCATTTATTAAATAAATGAAAACTGCCGTTAAAATTATTGGAGTGGGGTCAGATGCAGGGGTGGGAGGGAAGCTCAAAAGGGAGGGGATGTACGTATGCATATGTGTACGCTTAGTCTTTCAATCCTTGAGGTCACTCCTCACCAGGTTCAGGTCCCTTCGTGGCTACTCACTTTTGTCGTTCAGTCGCTAAGTCATGTCCAACTCTTTCTGACCCCATGAACTGCAGCACCCCGGCTTCCCAGTCCTTCACTAATTCCCTGAGTTTGCTGAAACTCATGTCCACTGAGTCAGTGAGGCCACCCAACCATCTCATCCTCTGTTGTCCCCTTCTCCTCTTGCCCACAATTTTTCCCAGCCTCAGGGTCTTTTCCACTGAGTCAGCTCTTTGCATCAGGTGGCCAAAGTATTGGAGCTCCAGCTTCCGCGTCAGTTCTCATCACCAGTTTCCAAGCTGTTGTTACAAGAAATGTCCACGAGGCAACAGCAGAGCTTCAAGCCCCACTCAGGTTACTCAGTCCCCCAGTCAGAGACCTAAAGAAAGTCGTGCTCCTAGGTTGCTCATTCCAGGGGAACGTGTTAGAAGAAACACTCCAAGGTTTATGTCTCAGAAATTCTCTTCCCTTACCATTCACCCTCAAGACCCATGCCAAGCCCTGGCAGACCGCTCCGTTGAGGACGCTGTGGTTCCCAGGTGGGGCGATGGCTCCATGAGAGGAGGCTGCGGCGGGAAATTCCACCAGCGTGAGAGTTGCACACCAGGTGACTTTTTCAAGCTCTTCCAGCCCAGAGCGTGCACCGATCTTTGGATGCAGGAGGTTTTATGGAACCTTCAGGAGGGTGCACCTGGATTGGGAGACCCTGGTCCCGTCCGCAGGGGACCAGACACCAGAGTCCACAAGGCTTTTGTAACTCTTTCTGATAGACACATTTGAAATTTAATACCAGGGCTGGAGAGCTACAGGCTTAAAGCCGTAAGAGCAAAGGGTTATATGTGAGCACAGAGGACAGAACAATTACTTCTGATCAGAAGGGGGTGATATTTGAGCCGAAGGCAAAGGAAGAGGAAGACTTCAATGGGAGGATGAATGAGTGAATCCCTTGGGAAAAGAAATGGTTTGTGTTCCTTTTATGGTACAAAAATGAAAAGAATTAGACTTGGCGCTGTGTTCACAGGGATTGGCATTAGTCCTGCAACTTCAAGCAAATCATTTTTCTGCACAGCAGTTTATCCATCTGTAAAATTGGACTAGTAACCACTCATTTCCCAGGATTTGTTTTAAGACTTAAATAAAGCTATGTCTGGAAAAGTTCTTTGCTTGAAATGCTAAGTGCCATAAAGATATTAGGTATAATTATGCTTCTTAATTTCTCTTGTACTTTGTCTCTTAAGAATTCAGTACAATGCAGAACATTACTGAGTGCTTGTTCAGAGGCAGACACCATTCTCTGTACTTCCTGGATACTGTTTCATTGGCCGTCCCAACAATCCTATAAGGTGGGTCGTATCCATATGCCCATTCTCCAGATGAGGAAAAGAAGGCATAGAGAGCTTCAGCTGCCTTGCTCAGGTCACACAGCTCTTAACTACTGGGGCCCCAGATAGTACCTCAGCACCCCTGATCAGAGACTAAAGATGCGTTAAAGATGACGTTAGTCTGGCCCACTTAGGACACATCAGCCAGCTGAGAAGGGATGGATGTGGCAGGGTGACCACCTCTGAAGACACAGTCATCAAGACCCCTCTCCTCCAGTTCCATCAGTAGATCAGCTGAAAGTAGGATTAATTATAAGGATCACAGAATTCGGTTTTTCTTTTCCCAAACATTTTATGTCCTTTACTTAAACACTGATTACAAGAAAAACCAAGGCATAAAAGTTATAGAGATTTCACAGGGCTTTTTAGAAAATGAAATAGGCGAACATCCTCCTGGTGAAACCTAGCCTGACAAGGTCATTGTTAAGGAGTACAAAGCCAACAGCTGGATAAATCAGAATAAACGAGGCCCAACCTTCAGTCAAATCAAGTGGCATTTATCTGTATTTTTAAATGGCTCTCTAACGCTTTTATTTCCTTGGTATAAGAGTTCCAATAGAATCCTAAAGTGATTGTATAGAACACTGGGGCTTTTTAATAGCTTCTAACTTAGCAAGCCATGGTAATTTAAAGAGAAGTGGATGAGCTGCTACGAGGAGGAAGATTTCTGCTGATGAAAACGAAGGTGTTCTGGGCCCACTGCTTCTGCCTCTTTCTGGAGAGGCGAAATGCACACAGGAACGTGATGGAACTTTCCAGCTGGTGATTTTGCATTATCAGGAAGGAAAGTGTTTATGAAAATGAAAATTACTGATAATTATGTGTGAAAGCCCGCAAGGGAGAAAAATGCAGAAACATTGCAGAATCTTTATTTATATCCACAGCTGAAGCCTGTTTGGTGGGAGTGTGAATTGGTCCAGTTTTTTGGAGGGTACTTGTTAATGTCCTGACACTTTGACCCGGCAAGGCCCCTCTGAAAATCTACTTTTTAGCAAGACTTAACACATATCCAAGGTCTGTGTACAAGAATGTTCACTGTAGTGTAGTTTGCACATACAAAAATATAGAAATAATCTATTTCCATCATCATGAATATGTTTAAAAAATGCTGGCATAACCATATTTTAGAAAATTTTGCTAATAAATGGAATGAGATAGATCTAGACATTCTGACATGAAAAGTTGTCACCGATGTTTTAAATGAAAAAAAAAGCAAATTACAAAAAAAAAATATCTATTGCATGCTTTTATTTTGTATGCTTTCATTTTAAAATGAAAGCCCTCACCGTGGGGCTTGGGGAAATTTACTTCTCCTTTCAGATGGTCTGTCTCCTCTTGTGAGCAAAGATGGTCTAAGAGAACCTGCCCCAGGGGTCTTTGTAAGGAAGAGAAAATCAGAGAGAGCCTAAGAACAGACCAGAAACGAGGTCACCGATTACTACTGTCCTGTGGGTCCTTCCTTGGTAGAGTCTCCCTCCCGTCGTCTTCAGGATGAACTCCTTCCCATCCTTCTGGACCCGGCTCACCGGCCATCGCCGACGGTCTCCCTGGTCTCTGCGGCGCAGGCAGAACTGATGGGGGCTCCTCCTCCGGTCCTGCGGGGCCCTGGGCACCCAGCCTCGCCCCTGCACGGTCCAGCCTGGGTTTGCTCCTCCGTCTCCGCCATCCCCCCCGCCCCCACCGCCCCGAGTCCCTGCGAGGCCAGCCAGCACATTGCTCTCTCCAACGCTTGGCTGCTTCATCTGCGAAATGAAGGCATCACCTCCTCCCACAAGGCTGTAGAAGGAACGCAATGAAAAATGCATGTGAAACGCATCAACGGCATTTAGCCAAACCCAAATTTAGCTATTACTACTTCTGTTATCCTTGAGAGGCCGGGCTCATCAGGGGAGAAGGGAAGCATAGCTGAAAAGTCCCTGTCCAGGAATACATCCTGAATGGCCTGGTGATGTGGAGCAAGTTTCTGTGTGTGTCTGTGTGTGTGTGTGGTTCTGTCACTCTGTTGTGTTCAACTCTTTGAGACCCCACAGACTGTAGCCCGCCAGGCTTCTCTGTCTGTGGAATTTTCTAGGCAAGAATGCTGGAGTGGGCTGCCATTTCCTTCTCCAGGGGATCTTCCTGACCCAGGGTTGAAACCCACATCTCCTGTGTCTCTTGCCTTGGCAGGCAGATTCTTTAACCACTGAACCACCAGGGAAGCCCCACAAGTTTCTTTAATTATTCAAGAAGAGGTGAGCTCTTACCTAGGATCCCATTTCCATCAGAAATTGCATTTCATGTGCCCCTTTGTGAGCCTAATCCTTAAGGCAAAGGGGAAAAGACTCTTCCTCACCCTTAAAATTAAATACAAATATTAGAGAACCTTGGTGTGGGTTTTTTTTTGTTTTTTGTTTTTTTGTTTTTACCACTTACGAAGCACTTTCCTACCCATCATAGAATTTGGAGACGATTTTAATGGGAAGAAAGCACAGCCAAATCTTAACAGTCATAGTCTCTGGGTGGTGGGATTTGGGGTGATTTTAACCTTACTTGTGTTTCCCAAAGCTTCAAAAATCTTCTGCAGTTTCAGAGCTGAATAGAAACAATGGTTACATAATATTGTGAATGCAATAAATGCACTAAATTGTAAAGTGTACAATTTTACATTATGTGAATTTCACCTCATCCAAAAGATCTCCTGCAATGCTACACACGTGATTTCACAGTCATTTATGAAAATGAGCTTTGAGGCGAGAACCAGCAAGGACTTTTACGGCTCAAAGGCAGTTCAATCAGCAGTCACGCTCCCCCTCCCATGTCCAAGTCTTAATCCCAGGCGGCCAGCCTGCAGCGCGCTCCTCCGACCACCAGGGGGCTCTGCGGAGGCCTGGCGTCCCCACTCGCGGGAGGGCGCCTGCTCTTGCTCTTGCGCCTTCGGAGCACGTGTGCGCGCGGGGGGCGTGGCCCGCGTGGCCGCCTGAGCGGCGGGACGTCGCCTGCTCGGTTGTGTCCCGGGTACCTCCGGCCTGACCGACTTCATGTCTGACAGACTTCGTGTCTGACTGACCTGCCGCCCCGAGTCCTTGCGGACCCCCCTCTTCTCGCCCCCCAGCCCCAGCCCTCTTCCGTCCGGGCGGGTCCCCGGCTTCCATCTCCCACCCCGAGCGGGTTCCCTGTCCCGCCCGCCGTCCTCCGGGGGGCCCTGGGTGAGCCCCGGCCCCATGGCGCGGCAGGCGTTGCAGAGCTCGGGGGTGGCCTTCCGCAAGATCCTGTCTCACTTCCCCGAGGAGCTGAGCCTGGCTTTCGCCTACGGCTCGGGGGTGTACCGCCAGGCGGGGCCCAGCTCACACCAGAAGGTGAGCCCGGGCCAGCCCCGCGCCGGGAACGTGCTTCCGAGGTCGCTTTGCCCTCGGTCCCTCCCGAGCCCTGCAGCTGCCGGGCCGCTCTGCGCATCCCCGTATCAACTCGCAAAGTCCTGATACAAACCCTGCGAAAGGGCTCTTAGCAGAGCGTCAGCGTGAGCTGCTCTTCGAAGGGAACTTAGGAGTCCGCTTGGGTCTAAGAGCGGGAGATGCAATTATGTGGAGGGAAGAGCTGGTGCCGGGACAAAACGGGAGAAAAAAAAAAAATCTTGCCAGGTCCTCGTTCAGTGTTCTCGAGTTTTCTGGAAAACTTAAAAAAAAATACTGATAATCTGGGTTCCAGTTGCGGAGATTCAGATTTAATTGGTCTGGGATGATCCCGGGCTTTAGGAATTTAAAAAAACTTCCCAGGTGATTCTGTCTCGCAGCCAAGCTGAGAGTTCCGTCTCTGGCAATGGGAGAAAATACAAAGTGATTCCCTGACTTTGGGAAGCTGATGGATGGATGGTAGGGTTTGGGCATTTGCAGTGACTTTAACAAATAGCAAGGGCTTCCCTGGTAGCTCAGCTGGTAAAGAATCTGTCTGCAATGCTGGAGACCCCGGTTTGATTCCTGGGTCGGGCAGATTCCCCTGGAGAAGGGATAGGCTTCCCACTCACGTATTCTTGGGCTTCCCTGGTGGCTCAGACAGTAAAGAAATAGCTTGCAATGCCAGAGGCCTGGGTTCAATCTTTGGGTTGGGATCCCTTGGAGAAGGGAACAGGTACCCACTCCAGTATTCTGGCCTGGAGAGTTCCATGGACAGAGGAGCTGGCCAGGCTACAGTCCATGGCAGGTCACGAAGAGTCTGACACGACTGAGCAACTTTTCACTTGCAC